>NW_008795697.1:649128-657136 GCF_000699145.1 Aptenodytes forsteri | reverse complement strand
GCCGCCGCAATTACCTCCAGGCGCCCAACGAGAGCTCACCTAGGAGCGTGCGCCCTCCGGTGGTGAGGCCAGGGAGCCCCGGGCCTGCGGAAGGCCCCGGCCTCCCGGCGTGGTCCCACCACTAAGGAAGAACCTTAGCACGAGCCACCCTCTCCCTCATCCAGCTGCTGTTCTTCCCTTGCCCTGCCCTGCCCGCTGGTGTTGTCCCCCCTTCTAAAAATACCAAAACTGTACTTTTTCTCCCTCCCGCCTTCATCCTCCCGGCAGAAAATAGGAAAAATGACAGAACCCAAGGCCCCAGGGCCCATCCTTCTCACAGTGTTTCCCAGGAGCAGGCATGGAGATTTTCATGGAGCAGAATTACACTGACTACCTGGAAACGCAAGAGTGTGGATGTAAAGTGGTGCTTGGGCCTGCATAATGTAAAATAAATAAAAAAAAAAAAAGTGTCTTTTCTAAAGACAACCACCTTTGAAGAGCACTATAGGGTCCAGCAGGAAATGTTTGTTTTGGAGCCTGTGTCGATGCAGTGGCTCATCCCAGTTTAACCGCAGGTTCCAGGGTGAATGTGTGGCAGGATACCAAGGCATGATGCTCCTCTGGCATTCCTGCAGCCACCCAGAGACTCGTGCAAAGGCAAATCCAGGACCTTGCCAGTGATCCTGACCACAAGGACTGCTTCCACCAGTAACAATAACTTTCCTGGAGCCAGAAAGTAGGGAAGAAATCTGTGGAGTTTTCTACTAACAACTACTTCTGTCAGAAACAGCTCTCCCTTTTGGGGTGATCAGGTTTGTGTTGGTATCACGTGTTGCGCAGGGGCAGTGCTGCCCTCCCAGGCCTCCGAAGTAAGTGTTTTCTCTGCACCTTCCCCTCCTGAGTGGTGCTGCAGAATAACATGGCTGTGGCACCGCACCTGGTATCCCTGTGGACCCTGCTCCTGAGCTGGCAGGAGAAGGACAGAGGCTGAAAAGTTTGTTTATTCTGAAAATAGGACACCACGCTGCTGAGGAAGTCATCACGTGAACGCTGTTCTCCTCATGCGCATACATTACAGGTATAAAAAAATCACATGGGTTTCACATGGGTTAGCATGGGTTTACATCACACAGCACCCCAGCATCCACACAGTACAGCCTTCAAACAAGGGAGCAGTTTGGGGCTGCAAGTCTCCAAGCAGCAAGAGATAGGATGGCATTCATGTTCGCCAGCACCACATTTGCATTCTGTGAAACATGGATTGATGGCATGCTGTAGCATAGCTCAGTGCGAGATGGGGAGACATTTGCATTAGCACATATTCTCCCACTGCTGCAGTAACCTGGAATCTCTACTCACGCTCCATTCAGGGAAGATTACTAAAAAATGACTTGCAGGGTCAGCCACTTTCTGTTCCTGTTGCCTACAACCGGTCCTTGCTTCTCCTTCCCTTTCCTTCTGCTCCTGCCCTCTCCCTTTCCCTATTCAGTCCCAAAATGCTTCAGCCTCTGGTTTCTCTGCTCATACTACTGAGGTCAACATGTCACAAAAGAGCACGTCCTGTATGACTGCCCTTCAGAGAGCACAGATGCACCACACCAGTACTTGGAAAGCCACGCTGTTCAAAACTTTACCACCCTGCACTGGGCAGAAACATTTCTGCCACAGTGCTTCCACTGTCCTTCAGAAAACTTGTCTCTTTGGGAACCAGGGAGCTGATGGGAGTGTAGCTGCAGGCAACATGTTAACTATAGCTCACAGATCCTGAAAGACTGATGGGCTTGATTTCTTCTCTGCAGATTTCTTTTCTGAATAGGGGGCTGCAGCATCTGCCTCTTACCCCCCACATCCTGCCTGTGTTTCTGGAAACAGCGAATACTCAAGGAGACTATCTTACAGGGGCTACTGCGGTGCAGTGGGGTAAGAGGTCTCTAGGAAGGGAGGAGGCGAGGCAGGAGAATAATACAGCACTGACTGTCATGGAAAGGTTCCACCTGAATGCACAGCTGAATGCAAGCCCTGCAGAGGCTTGGGCAGAGGCAGGGGAAGAGCCCTGCTGTTCAGTGGGTGCTGAGTGCTTGGCTTCCAACAGGTGGTGGTGGTGGAGCGTGGCTTCCCACCTCAGCAGCAAATACATCAAGTTACTCATAGCTCTCTTTGCCTGGAGGTGAATTGCTAACAAACAGCCTTACTTCATTCACAATCCTCATTTCTGAGAAGGGTGAAGTAAACTATGCATAGGAACACTTAAATTATCCGCTATTCCGCTATGCTTGCATCTGGCACAAAGTGCTAAGGGAAGATAGTGTTTGTTCCTAGGGCTTTTGTGTAGATGCTAAGGCAATACTTGAATTGTTTTCACCCTATCAGTGACTGACCTAAGAGCAGTGAATCTTTGGGACATTAAATTACTTACACTGTAGACCGATTTAAAAATGCAAATACAAAGCCAAGTTCACTTGAAACAGAACTGACCCTTATGACGTACCAATGTATGAACATCAGGGCATGCAGGGAAACTAACTACACACACATAAAATTTACCTTTTGTCTTTTAAAAGGTGTTTTTTTATTGTCCACGTGAAAGTGCCAGATTTTAAAACTAGTCATTAATTTAGATTTGCAATGTCACTACTTACTGGCTTATAATGGAGTACATGCTCTAAGGTCTAATAGCCCTCCTGCTTACAAAGTCAAAATGAAAAGTGTAGTTCATGTGCGAGTGTGAAATTACAGGATTTAGTGCCAGTTTTGAACTCTGGTCTAGAAATGCACGTTATTTATAACAGAAGATAAACTGATGCTATGCTAAACAAGAAGGACACCAACACCATTCAGAGTGTGCAGTTTGACAGAATCCTACATCTAGCATTAAGACTCCTAGAATCAGATTTTGAAAAGAAATACGATACAATCACTGATCCAGCATAAACTTACTCAGTTCAAATTGGCTTGGAACTCTGGACAAGCAAAGTTACTTTTGGCAAACTTTTATATACCAAATCAGGTACTGATTGTTCATGGTCCTCTTAAATATATGCCCAATCAGGTAATAGGTTCTCCTATAGCTGCCATAGGATAATAAACTCTGTACATGTGCCAGGATAACATCGCACAAACTGGGTCACACGTGTGCACTGACCTAATCCCTGTGTAGGACAGTGCACGGATCCGTTACCTGGGACTGTGGAACCAGAATCTGAGTCAGCAGCCCTTGCAGCAGCACAGCCGGGATCCTCCCATACACAGTACCTTTCATATCCTCTTCCCTGCAGATCACTTAGTACCTTTTTGCTCAAGTAAGAGGACATTTCTTACCTGTTACAATGATACTGATGAGAGGCCCAAAGCTAACTTCCAAAGCTAGTGCATTGCCACTTTTTTTTCAACATAACCTTTAGCCAGCGAAATACAGATTCTCAAAAATTTAAAGGATTAGCACGGTGGCACAGCCAGCACTAGCTCACTAAGAGTAAGAGCAGGCACTGGGAAAGGTCTTATCAACATCCAGAAGGCAGTAAGTTACCGGTTTCCTGCAGAAGAGCCAGGATGCCACCTGCGATGTATCCAGCATGAGTTCTTCAGGGGCTGGCCCAAAGGTCACCTGCGGCCTGCAAAACACCATGCAGCTCCCGGCTCCCACAAGCACGTTTGCCTCTGGAACAGGCAGCCTAGCAAGTAGCCAAGGAACCCAGCAAAGGGTTCCCCAAAGGGCGGCCAGGCTGAGAGCAGGCACGTCAGAAGCACACGCCGCCAAAGTTACAGGGCTGCTCAAGGGCAGCTTTGGAGTCTCCTGAGCCTGAACTGCACAGTGTCCCGCCTGCTGGCTGTGCTCCGAGTCTGCTGGTGACTCAGGAATACAGCCTTGGATGGTCCCACCACTGAACGATAAAAATACACAGACTTGACAGGTACAGCGCTTCGTCAAGCCAGGCTCCAATCAACCCAGAGACAGAAGCACCTGTTGAGGAGCCACGAGTACCAGGGGCAGTCCAGTACCTCCGGTAGAGACTTTTCGTTCACCTAGGGTTGGTGCTAAAGCTCCACAGCATTTCCTCCACACAGCACAGGAGCTCTTGGCACTGCTTGTTTCCCCCACGGATAGGCCATTGGCAAAAAAGGGCTGTGTACACACACCCCCACACCCCCATTATTCTTCAGAGAACTAAATGGTGGTCTACCTGACAAATAAACAAGGGCTTGCCAAGACCAATATTGGACAAAAGCAATTAAATATCGATCTCGGACAAATACCAATATCCAATTGTCAAATATCCTGTAGAGAAAAATCTTTTAATAGGCTGTAGTAGAATAATCTGCCTCCAGAAGAGATTTTTCTGATAACTCAAAGTTGAACACCATGTATGCTTCAAAGGTTGAGATTTCACATTTCCAGAGTCTTAAAATACTTCTGGTATTTTAATTCTGCCTGTACTTTTTCTAAAGAAAAAGAAAGAGAAGAATGAATCTTAGATTATCCCAAGAAGCACTTGGCTTCTGTGAAGTATCATGACAACAAATACCACAGGTAAATATCACAGAAAGAAGTCTCACTCAGCAAGATATTCAGAATATTTTTGCACTGTGATACATTATGAATGGAAATGGGTGTACCACCAGAATGCTGCCACTTTTCTCTTATTTGACCAGCAACTTAATACACGCATCCCTGAAATGTACCTACAGCACAAGGTACTGGGCAGAGCTAGGATTTGCAGTCAGGAGTTTCACTTATATTAGAGGTAGATATAGTTTAGGGGTTTTGTTTGTTTTTGCCTAAAATGCATAATTTAAACAAAAGTTATGAGCCTTTTCAATTAGGAAAGTTAAGCTAAAAGGATCCAGACTAAATAGGAAAGGTAACTACCAGCAGGCCAAGAGTTGTGTTACAAATTTCTATTAGTACTTGTAAGTTTTACTTTTCTCTTCTATCCCATCTATTTGCACTTTAGACTGAACTTAATTTCTACTTTCCTGCGTTGACTGTTTATTTTCCCATTTGTAAATGCTAGTCTAATCCAAATCTACTTTGGAAACAATTTTTCTTCTTTTGGGTTTTTTCTTTTAAAGTTCCTAAACATGTAAGCATTTCTGTAACACAGATGCTCCAGTTTGCCAAGTGTCAGAAGCAGCTCCTTTTCAGACTGCTCTCTCAGAGTCTCTGATAAGTTGAGGGAGAGGCAAGGGTGCAGCCAGCTGAGTTCAGCTGTTTCCAAACTACTTGTAATGGAGCCTTCCAGGAGAAGATCCATGCCCTTCTATCTCACTAGTTCCAGCATAGGTTTGCTCGTATGTGGACTAGCACCCATTACCTTTATTCAAATCATCAGCAAATATAACCCAGCACACTAGTAGCTAATTGTGACAGGGCAGTGAGAGACGGTACCTGCCCAAGCTGTCACTTGGAGGAGGGTGGAAGGGATACACCAAACAGGACACACCCGCAGCACAGTAAGGGCAGACATCCTGTAGTGTATGGAAATACCGTACATTGAACACCAAGGCAATTTCCCCTCAAAGCTCTGCTCAGTTGCGGTGGTGGTGGGAGGGGGAAGAACTAGGTACCCCCATATGCACTACTGCACCAGAGGGGACACGAGAGGAAACTGGAAGGAGAGCTCTGATACTGAGTCAAGTTCATGGCTGGAAAGATCAGTCTGATAGGTGAAGGTCTCACCGGAGGAAAATCTAACATGCATTTGACTTCCCAAGCAGGCACAGATTAATTATACTGCATGACTTTAGTCAGACCAAATATATCATGCGTGCATAGCTCAGTCACAGAAGAGCTCAAGGAGTGGTGGCTTGACACTGAATTGGAATGTGATGAGAAAGACTGAGGGAGGGAAGACTTATTTATTGTAAAACCAGAAGAGCAAACCCTAAATTCACAGAAGGCTACACATATCTTTGATACTTGGGAGAACATTTTAGCTGTTCTGTTAGTCAGAATAATCCTGCAGAGATACTAAAACCCAATTTTAGGAACAGCAAAAAAGTAAATAGGTAAAGTGGAAGCAAATAACCATACAATGTAAGAATTCACTAATAAAATGCCATTTTAATAACTTTTTTTAACAAGGAATCCAGCTATACGCTATAGAAAAATAAACACCAAAGACTCTTTGCAACTTACAATACAGTGATGCAGGCACACTGGAAAGATCAGTCTGATAGGTGAAGGTCTCACCGGAGGAAAATCTAACATGCATTTGACTTCCCAAGCAGGCACAGATTAATTATACTGCATGACTTTAGTCAGACCAAATATATCATGCGTGCATAGCTCAGTCACAGAAGAGCTCAAGGAGTGGTGGCTTGACACTGAATTGGAATGTGATGAGAAAGACTGAGGGAGGGAAGACTTATTTATTGTAAAACCAGAAGAGCAAACCCTAAATTCAGAGAAGGCTACACATATCTTTGATACTTGGGAGAACATTTTAGCTGTTCTGTTAGTCAGAATTCCTGCAGAGTTAGCTGTTCTGTTAGTCAGAATAATCCTGCAGAGATACTAAAACCCAATTTTAGGAACAGCAAAAAAGTAAATAGGTAAAGTGGAAGCAAATAACCATACAATGTAAGAATTCACTAATAAAATGCCATTTTAATAACTTTTTTTAACAAGGAATCCAGCTATACGCTATAGAAAAATAAACACCAAAGACTCTTTGCAACTTACAATACAGTGATGCAGGCACACTTCAGCTTTTAACTTAGTAGTAATTTCACATGAGAATGTAAAACATTGTTCTTAGTGAAAAGTAATTTCCTCTTAAAGTACTAAAATATAATAAAAAGGGTCATATAAAAATGTGATGCAAAAGCACTGCCCTTTATTCAGTTGCACAAGAGATCGCAAGTGCCTCGGAACGAAGCAATAACTCAGGAGGGTTCGCAGTACAGGTTTCAGAAGCGTTCTCATCACTTTTTCATGTTTCTCTGGCGAGGTGGGCCTGGAACTTGTCCTAAATTTAAATAAAACAAATGAATATTAGAAAACTGCTTGTGTTATGAAGCAACAGGGTGCAGTTAGCAGCATGTTATTTCCTCAATGTGCTTCATAATGACCTACACTGGAAGCAATTGCCATTTTCATGAGCCACCTAGGAATAATACAAAACAAGATTTGAAAGCTCACACATCTGCCAAAGCGAACATTCACACACTAAGATCAGCGCTCAATCGCAGGCCTACTTCATACACAGCAATAGCGTTGCTCAGTTCAACTCTACCACTCTTGCGATGATTCAATACGCATTCTGTTGCTGGACAAGGTCTTGTCACTGAGTAGAAGTTCATTAGAAACTGGGAAATCATTTTGCTCACAGCACTGTTCTAAAGGTTGCAACATCATTCTGTAATTCCCGACATCATCGTTCCGGTAACATGAAAATTACAAAAATGATATGCACTTTCCACAAAATTGCTATCAATGGTGTCCCAGTTGTGGAATACTTACTCCACACTTAGCATAAAGCAAAATACCTTATTTCTACAAATGCTGTCAGGTTTCATGTCTAAAATTAGTTTATCCATCTATATCTGCCTATATCTGCCA
Source organism: Aptenodytes forsteri (assembly GCF_000699145.1). NCBI lineage: Eukaryota > Metazoa > Chordata > Aves > Sphenisciformes > Spheniscidae > Aptenodytes > Aptenodytes forsteri. Next base: position 649,596 of record NW_008795697.1, on the reverse strand, counting down.
TAAACAATTGCAGTATTGGGGGGGGGAGGGGCAGGCAGTGTGGAAACCACAAAGTCATGGTGTTAAGGTTTCTAGGTAAAATCCCACTGAGAACAATGTCAAAGTTCCCATATGGGAGTGTCACTGTAGCTGTTGACTTTAGTGATACAAGCAAAACTAGGATTTGTAAGCAAAGCTAGGCTTTTTCTTTTTTAAACTTTTTTGGGGGGAGGGGCAGGCATTGTGGAAACCACAAAGTCATGGTGTTAAGGTTTCTAGGTAAAATCCCACTGAGAACAATGTCAAAGTTCCCATATGGGAGTGTCACTGTAGCTGTTGACTTTAGTGATACAAGCAAAACTAGGATTTGTAAGCAAAGCTAGGCTTTTTCTTTTTTAAACTTTTTTTTATTGAATCATAGAATCATTGAGGTTGGAAAAGACCTCTAAGATCATCGAGTCCAACCATCGACCCAACACCACCATGCCC
>NW_008795697.1:617486-646383 GCF_000699145.1 Aptenodytes forsteri | reverse complement strand
AGGGATTGAGGAAAACACTGCCTGTGCTCCTGATCCTTCAACCAGTCGCCCCAGTGCCCTGAAGTCCCTTTTGATCACTGCAGGACTTCTCTCTGCAACCTCATCACTGCCAGCCTGTATAACCAACAGTGGGTAGTAATCGGAAGACTGTAGATCAACTCAGAGCGCCAGAAAAACAGGCAATGTTTTAGACTTTCTCCAGAGCCGTTGTCCAGCCACACCAGGCTCCTGTGAATGTTGACAAAACCAAGATTCCTCTCTTTTTAGAGAAACACATAATTTTCAAGTTTAATTTTTCAAAGTTAACACTAAAAATGTGTTAGGAAAGCACCATGTAATCACAAAAAAATTGCCTCAGAAGTTAACTTAAGAATCATTATTTTTCCAGAAGCAGTAAAGTCAGTAGTCACAATTAATAATGCGTTTTATAAATTGTGGGGAAACTCAATGAGAACAATACAGCACCCCTACAATGTAGATTAAATGTTCAAACCTGGTACTGCTGAGGAGCCAGTGCAGTAGATGCGATTTGAATGAGCATCTGCAACGACTGCAAGATACCAAGAGTCACTATTTAATGCTGTGATCAGTGACTGAATCCCCAACCCCTTCTCCCATAAAAATCACTACAGAGATGATCTGCTGATGCTAAAGACCAGAGGAGTGGCCAGCAGTAAGAGTACTGGTAACTGGCAGAGATTTTCCAGATATGGTCAAATATTTTTCTCATCTCGGCACAACCAATATAAAGCCACACATCTCTGGGCAAAGGCTGAAGGACAATTAGAGGAGACAAGTCTGCCTGCAAAACAGCAGTTGACAACGGTTATGCTCAGTGAAAGAAATACGTAAGATGTGTATGTGCAACGTTTGAAGGAATCCACACAGCCCTCCCATAGTGCCACAGCCAAATATTGACCTGGTAATCTTTCCAGCTTTTGGCTGAAATTATGGGGAGCCAAGGGTGGTGGTTGGTGGAAGGAAGTAAATTGGTGCTTGCCTAGACATCAAGGACCATAGTGACCCAAAAGTAGCATGACGAATTAAACTGATTGTGGGGATGAGCAGCCAGAAGTAACACGGGGAAGGAACCAGCAATAGCAGATGAAAGGGATAAAGGTAGGATGAAAACATCAATGGCATTATCTGACCTGATGGCCCATATTGGCTCAGACCAGGAAACTAGCAACATAAACCTGGATGGGTGAAGCAAGCTTTGGGGAAGATGCTCCAAAGACGCCAGAGGAACAGCTGTCAGCAGGCTCCTCAGGAGCCTCCACACAGCAGGCAGCGCTGGAGCTTTGTGCTTCTCCCTGGGCCTGGGATGAAGCTATGTGCTACACCCCGATGTGGACCCAGGTCATCATGATCCCATCCTTACCAGTGATTTGAGCTAACACGGGTGCCCTCCCCCAGTCACCTGCTGGGATCGGTGTGCAGGAGCCTGACTTCCCCTGGCGTAGCCATGGCATGGGCTGTGTGAGCATGTGTGTGGATATTGTAAATATTACATGGCTGTTCAATTTATGTTGCTGCCCTGCGGTGGAGAAGGCAGGCAGCAGGAGGCTGCCCCTGCAACACCATGGTTCCATATATAAAAAAGGAACAAGTTATCTTCGTATTTGACCTAGCACAAATAACACTGCAGCCGGAGGTCCAGCTCTGTTGTTCACAATCCAGAGATACTAATACACTGGAGAAGGTTTAGACATAAGTCTCAAAAATAACAAAACATTGGAAAACGCATCTAATCATATCTTGATAGGAAATGATTTGTGGATGATGTGATGACAGTTTGTAAGTTCTTCCTTGGGACAAGGAATTTCTGTGATATAACTAAGACATAAGAAGAGCAAGTAACTAGAAGATGAAACTAAGTAAATTTAGTCTAGAAATTAGGTGGAAGTTTTTTAAATAGCAAAGATAAGTGCCACTAAAATCCCTTGTGTGCTCTTTGATCAATCAGAACTAGATGGCTGTTTTTACCAGCTTCCACATTTTTTTTTAATCTGCTATGGAATATAAGGAAGCAATAAATGAGGGAAAGCAGAAATCACATGAAATTATTCAGCCTTATCTCTGAAGAATTTCACTAAGAACTTATTTTGACAAATGCCACACTTGGACTAGCTTTAGATATGATTCACAAAAAGGTTTCATTTCAGAGACTTACTTAATTTTTTCTCCTCCCCCCCCAATAATTATTCATTAAAATGGTGCTCTTTACATGCTTTCAGTGTTACAGGCAATATGTAGGAAGAACCTTGCAAAAAGCAGCCCAGACCGCTGGCAGCTGTGAGGGGTGACAAGGTGGTTCTTACCTGGTTGCGCACCCCCTAGTCTTTGCTGGATAACCTCTAAGCGATGGATGTATTCCGTTAGTGATCGTTCAGGATGCTGAGTAGGCACAAGTGACTTTTCTGAAGCTGAACTTGTAGATGGATGCAATCTTAAAGGAAAAGAAATTATTTTCCTCTTCTCATGCTATACTCTCAAATAAATATAATAAAGTTCAATTCATATAGGCAGTAATTCAGTGCAAAGGAAACTAGAACAACAGTAAACACCACCACCACCACAAAATTACTTATAAAACAATACAGGCCAGGCATCTTTGTATATAGGGGAGTGAAAAGAAAGGATGTTTTGATAAAAGCTAGAGTATCTATGAAACTCTCTACTGTATGCAACACAAAGCCCCTGAGGTAAGAAAGTTGCAGCCAGCGGTGAGTCCAAATGGCCAAGTGAGAAAAGACCCACTTCTGTAGAGAAGGACTGAAGAGAGGCATGCTGCATCCAGGCATGTACTCTCCGTTCAGCAGGTAAAATGCTGTCTTGAAAGACAGGGTTGAAAAAGGGGACCCTTTAGATGGTACACTGTGTTTCCTTTCTGGACATTAACAACAAATTTCAAATATCAGCAGAAATATACATTGGAGGGGACATGGTGCAAACACACTCCCATTTGGAGTTAGGATTTATTTCTTCCCCCTGCACCTTTCGATTAGCGGACGGTAGTTCCTATCCACCCCTTCTTTCTGTATAGCTTTGCCAGGAAACAAAAGCAGCAACAAGCATTGTTTAACCTATCTTGGATCCACATGAGACTTGAGCTACTGCTAACCCAGTCACACTGAGTAATCAGTCAGGGCCTACTATTATTAATATCCTTGTTCCATACAATACAGATGACTTTTCTTGATAGGTAAGCTGCTATCAGACCCAGATACGTGCCATGACAGAGGAACAGGGTGGGGTAGAATTAAGTCTTTTGGGAAATGCTTGCAGGTCTCTAACTCTCCAAAATGTTTTGCTAAAGTCTATGCAAACTAGAACACTACCTGTCCTTTGTGACAAGCACTGTCCTGTCCCCCAAATCGGTCCGCAGTGTTAAAAAACCTAAAATAATTTGGAGCATCTGCTGTCTTTACATACCTCTAGATCACCACAGCTACCTCCTTGCTACTCTTTTTTTCTTTATGAAGAAAATTCCTGCCTGCTGGTTGAAGTTTCTACTGTAGCAAAGGAGGTTAAGAAACAAACAACACATCCCAAGCCGATGGGACTGAGAACAGCTACCTTCCACATCAACTCCTGCAAATCCTTACTTTAAAGGAGGAAGCCACATATGAGGAGTGGCTTGGGAGAGGAGACGCTACACCCAGTAATGGACTATGCAATGCGTGAGGTTACTTTGGGTCCCAGGAGAGCCTGGGACCAGGAAGGCCACCTTCCTCCAACTCGAGCACAGAGCTTGCAGCTCAGGCATTTTCTTAGCAGCGCTTTGCAGAATGTCACCTGTGACATCCAACCCAGCAACCAGTAGCTGGGGTTGGATTTCTGTGCAGAACTGGCCCTAATTCATGAAAAACTGCAACAGCACACACCACGCAAGTTCTCCACCTCCTATTCTGTGTGCATGCACAGAGTCTGAAGGCAGCTAATACTAATGCAACGCTGTCATATGGTAGGGGAGCTGCTTCCACAGGATGCTCAGAAATTAATCTGCAACTTTGACAGCAAAAGCAACAAGAGTTACCCCTCAAAGAAGGCTAACGGACATAGCCATTGTAAATCCTGTAGCCTGTCCAAATTAAATTGGGGAACACCGCTAGGAATGCTCTCAGTCCAAGAATGTCAGACATGCTTAAAGAAAACAAGAAGTTTTCTTCTCCTATAGCATCTTGAAGAAATTTACCAGATCTAAGAAAACAAATTCTTCTTCTTGTTCAAGTACCTCCTCCAATAGGTGGTTACATTTTTATGTAAGACTGTCCATCGGGGTGATTAAACATAGGCAGAGATTGCAGACTGACCTGTTGTGTAAGCAGTAAGAGGATCTGGGGGAGCGGCTCACAAATCTTGCAGAGCTGGTTCTGTGGCACAGCACAGTGTCCCGGGTTGGGGGAGAGCTGATGTGAACAGATGGGGGCTGCTGCTCTTTTAGAATTTCTGTTCTAGCACCAGAGGCTGTGTCAAATATGAAACAGTTAAAAAATACGTACTGGGAACCATTCAAAACAGGCTATCATAAACCTAACCAATAAAACACACAAGAATTACAGCAGAGTACAATTGTGTTTGGTTTTAAACGCAGTTAAAATACACTTTATACAGCTAATGGCTTTTTTGGTTTGTTTTTATTTTTGTTTGTTTTAACCAGATTTAACAGAAGTTTGACATTTTAATGTTGAACAACTGCTTCCTGCACATGGAGAACTTGCACTGTTTTCTGTCTCCAGACTTGCTTTTTCATCAGCTGTTGCTGTATCCACACAGGGGACGTTCCAATGGCAGATATGAGCAAAATATTTTTTTCAAGAAATTGATTCTTGTTGTTTGCTCTAACTATATGTTACTGTTGACTTACACTCTCCAACTTTAGAGACAGCAGAGAAAGGAAGAAATTTTTTTTTGTTGTTCGATTTGGTGGATGGGGAGGGTGGGGTGTTGTTCTGTTTTCATTAAAAAAAGAAAACCCCCTTCAGATAAGTCCTTTAAATCACAAAAAGAAATCAAATGTTTGCTAATAAGGCTGCCAAGATGCTATTTTGTAGTGAGGTAGAAAGTTCAGCATGCATTTCAGGATTCAAGTTTCATAGGAACCACACCCACAGCGGTTTTATGTAGGAAGTTGTTTGTTTCTTTTTTTTTTTAAATAAGTATTTCCAGCAACTTAGAAACAGTGAAAATTATGTAGTACCAGGTAATGAAAAATGCACTGTTTTATCTGCATTTTGTTCAGTGTTGAAAAGTCACAAGTAATGGAATATTACATAAAATGGGACAGTTCCACAATATTGGGTACTGCATTAAGATGTTTGTTCGAATTCTTACAAACATCCATAAGTAACTCCAAGGAACACAGTCCTTACTGAACTGCATCAGGCCATCTATCCATCCAGTCCACTTTGTCATCTTTGATAGCACTTAATAAACTCCAGAGAAAATAGTTATGGGATATCTGCCATCGGATTAAGTCTCTTCTGAACCTCTGGAATCACTTAAAACCCTTTTTCACCTCTGGTAACACTAGCAAGTACACCACTTTTAAGACTTATTTTGATGCCGCATGTACCTATTTTAATACTATTATAGCAGTATTTGTCCTTGCCTTATTAATAACTTGTGGCACTAATTTCCATTACAGGTACTGTAATCAAACTGTACAAAACATAATTCTCTGATGAGTTTTATGAACACAGGACTCCATTTTGCAGCTTGAGCAGCTGCAATAAAGGGAGAAGAGGAGGAGCTTGCCGTTGTTGTAAATTATAAATTCTGAAAGTTTTCAATAGTAATTTCTTACAATGTTCTTGCAAACTCATAATCATTGTGTTCAGGAAATGGATAAACACATTTGTGTTAACAGATAAACAGATTTTGCCACTCTGGGGGTATTTTTTTTGTTTATTTTTAAATGAAACACATCACTAAAGAGAAATTATGATTAAAACAATGTACTTGTCCAAAACGCTTACCTGTATTACCTCCTATACTGTGAGAAATAGTTTCACCCTGTGTGCTCTTCCTGCCAACTTTGTTCCACTTTTTCACCAAAAACTTTAACCTTAGTAACAAAATAAATTTGTACAATCATTAAAAATAGCAAAAATACACTGAATTTTAATATTAAAACTCTTTGTTGGCATGATTAAACAACATAAGTAACAATCCTTGCAGGAATGGAGGAAGAATTCTTCAACTTCAGTCTTTAGAATGAAGGCTTATCCCATTTTATTCCGCAATGATCCTCTAACTGTTGGAAAGGTTTGCTCATTTTGGCACAGCTCCTCCACTCTGTCCCTAATCTCCAGAGAGTTCTGTGGCAGCTCTTCCTGCCTCAGAGTAGTTTGGAGGTCACTGTTCCTACATCCTTTGATATTGCTATCATTATAGCATCCATGTCAAAGACAACAGCCTGAAAACATTCTGTGCCATCTCCTGAAAGTCTTAAACTTGCTAGTAATCATTTTTACTAGACAAGGAAATTGCTCAGAAGTAACCACCTATTACATTTAAAAATTACATTTTTTCATTAAATGAACTCAAAAGTCATTAGGAGATGGCATATTGTCCCAAGTGCAGCTAACAAAGTCCATTTGATAGTAAGTGACAGAGTATGATAGAATCATACCCAATGAAACACAAGCTACTGGATTCAAGAGAGGAAAACCATCACTGATGAGATGATCACATTCTGATACAAGACAAACTATCCAGTGAGTCCAAATAGATAAGGGTCAGACCTGAAAGGACATCAGTTTGTCATTGTTGTGCACTGATTCTCAAATATATTGCAGCTGGGTATCTCTCAAGACAGAAGCAGCATTTTATAAATCTTTAGTTTGGTATGCATCCAACATAGTGCTGACTCTGAAATAGCAGTTTGGCCAAAGTTATAGCTAGCAAGTCATGTTTGAACTAGTTTTGGAGATAGCTTTTGCTTAATATTAATGTAGCATAAACCATAGGAGCTATCAATTTTTAAAATTTCCAAGAAAACACCACGTATGAGAGACAGCAAGTGTTTTGGTTTTACCTTGATACCGCGATGATTGCCCTGACTGCACATCTGAACTTGGTAAAAGGACGGGAACGTGATCCAGAAAGCTGCAGGTCTGCAGGTGAGGGGTAGATTCCCATACGTGCTATTAGAGAGAGGGTTGCTTGCTCGCAGTCCTGAAATCCACCAAGAAGCAGCAAGAGGTATTTCTTCTGATAAACTAGAGCCTTTCTAAAGCTCTCTGCTCTAAGGTACTTCCTATATAATCTCTGCAACTGGAGAAAGAAAAAAAAAGGAAAAAAATCCAATCTGTTAAGATTTAATTGGTCACTTTTTCCAGCAACGTCTCCCACAACTTGGTTGTGCACAGGTATCTAAAATCTATTTTGCTTTACCAAATTGTAGAAAGCTATTTAATAATTATGAAGTATGAAAGCAGTGTACATTTATCTCTAAAATGAAATTCTAAGCAAGCATTTGTATAACAGACTCTGTGACTTGGCCAGTTTTGGTGCAAAGTAGCAGTACTACACTGGCAGTTTGGACACCATACATGGAGGCTTGTACCAAGTCTACTGACTTTCTGTATGTCTATGAAGTCTTGGCTAGGCTAGAAAATTTTGTCATGGGTACTGGTTGGTATGCAAAAAACCAGCCACAAACAAGCTGTCTTCATGTCGAAGATCTGTACTGCGGACATAAGGGCAGCTGGAACAATTCTGTACATAGCTAAAAAGCACCCGAGTTTGGAGTGTCAGACTGCCTTCAATCTCCTGAATGTTTCAAGGCAAAATTGTCATATCCGAAATGCTAAAACAGTTTAACTCTTTAACAGAGAAAATAACATTTGCTTTAAATAAATATAAGTGCCCATCTGACTTTATTACAATCAAATGTGTGGGGGGTGGGGGGGGGGGGGGGGGGGAATTAAAAATAATTATGTTTGATATTTTCATGTTTAGACAAGAAATCTAAATCTCCCTCTTATTTAAGAGTAGAAAGGGATTCCAAAGAGCTAGGTTACTTTTGGTGCAAGTTCCTGTCTAACACCAAGAAAGTTACAAAGGAAGTTTTCTGATGAGGGATGTATGGGGAAAGTGTTCCTAATTTAATATGCAGGTTATAAAAATGTTCATCTATAAAATCACCTTTTTAAATGCAAATGAAAAAGATTACATCAATAAGTGAAAGTTAAATGCCATAATCTGACAGATACTTATATCCACAGAAATCTGAGCTGTACACTTCCTGGCTCCTCTGCAACAGCAAGTTTTATCATATTTATTAAAAAATTTATCAAATTTATTAAAAAAATAGAATTACTAAATTATCTGCTCTACATGTGACATTAATCCCTTAGGCAATGCCCAAGAACAATACTACCAAGTCTGAAGTCTCCAGAGGTTTTTATGATCTTGCATTGGTAATGGTTCTTACACAGCAAATCTGTGCAACAGGCAAGATAGCAAAAGCAAACCAAGTGCCAAAGGTTTAAATGACATGCTAATGGCTACGGCATTGCTTGCTCATCAAGCTCCAGACAGCCCATTTGCTAGCCATCACGACCAGTTTACCTTAGGACTGGAAGTTTCCACCACTGGTTTGTTTTCAATTTCAATGGTTGCTTTAGCCAGTTCGGATTCAGCCTGTTTCAGTGCATTCTGTAAAATGTTTCCCTCTCGCTGCAAAGCATCTCTTCCCAGTTCTTGAACAGAGTCAGTATCATTCGTAGATCTGATCTAAAAAAGAAACCCAAAGGAAGTGAGCCGTGATGGTTTTTGTACATTATTTCCACAGCCAAACATCTCAAACTGAGTAATAACCTAACTTTATGGACAAACTAAAACATAAAAATAATGAGCCTGAAAATCAGCAGTGGCATTCAGGTGTTAAACGGTAGGATGGGAAACTGAAACACACAAGCAGCCCTTCTGAAGAAGTATCAAATTAATTGTTAATCAAGCTACCCCTTGTCTACAGATCTGTCTGATCAGCTTTACAGGAATCCTATTCCCTTTAATAACAGAAAGTCTCCCAAACACTTGGAAACAGACACAAATCATCTGGCTTTCTTCCACATCCACAGGCAGCACAGAAACTGTGAAGAAAGATGTCTGTGTATATGCGTGCACAAAAACATGGTGTGAAGCATCTGCAGAAGTAAATTCTGAAAAATCACATTCAATTCTGAGAAATTCAGTTTTGTGGTAAGTCATCTCTTGTAGGAATGAGACCCACAACTCCAGGTCCAATTCTTTGTGGAAGTTCTGCCTTCATAACCCTCTTTATATCAACTATCAGTTTAATGATCAACAGTTACATCAATGCATGATGCAGCAGACCACAGAGAAACAAAAGATATTTTTTGAGGTGGTTAATGTTTTATCCCTTGAAATAAAATCTGTACATTAGAGGAGCCAGTACACACAACTGACCCCAATTTCTCCTAGCAACTTATTTTAGTACAACCTTATTAGGGGTTTGAACTTTTTCAGGAGTAATTTCTTATGAATACCTTAATATACTAACATGTGCCATTTACATTTGTCTTCTATGAAGAGTACAACTTGTCAAGTAAAAAAATCTTATATAATAAAGTTTAATAAACCACAACCATCTAAGTCTTTTTACTGCCTGCAATACATACAGCAACAAATGGAGATTCCAATGTTATCTGTATCTTCACTGCTCATAATCCACCTCCCTCCCTTTTGACTTTGCAGCTGCTTTAAAATTTCAGAAAGCAAAGGCTCTCCACTTCTCAGCATATTTAAAACAAGTGAAAAGCTTCAAGAATCTAACACTACCTTCAGTATTGTTTTGCAATTAGGTATTTATTTCTGTCCAAGTTAAACTCTTGTCCTGTACTTATTATCTAATTCACAGATCTCATAATCCACCTTCCTCCTTTTTGACTTTGCAGCTGCTTTAAAATTTCAGAAAGCAAAGGCTCTCCACTTCTCAGCATATTTAAAACAAGTGAAAAGCTTCAAGAATCTAACACTACCTTCAGTATTGTTTTGCAATTAGGTATTTATTTCTGTCCAAGTTAAACTCTTGTCCTGTACTTATTATCTAATTCACAGATGTTCTATGCAATTTCAGGTTTTTATACTGAAGTTAGATAAACTAAAGCACGCATTTCCCTACATATGGCTTTCACTGACATGGCAGTTGTGCCGTATCACAACAGAGATGGGACAGAAGAGCATTTTGAGAATAAGGGCAGAGATAAGGACTTCAGATACAAAACACACTTCAGATAAGTATTATTAAAAATAGTTCAAACATGGGGAAAAAAAACCATCTGTGTTGTACTGAAGTGGAGGGAAGCTGCTTTATACTGGCTGCCTCAGCAAGCATCCCAATAAGGACTACTGTCCCACCATCTGAGGCATTTTACAGACCTACAAAAGCTCAATTTGAAGGCAGTAACAGATACTTGTAATATCTGAGGAGTTCTACATGATTTTTCTATGCACTTGATTTCTACTACACCAGTTGGCATTTGATTGACCAGTTGACTCCATATGAATTTTGGCACAGACTTTTCATTTTGGCATTTTTCCAGTTTCCCTGTCTGATAGTCCCCAATTAATCACAACTCAAGGAGGTAACAGCAGTAAATTCCTTTGGTCTCCAGAGCATGTGGTTCAGTACCTTAAAGGATGGAGAAATTCAGGGAGGAGACTGAAACAAAAGGTGATTCGGGGCGGGGGGGAATCAAAGCCTTTTAGGCTTTGCCTGCCCTTAAGAGGGCAGAGAGGAGGGACCGTTTGTGCCCACAGAAGAAAGGATATCAAGGTAGAGTTTTTGCTCTCTAAGCTGTAGAAAGGCATATGTCTTAAGAGTGCTCCACTAAACTCTTTTTGTTAAACAAAACTTAAGTCAGAAAACTTCAGTCCCTTTATTTTAGTGTGGTTATAGTCCCTGGAGGAGGCAATTGCAAAGTCTGGTCCAACAAGAGAAGGGACTGCTATTCTGCATGGCATTCACTGGCTTAATGTTAAGCGGCCTGCTAATGGATGGTGATGAGCGTCTGGAAAACCTAGAAGCTGTGAAATGCATTTGCAACAGAGTTTCTAACACAGAAGACCAAATGGCATCAGAGGTAAAAAAACAACCCAAACTATTTTTTTCTTTTCTAGTAGAGTAGTAACTAGGAGGGAGCTGAGGCAGAAAAACAGCTCAGCTCTGGAGGGAGTTCTGCTAAGTCAGGTTTAAATAGAGCCATATAGTTGTCTGGTTCCCCTCACAGGCTCTCTGAGCATTTTGTCCACAGCAGAGGGCTCTAAAGCTTTGTGAGAGGAAGGCTTAACCAGAATAACTCCATGAACACCTAACTTGGGAAGAGGTTACATCCCCTTCCTGAAGGTTGGAGATGATCCATTTGGCAACCACCTAAGTGGCTGCACAGGGGACAGAAGGAAAATATTTATTGGTTTTTTGTAAGCCGTTAGTCACAGGGAGAGCTTGCACCATGCCTAGCCAGCTTGTCATACATCAGAGTTGTATTACAGAGCATATGAGAACAACAGAAGTTACAAAAGCCTTTTCATGTACCCTTCTCAAAGGTGTGTTTTCTGGAGATCTGCTATCAAGCAGGTGAGGGAGTAGAGAGAGGCTGAATAGAACAGAGCCAAGACTGTTAGTTAGCCCTCAATCCCAAAATTTTGGCTGAAAAGGCTGCAATGTGGTTGAAGATCTCTTTATTACAAGAGAGAGATATAAATGATAGGGCAAAGTTATCTGGTGAACAAGATGGAATCTAAAAGCTATGTATTTTGTATCAACACACCTGAGCTCAGTCTTTGATAATCCCTAGGCTTGTATAAAATATTTGTAATACTGCAAACATCAGTCAAAACACCCCTCCTGAGATGACAAACAACTATTGTGCTTTTTGAAAATTACTTGACAATTTGCTGAAAAACAACTGTCTCTGGATGCATACAGAAGCAGCAGCAACACATCCCAGGGTTTGATATCCTTGGGCATATTATGTATCCAGGAAAAAAAAAAGCCGTCAGAAGCAGACTCTGCAATACAACAAAGCAGCAAGAGTCTGATACTAAAATATGTTAATATAATGACAGTGTGAGTACAAGAGTACATTATTTTCCATCCCCAAGGCAAAACACAATTTTCCTTAGAATGGTTTACCAAAAAAAGGAAGGGGAGGGGGGGAAATAAATCAATCAATCGACTTACATGTGCCTGCAACCCAAAGAATACAGAACAACTTACTGATAATCAACAAATATATACAAATATATTTTCCTTACCTGAGATGCAGGAGGAGACAACAAATCTGATTTTAGTTCCTTTAACGTCTGCAGTAAAGAGGCTACAGCTTCATCATTTGATACAGACCAATTGTTAACTGTTCTGTTAAACAGAAATACTTTTTCAATATCAGGTTGATTTGTAGTAATGTTAACATACATTTGCTTCCTTCTCCCCACTGGATGATCTTTAAGTTTTGAGGCTGTACTTACGCACTACTCATTACACAAAATACTATGAATACACACAGAAGTTAGTAAGTTTCGTTAATTTTTTAGGAGTAGAATTTCTAAATAGTGCCACATAAGGATTTATTCAGAAGTCTGTATTTTATACCAGTCTGAAATTCTATCATGCAAATTCAGGCTGCAGCAAAACATAACTCTGCTGCCAAAGTAGTAAGAAAGTACTGTGGCTTGGCCACTCATTCCTGACCCCTAGCTCTTCCCTGCCATGCTGAATGGAGTTTCCCATTCTAAACCTGCAGATGTGTTGATTAACCTGTTTTTTTGATTGCTCTCTAATTAGACTGCTGCAGTTGCCAAACTACCAAATGACGCTTTCTAGTAGGGTTTTTTTTGTTCTTTTTAAGCAGGGTCACTTCACAGATCAAGTTCAAATGCAGGCACACAAGCTTCTAATGGGAATGGCTGCAGTGGGATGACAATAATCAGAGTCTGCTGCCACCACGAAACCATGGTTTCACACAAGGTTAAGTCTTGTAAGCAGATACACTGCTCATTCCCTTCAGCACAGGGCTCTCAGCTATGAACCACACAAGTTCAGAAGCAGGACAGGAAGAAAACCACTGTTTTATGAACAACTACTCACTTATCTACAGTTTTATATATGAACTCATTCAGGTGCACAGCTACAAAAAGCAACTGCTGTCTTATCTTCTCTAGCTGTTGTTGCTGCTGTTGCAAATGCGATTTTTCAGTTTCTTTTCTCATGGCCTGTTTGGCATTTCGATCTTTGTTTAAGGTACACAACAGTTCTTGCTGATGGTTTGGAGATGGGAGATTTCTTTCTCTTTCTTCTAATATTGCCAGTATTTCCTGAAGCTCTTTAATTCTTTGTTCATCCCTCTGGTGTTGCCGTTCCAAGTTTTGCTATTTGAACAGAATAAGTAGTAGTTAATTGCATCTTATACATACACACACACACATATATACACATACACACATAAGTGTTTTGTGGTTTTGGTTTTTTATACACACAGACTGCAAATAAAAGCATAATACCCAGCTAGCATATCCATCTCAGTGTTCCTTAACTCGCAGACCACTTTTAGGGGAAGGCTTACAGTACTGCCTTCCAGGACCACCAGGAAGCCATTTAATGACTCTGGAGTGGGCATTTTCTCCATCCATTTCCAGACATGGTGACAGACAAGTCTCCAAAGAGCCTGCAAAGCCTCCCTCCTCCTCTAATCAAAGTGAGGGAGCTGAGAAACAAGAAGGGTGAAATTGGTAATGTCGCAAACCATAATTAGGAGCCTAGCTCAAAATGAGGGCACTGACATGAAACCTAGTTTGGTTCCCTTCTGTGTTTAAGCCATATTCTTCTCCATCTGTTAGCAGCCAGCAATTCCCAGCATAGGCAAAGATGTAAAGATCAACTTCGGTCAACAATAAACCCAGGCACAAACCCTTGCAAACAGCTGCGTTTGAGAAATGCAAGAAAAGAGCTCATCTAATGCATTTTTCAGAACGCTTTGTTTAAGGGAAGGAAACGTTTCAATTAAAGAACACCATCCAGAGGGTTAAATCCCACTTTGTGGCTATTTCAATGTAAGGCAAGACTTGCAGCAGCATTCTCACCAGTCTCTGTTGATCTCTCTGCCAGTCCTTCTGTTTCTCTAGCTCTGTTTGTTGCTGCTGTCTTCGCGCTCTCTCTCTCTCCTCTTTCTTGTTTTTATCTTGCTCTTTCATCGTCTTGAAGAGCAACTGCAGTTGTTCCCAGTCAGCTTTCAGCTTTGCCTCTCTTTCCTTCTGGGCCTCTAAGGAACGGATTACCTCTTGTTTTTGACCCTGAAGAGATTCCAGCGTAGCTCGCAATTTGTCACTGACCTCTCTCTCTTTCTGGGTTTCTTCGCAGCACATCTGTACTTCAGCCTCTAGCTGCCTTTTGGAACGAATGGCCTTCTGGTGCATTTTCTCAATAATAGCAGCTAGCTCCATAGTTCGGGACCTCTCTTCTTCCAGCTGGGCTTGGAGCTCTCGAACAAAGGCTTGTTCCAGCAGTGACTCCCTGTGCTGACAAGAAGCACCTTCTTTCACTCTCATGTTCAACTGTTCTGTCAAAACACGTTCATGATTCAAGGAATTCAGGAGCTCCAACGAACGATTTTTCTCAGTGTCCAAATTTCTCTGTAGCTCCAACAGTTTGGTCTGTTCCTGGGACAGCAATGCTTCACAGCGGGAGTGCTCGATCTGAAGTTCCTTGCGGAGATTATCATTTACCGTTTGCTCATGCTCTAAGGATACGGCCAGCTGGCTATTCTGCACTGACTGCAACTCCAAAGCAGTCTGCAGCTCCTGTTCAAAAGGGGGAAGCACATATTAATAGTCCAGCACAAACACTCATTTGTGGGGCAGGCTAGCATTTGACAATTTTCAACCTCCTGTTTTATCCAGGAAGAAATTCAAGACTGAACTAGAGTAGTTCAGGTATTAAAAAGTTTAATTTTCTAATTACAAGTGCCAGAATCATGCTTGTTAGCAACATGACACCAAGTAACAAAATCAAAGATTGTAATGTTAAAATTTTTTCCAGTACATTCTTTTTTCTTCAATTCGTAAGACCCTCATTAGGAAATCACTATTCTTTACATCACTCAATCCCCTTAATAAGTGACATCTGAAGCAGAAATAACCCATGTTGATTTAAAAAGAACCAAAAATCTAAGCAGTAACAGTAGATGTAAAACCTCTGGATTTTACGGCTCATCTGTTTAAAGCACACAATACAGACTGATAAAAATAATCCATCCCTAGGTCCATTTTGTGAGCCAGCCTTTCTTCAGAAGGGAAGGGAGTGACTGAAGGGGCAGTCCCACGGTACTTGCAGACAGTCAGAGCTAGCATTGCTGTCATCCTGGGGCGGGGGGGGGGGCAGGTCGGCCCTACCCACCCCCCCCAGCCAGCACTACTTCTCCTTGGATCTTGTAGAAAGCCAGGTCAGATGCTAAGTGGCATCAGCTTTCCACACTACAGCTTCAAGGGAGGATTTGGGAATGCGAGACTGCAGCGATGTGAACTGTGAATGGTTTAATCTGGTGCACAGCTACACCTGGGGCAACGCACTTTTCTCTTTGCCTTGGCTAAGATGGGCCCTGCCTTCCCTGCATGAGCAAGATGGAGGATGTTAGCACCATGTCCTACCACACAAGTAGTAACAAAAATCCCAACAAACAAAAAATCACCCACAGACCTAAACATCTCCCAGAAAGATGATGTGAGAGGCCAGACTACAAGGAAATAGTCAGAATTGTGTTTCCTCACTTAGGGCATTTAACTCGGATTGTTTTGGAGTTATCTGATAGAGTTTGGTTTTGGTTTTTAAGTTTAAAAAAGGTTTATGTTAAATCTTCTTCCTTTTCCAGTCACTGTAGGCCTTTTACAAGAACTGAGTCATTGCTATCACAGTATCAGAGAGAAAACTGTTCATTTGTTTTCTGTTCAATTTAGAAGAAAGGGAACAAGACAAGACTTTGGTTAACCTCCAAAAATACATGTTATATTGGAAAGGCTCCAGTTACTCTCTGCCAAGCATATGTATCATTGGGTGTTTTCTTTATAATCTCAGTTATCATACACATCACATCCTCACAGCATGTTTGCTCTGGAATAAAGGGTGCAGTAACACAATTGTAGAATCTGGCTCTCCCTACACAAGGGGCAGTACAAAACTAGTCCCAAGAATGTGAAAACATAAAGCTCCAAAAACACTAAGAAGATATGGGGGGGAAGGTGTACAACTTTTGCTTATTTCTGCATATGCAATTAAGGAGGGTAACTGAAAGCTTTAATTCTGTGAAAACAAAATAAACCCTATGCACATTGAGTAGAAGTTTGGTTTTTTTTCTTTAAACAGTTATTAAACAAAAACCATTGGACGTGAAAAAAACTGCAAAAATAACCTGTTAGATAACTTCATGCAGCAAGGGAGGTGAACTGAAGCATTGAGATGTAGGACATTACCTCCAAGGCCTTTGTCTTTTCATCTTCTGCTTTCTTATGCTGAAGCTGTTGTTCCTCAAACAAACCTTGTAACTCCGTTTCCTTCAGATGTTCAGTCTGCAAGTCTTCAAGTGCAATTGTCAAATCCTTTTCTTTTTTTTCCAATTCAAAACTGCAAAGTTCAAAAAGACACTTCAGAATAGAACATCCTTCACCAGCAATGCAAACAAGACATTTTTGGGTTACTTTTTGTGAGTTGGTCTATTGCCTGGATTCTTTAAGATGGTCTCTGCTCTTTCTAGAGAGGGTCAGTTTTCAAGTCACAATTATTTAGCATCTGAAAACATTTGCCTCCCTGCAAGCAAAGCTAGAATTGCTCTATTTAGTAACAATTAAGAGATAGGGAGAAGTTATCTATCCTGGCAGAGCAAAACTGTTGTCCTGTGAGAGGAAAGAAAAACATTGGCATACACTAGGAATAAGGGGGTGGGGAGTAGAGGAAAAAACCCATACACAAGATGTCAGGCAAACAGAAGTACCAACCAAAAGACTAAGACAAAAGCTCCAGGAGTGGGGTACATCGGGGATACAGGGATCTAGTATGTTCACTTTTAGTAGACCCATACAACATGCACTTACTTCCACAACCTTCTCAGTCAACACTACAGAAAATGTCAATATGCAAATTTGAATTGAAGAATAAATAAATTTAAGCAGTTAGTAAAGAAAAACGAACATATCCATGAAAAGTGAGAGAGGTTAGTTTTCCTCCTTGTGTTTCCAAGTGCTAAGCCATTTGTGGATCCAATGAGTATAAAGCTCTTTCAGACCTGTTAGATAACTAAAATAAAATAAATTAATAAATCTACTTCTCACCGTAACTGGTTTATTTCCCTCCGAAGCTCTTCTAGGGATTTCTGCAGCTCTTCATTCTCTTGCTTACTTTCATGAAGCTCTGATTTCAGGGCTGCTTTTTCTTGATTCAAGAGATCACATGTTTCAGAGGCTCTCTTCTGCTCCTCAGACAGGGTGCTGTGCAAGTCACTTACGATAGATTTTTCCTGCTGAAGCTTATATTCTAATAATTCAACTAGGATAAGAAAATGTTAGTTATTTGTATTACAGAGAACTTGACAACGTTATCAGTTACACTGGTTCAAACTCGGGAGGGGGGGGGCGCGCAGAAATCAGCTGTATTAAAGTGTTCTTCCCTGGAAAATTCGTTTCTTTTCAAACATATGAATCAGCAGAAAGATGCACATACATACTACAGCTCTGCTGCTAGAGGACCAGGCAAAGTGAGAACAACATGAAAGCTGGGTGAGACTATAAGAGCTACTGTGATATACTGTCAGTAACCTGTTACTAATGGATTCTAAACCTCATTAAGCAAACCCATCCATTTACTAGCAAACATATGTATAAAGAATTCCCTGAAAACCAACAAGGGTATTTTACTATCTTTGATGGTTTTTCTACATGTATACACTATTTAACAAAGAGTCACCCTTCAGTTCTATGGCTTTGGGTTATTTTAAAGCTTCTCATTGCTTTTCAGATTTTTCTTAACAACTAATATTAGAAAGAAGAATTCCTTCCTCTGCTAAAATCGCAGAAGACCTGAGTGCATTAGTAAAACTGAAAAATTGTACAGCATCTGCTTCTTTGCAAAACAATCTTTTATTTGCCTTTTATCTTCTAGGCAAAAAAGGAAAGAACTGACATAGAAGACCAGATAACAGGAACTTGGCGATTACTACCTTTCCTCCGAAGGTGGTGTTCTTGTTTGCTCCTATGATCTTCTGCGTTGGTAAGGGTTTCCTGTAACTGTTGTAGCTTCTCCTGGTTCTGAAGATGTGTCATGCGTAGCTGAGCTCGGAGGTCCTGTATTTCAGAGAGCAAGCTATTCCGATCTGAGGAGAAAAGGTGCTCTACAACCATCTGCCTCTGTTCCTCCTGAAAATGAACCAAGTCCTATTAAATCTACAAGGCTGTTCCCATATTTTCTGCAAAGATAAACCCTAGAGAAACCCTTGCAGTACAAGTTTTATATGGAAGCAACTTCAGATGACTAAGTTCATGCTTCATATTAATGCAAAATGTTAACATTAAGTAACAAAGAAAAACCCACTTCACTAGCTTCCAAATAGAATAACAGTTATTAATAATAGTTTGTACATAATAGTTACTACAAACAATCCAGTCTGAACCTAAAAACTAGATACCGTCAGCAAAAAAATCCCAAACAGATTCAGAGTTAGCTCAATATATACCCTTTGCAAAAGAAGTCTGAAGCTCTAGATGGAATTCTTCCCCTCATCACTATTTATCAAATATTTCCTTCTCACTGTCACAATCTTTCTGGATGCCAGCTAAAATACTCAATAGGCTTTGTACACAATATACAAAGTTTGAGAAAAATGGTACCAAAACATAGATTATAAAAGCCTACTGATCCCACACAATCTGGATTAATGCACAAGATAAGATTTAACAATGAAAGTAATAAAAATGTAAAAAAACAAAAAATCCCACGGAGGCATAGAAGTGATTTATGAGCATAACACTTTAAGAGGTTTTCTTACTTGTTGTTTCATTATGTATTCCAGTTTTTCCACTAACGAACCTTCATCACCAGACTCAGGATTGGAGAAGTGAGACTTCAAGTCAATTTGCAACACATTTCTCTCCTTCTCAAACACGCTCTGTACTGCTTGCAGCAGTTCTCCTCTCCAGTCAGCAGCAATACTTGAAAATTCCTGTTAAAAAAAAAAAAAAAAATTTTTTAAATGGCATCTCTCTCAATCTCTAACCCAGTCTTTCATATCATTACTGTGTAAGAGTATACCTATCTGTTAATTTAAGCAGATCAAAGGTGTTTAAAGAGGCCTGTTCAAATCTCAAAGGAAAGAGTCCCTTGCTCCTCATACATATATATACACACACACAAACTCCATAACAATATACATTTTTATATATATAAAAACCTGGTTACCTTGCTTTAAAGGATATTTTTATTGTCATACCTTGTTTCCTCTATCTGCCATCTTGCTAAGGTAATCTTTCAGCGACTGTATAGCATCCAGCAAGGCTAAGCCCTCCTTCTGCCATCCCTCCATTGCCACTCTGGTCTGATGAATATTTTTCAGCTCCCTAAAACCAAAGGGACATTCTGACAAAGCCAGTATTTTGCGGCTCTCCTCATATACCATCTTCAGCACAGCCTAAGAAGGAAAAAAAATAATAATGCATATTAGGAAACAGGCATCAGCATCCTGACAGTGTACAAGCAGGATGGGATAGCACTAGACAACAAAAATAAGAAGGCTGTCCAAGGCTGTGATACAGATAAAGGCATGCAGGTCTGTCCTGCTACTTGGTATACTTAATAAACTAAGAATACACATACACACACACATATACATAGAGCGAACCAACAGTTACCAGAGAATTTTTATCTCCTAACACTGAGGTCAATATTTAAGAATACAGTGGCCACTTAAATACTGTATTCACAGTGTTACAGTACAAATGGCAGTCTTGGCCAGTGCATCTTATTGCTGTGTACATCAGCATGCTAATATGCAATTAAGCCAAAAGGACTGTACTTTGTTGTTTCTGAACTATTTAGAATTTAATTTATTCCCAGGAAAGTTAGCTATCAAGTCTGAAGCCATGTTACTAAACCCTAGTGATGCCAGAAAACTGAATTACATATTTAGACAACCTTGGCTTAAAATTTAGCAGATTATGTTAAAATAACATCTCCCAAAATAATCTGTCTTAATAATTTACATAGTGGAAATTGTTTCTTCTAACATTGTCAGGCAAAATAACATCTTTTAAATAAATTCCCTGTTCACAAACTATTACATCATGCACAGACGTTTCCTGGTCTCTTTTCAAGGTATTTAAGTCCTTTTCTACATATATCTCATCAGAAATATCCCAGCCTCGATGTGGAGCTGTTCCTCATTGCTATTCACTTTAACAACAACAATACGGAGTACTTTTCTTTAACTCTTGATATTCTTTCTTTGCACTTTTGTGAATGAATTAACTTTTGAACCAACTTAAGTTGCTTTTCTGTTACCAGAATCAAAATAGTGATTATTTCAAGAGCCTATGCTAAACGATGAAAACCTTTAGTAAACATTAACAACAGAAGCACACTAAAGTGTTCAGACTAAACATTCAGTACTGGAATATGCACTCAGATCTTACAGCCAGTAAAGTCTAAACTGATGGTCCAAGAAAGAAACTAAATAAAAAGTTCTGGTTTTTAAGAGAAAATAAAATTCGCCTCTTCCATGAAGTCTATGAAACTATGCTCTTTGAGAATTATTAATTTTTTAGATACAGAATCACAGAATGGTTTGGGTTGGAAGGGACCTTTAAAGATCATCTAGTCCAACCCCCCTGCCACGAGCACGGGGACATCTTTCATTAGATCAGGTGGCTCAATGCCTCGTCCAACCTAATTTTGAACATTTCCAGGGATGGGACATTCACAGCTTCTCTGGGCAACCTGTTCCAGTGTCTCACCATGCTCATTGTAAAGAATTTCTTACTTATGTCCAGTCTAAACCTACCCTTTCAGTTTAAAACTGTTGTTCCTTCTCCTGTCACTGGTAGTGACAGCCCCTCTCCACCTTTCTTACAAGCCTCTTTTATACATTGAAAGGCCACAATAAGGTCTCCTTGGAGCCTTCTCTTCTCTAGGCTGAACAACCCCAACTCTCTCAGCCTCTCTCCATAGGAGAGGTGTTCCAGCCCTCTGACCATTTTTATGGCCCTCCTCTGGACCTGGTCCAACAAGTCTGTGTCTTTCCTGTGCTGGTGACCCCAGAGCTGGACGCAGTACTCCAGGTAGGGTCTCACCAGAGCAGAGTAGAGGGGCAGAATCACCTCCCTCGACCTGCTGGCCACGCTTCTTTTGATGCAGCCCAGGATACGATTGGCCTTCTGGGCTGCGAGCGCACATTGCTGGCTCATGTCCAGCTTTTCATCCACTGGTACCCCCAAGTCCTTCTCGGAAGGGCTGCTCTCAATCCCTTCATCCCCCAGCCTGTATTGATACCGGGGGTTGCCCCGACCCAGGTGCAGGACCTTGCACTTGGCCTTGTTGAACCTCATGAGGTTCACATGGACCCACTCCTCCAGCCTGTCCAGGTGCCTCTGGATGGCATCCCTTCCCTCAAGTGAATCAATGGCACCACTCAACTTGGTGTCATCTGCAAACTTGCTGAGGGTGCACTCAATTCCACTGTCTATGTCATTAATGAAGATATGAAATAGTATTGGTCCCAGTACACACCGTTGAGGAACGCCACTTGTTACTAATTGCCACTTGGTCATTGAGCTGTTGACTGTAACTCTTTGGACGCAGCCATCCAGCCAATTCCTTATCCATCTAACAGTCCATCCATCAAATCCATCTCTCTCCAATTTAGAGAGGATGATGTTGTGGGGGACCATATCAAAGGCCTTACAGAAGCCCAGGTAGATGACATCACTCGCTCTTCCCTTGTCTGCTGATACAGTCACTCCATTGTAGAAGGCCACCAGATTAGTCAGGCACGATTTTCCCTTGGTGAAGCCATGTCGGCTGTATCTAATCACCTTCCTGTGTTCTATATGCTCAATATAAGTTCCTGGAGGATCTGTTTCATGATCTTACTGGGCACTGAGGTGAGGCTGACAGGTCAGTAGTTCCCAGAGTCCTCTTTATTACTCTTTTTAAAAATGGGTGTGATGTTTCCCTTTTCTCCAGTCACTGGGGACCTTATCTGACTGCCATGACTTTTCAAAAATGGAGAGTGGCTTAGCGACTACATCTGCCAATTCCCTCAGGACCCTGGGATTCATCTCTTCAGGTCCCATGGACTTGTGTATGTCCAGGTTCCCCAGGTGGTCTTGAACCTGATCTTCTCTTATGATGGGAGGGACTTCATTCCCCAATCCCTGCCTTGAGGTTCAGGGACTTAAGATGCAAGAAGAGTGACTGCCAGTGAAAACCTGGCAAAAAAGTTGAGTACCTCAGCCTTGTTGGTTGTCACTAGTTCTCCTGTCTTATTTATCGTGTGTGTGTATATACACACACACACACACTTTCTTTAATTTTCCTTTTCTGTCCAATGTATTTGTAGAAGCCCTTCTTATTATTCTTCCTCACATTCCTTGCCAAATTCCCCTCCAACTGTGCCTTAGCTTTCCTGATCCCAACCCTACACATCCAGGCAGCATCCCTGTATTCTTCCCAGGTTACATATCCCTGGTTCCACTGCCTGTGCATTTCCTTCTTATACTTTAGTTCAACTGGGGGGTCCTTACTCAGCCTTGCTTGTCTCCTGCCTTCCTCACCTGATTTCTTACACATGGGAATCAAAAGCTCTGGTGCTTTAAGAAAGATGTCCTTAAATAGCTGCCAGGTACTGTTTTGCTCCTTTATCCCTGAGGGCAGTTTCCCAGGGAGTCCCATCCATAAATTCTTTAAACAACTGAAAGCTTGCTCTCCCAAAATTCAGTGTCCTGACTCTACACTGTTTTTCAAAGACAGCTCTGTACTATCAATCTTTTTCTTTTTTAAAAACATAGAGAGAAACCCCGCTGCCTCTCCTTCCTTTTGCCTGTCTCTTCTGAACAGTTTATAGCCATCAACCGCATTGTTCCAATCATGTGATTTGTCCCACCGAAGTTTCAGTGATAGCAATTAGATTGTAGCTTTCTAGCTGCACAGTGACTTCCGACTCCTCCTGTTTGTTACCCATGCTATGTGCATTGGTATAGAGGCACTTCACTTGGGCTGTCAACTGTGTCACCTTTTTGGAGGAACAAGCCCCAGTTTCTTTGAGACATTTCATAGGTGTTTCCCTGTTGGTTCCTAATACATCAGCTGCCTCTGGCTCTTCTCTGTTGCTCAAAACTCCATCCCCTTTTCCCACTAAGTCTAGTTTAAAGCTCTCCTTATAGGTTTGGCCAGCTTATTGGTGAAGACACTCTTGTCCCACTTGGTCAGGTGAATCCCATCAGCTCCCAACAGATGTGGCTTCTCAAAGATACATCCATGATCATAGAAACCAAAACCCTGAGTATAGCACCAGCTACGCAGCCAGGCATTCACTTGTTCGTGTCCTCCATCCTGGACCCCTTCCTCTGACTGGGAGGATACAGGAGAATACCACCTGTGCTCCCAATCCTTTTAACATTGATCCAAGAGACATATAGCCTCTTTTGATGGTTCCAAGTTACCTTGTTACAGTATTATTAGACCCTACATGGAACAGTAGGAGCGGATGATAATCTGTAGGGTTCACCAGGCTTGACAGCCTTTCAGTGATGTCACAAATACAAGCTCCCGGTAGGCAGCAAACTTCTCTAGAGAAATTGTCTGTGCGGCAAATGGGTGCTTCAGTGCCTCTCAGTAAGGAATCTCCAATTACTAATACTTTACATGCTTTTCTGGTGGCACTGGTTCTAATGCAAGTGGGTGGTTGTTTCAACTTTGCATGGCTGGCTTTTCCTGGATCATGTCAGTTATTCAATGTGCTCTTCATTCTCCAACTCCAGAGCATCATGTCTGTTATGAAGTGGCACTTCAGAGGATGGGGGAAAGTTCTTCCTTCTACCTTGAGCAGAGATGAAGGTCCAGCTTCCTTCTTGTGAGTTACTTGTGTCAGTCAGCTTGAGTTTGACTTCAGGCATACCCTCCCCTTGCACAGCCTTCCTTCATTGCACAGATCTTCCTTCATTTTGCTGAGTAAGCTGAAAGAATCTGCGAAACATTTTAGGAGGCAGCATTCACTTTCTAGGAAGTATATTTCTTCCAGTTTCTTATTACTCAAGTTTCTTCAAGTATTCGAACTCCCTGTAGCCTACTGCACTTACCCACGTACTTCTCACCAGCCTCATAGATGAGATGATTTGGAGCACTGAATTTCTCCCTTTCACCAGCTGGAATTCCTGGAATGCCTGAGAGCTCATTCAGCTGCAGCACCAAACCAAAGAGTCCCAGGCATATACTTTCTTAAACTTGCCTTACTGACTAGAATAAGCAAATCACTGCTCAGTCTTCTGTATGTTCTTCATGCTCCTTGAACTGACTCTGAAAGATCCCTCCACACCTTGCAGTGGTGTTTCCACAGCTCTCCATCATATCAGAATGATAAGAATAGGCAAGGGAGCATGATGTCAGCTAGCTATGCTTATTTATGAAACAACTTTTTGTAAAGCCTCCAAGACAAACCGATGAGATCACCCCCCCCCCCCCCCGCCACATTCTGGAACATCACCAGTGCTGTCCTAGCAAAACTTTTTCAATTCTAGCAAGTACAAGCAAGACAAATGTCAGTAAATTTGTCACATGAGAGATGCGAAAATGACTCAAGAAGCATAATCAACTTGAAGTTTAAACTATTACAGAACAGTTTACAGTGTAAAGGTAGCAGCTAACTATTTTATATTAGCATTTTGTTTTCTCTGTTTCCATTTTAATTTGCTTGTATGCTTATATTAATCATATATTACCTTCAGCTGTGGTGAAAGTATTTCCTTTTCTCTCATTGATTCCATAATATCTGGAAACATTCCACGGTACCGCAGATAAGCCATAAAACTAGCATCTAGGTGGTCTGATGTTTGTAGCTCCTGCTTTAGTTTAGCTGCCAAATTTGAGCTGGTATCTGAAGAAAGAGACAGCCCCCCGCACCCACAAGTGTTACAAAGATGAAAAGAACTTGAAACCAGCATAACTGCTTGCAAAATAACCATGATTTCTTCTGCTAGTATGAATGCAGGGTCAGCTGAAGTTAGTTGGTTGAGATCTCAACTAACTTAAATAAGTAAAAAGGCTGTAAGTTGCCTTTAGAACCAGAGAAAGTGTTGTAGTTAAGTCAGGACTCACTAAAACCCCAAGCATCCTTTTCAATATATAAAGATGAAAAGGTAAAAGCAGACTTCCACTAGCACAAATATACAAGTCTTTCTAAACAAAGAACCACCTGAGAAAGGCATAGCTTTCAAATAAAAGATCTACAGTAAAAGAAAACGGGAGAAAGAGGAAACGTTATAATATTTTTATACTGAAGTTAACAAAAGGTGAAAGGAATCTACAAAGTTAAACTTACTGCTGCCATATCCATCGCTCATCGCATCTATGGCAGATGCTCTTGATCTTATATCATCTTGTAAATCAGAAGGGGTTAAAGTTAGATTATCAGCTTCTCTCATCTGCTTGGAAATAATTTTTCACATTAATTTAGTTTTCTGAATCCAGCTATAGAGTTTTCTGCATTTATAACAACTTTGTTACTAGTATAGATTTTAGCAAATGCCTACTTGATCATAGTGTTAGAGATGGCAAATACCACTATGAATGCAACATTGGTGCTCTCTGGAACCCATTCCATCTCATTTTTTTCTCCCTTTCAATAGTCTTAAGAAACAGACATGTATTTATAATTAATTGCCCTTCAAGAGCAAGGCACAAAAATATACAACCAAAGATTAATTTTCTGAAATACAGAGTTTACCTTTCTGTGAAATGATACAGACACAAATATGTAAAATATTTCCATTAAAAAGAAAAAACGCTATTCTCCAATTTTGAAACAGTTTTTTCTAACACTCAACAACAGATATTTGTAAGTGGAGAACTGTTACAGTAAATTAAGTACCGTAGCAGCAAAAGAGTTTTACAGGTTTTAGCTCAATTACTTGCACATGAAGTATTATCACAAATTTATCAGTTGCTTCCATGTAGCGCAACTGCAAAAGTACCAGGATTTGAAGAGTCCTCTCAACAAATGTTCTGCGAGCACAAGATCAATACCCATATTTTTACTGACACCACATCAGCAGCGTATAGATGTGCAGGACACAAAGCCTGCTGTAAGCAGCTTATTGCTCAGTTTTAGGTTTTGGAAGACTGTTTTCAATTATTAGAAGCAGTCATAAACAGTGTTTTAATACAGGCCAGAATTTGCTCCACTATCTGACAGTGAGAGAGGAACTAACAACCCTATGTCCAGAACGTTACTGGACCTACCCCTCTCGGTGTGTAAGTTTCTACTACTTGGAGCCAATGGCCCAACAATGGTCCAAGGGGGACAGAGCTGAGCAGTCTTGTTTAATTAGAATGAAATCAGACTTGAAATATCACTTACCAAAATCTTCTCCATATCTTGGTCATCATCAACAGAGTAGGTGCTTTCAGAGAAAGCTGGAGATTTTCTATCTACTCCCACTGCTGCTTCCTCACTGCCATTTTCATACAGGTTAGAATATCCCAGCAATACAGAATTATCTTCTTGCATGGATGACCTGGTGTGCATCATTTCAAAATCTGTGCTTTCAACTTCCGAAAAGGGTGTCAGATGAAGCACTGGTTGAAGTTCCATGCTTATATCTTGCTTTCTCACAATCTCAGGTGAGCCCCATGAAGCCATACCTGCAATGAAATTCTGGAAGTCTTTTGAAGTGTCTTTGCCTATGTTCAAATTGTGTTTTGGAGAATCAGGAGTTTGATGAATTTCCAACATTTGCTGGCCATGCTTTTTCAAATCTTGCTCCTCTTCAGAGCTGTTGATCACATCCAATTCCTGAGTCAAGATATTTTCTTGTGATTGCTTAATCTGAGTTTTTGGATTTATATTGTGAGTCGTCAAGTCAAACATAACTTCATCTTTTTCCTACAATGAAATAACACATTGTTTAATGGAATTTAAATACAATTTTACAAACTGAAAAACATGCATTTAAAAAGATCTTCTCAAATTTAATAGCCGTATCTTATTCCCAGGTTTTATGTAAAAATGATCCAACAGTTTAGTATATTTTATATGCCAGCTAACCAGGCTTTTTTAACAAGCATATCATTAATAGGAGAAGAAAAATAAAAGCAAATGTATTTCTGCAGAGCTGACTTTTGTATCCATCAGGAAAAAAGGGTATTGCTTGTAGCTGTGTAGATAATCTTTTTGCTTTCAACAGGTTTTGATTTGTATTTATTTGCTTTCCTAACTGGACAAATCTTCTGAACTATCTTAAGGCTTAATTCCTGTCCCAGGGCACCAGGAAAAAATGGTTAAGAAGTCTACAGATGGTTCTTATGCCTGCCATTTCAATGCAGGAGAAACTATCAACCATCTACTTCTAGTCACTGGAAGGAAAAGCAACATGGATTCACATGTCCCTTCATGTGACAGACACAGCAGCCATACATACCAACATGCTTTATCCTAAATTTTGGTAAGGCCATACTTGTACCTTTTAGTGTCCTGTTCCCACAGGGGTACTCTACTCTTTTTTTTTTTATTATTTTTCCAAGCACCAAACAACAGACTTAGGTCTCTGCTGATCAGCAACACTGCAGACCATTTCTCAGACTCTGACTCTATAAAAACAGATACACTAGGTCAGACCAAAGTCGTTCTACCCAACCACCATCTCAGAGAGGCCAACAGGGAAACACAGCTTGCATGGACACAACAGGTGTCCGTCTTCCTCAGTTCTTGTGATCCTTGAACATAACTAGCTATTTTCCAGCCTGAGGGCTTGGGTATCTGAATGGCCACAGAACCTTTCCAGCATCTTTCCCATAGTGTGAAGGCACGGTCACTGACCAGGCCAAGGCTAGACTTCCACCTTCAAACTGCAGAGACATCTGAATAATGTCAATACTGTGCCATGGAGTATGCAGATACATCCCTGCCTACCTTGCTACAAGGGTTCTCATTTAGTCAGCATTTCTATATAAAGAGCTTTCTTCCCTTCCCAAGGCCTCTTGAGGTTACTGTTCTTTTTCTATGACCTTAATGCTCTTTTCAACAAGCAGGTGTGTCACACACACCATGGGAAGGCTGCTGTTGCAGAGCCACTGCTCCAACAAGTCCCACTGTTTGCTCCAGAAGTCAAGAATTCAAACCTTCTCCCTGTCTTTCAGCCTCTAAACCTGTTACTCACTCCACCTGGAGGCTGACATCCAAATGGAACATCTCTGAACTGCATCATGAAAATACCTTTACCCTCATCCTTATAACCTCAGGGATCCAGTGTGATAGGACTTGCCATCACCAAGTGATTAAGGAATCCTAAGGCTAGGGCCCAACTTGCTGTAATTCCAGGGCTTACTGATGTCGTTAATATAGAAACTCCTAAGGGAAAAGTAGGCACAAGTGCGCTCATGACAAAGGCTGTGCCTCTTCTGCAGCAGAAGGGAGACTCCAGAGCATATATTGAGCATGCCAAGCTGCAGCTTCTCTTCTAATGCCTCCACAACTTATGCAGAATGTCAGGCTGCCCTGCTTCCTCCACTTTTTTCATATTCAGTGCCCCAGGCACTGAATCCTCTAAAGCCCCCTCCAAAGTTGGCCCACCCACTGCTTTAAGCGGTGTCTGTTTTCCCTCCTTGCTGCCTTCCTCC
>NW_008795697.1:610386-617295 GCF_000699145.1 Aptenodytes forsteri | reverse complement strand
CCCTCTCTGTTTTACCACCATCATCCCAAGGAAGTTTTAACAGGACTAGAACAATCTTTCTGCAAAGGAACCCTGCCGAATGGCAGAGCTTTGCCCTGTCCTTGCAAAGTGGTACCTCCCCAAGCATGCCTGCCCAACTCCCTGTAATCCAAGGTCTACACATCTCAGGCCACACAGGCAGTCAACATCTTTCTGTTTGACAGTTCTTGGTTAATTTTTCCTTCAATCGCTTAATCTAAGTCATTTTAAGATAAAATTACCCTTTTGACCTATTAGATTCTGTGTCTAAGAGTCTAAATGATGCACTGTTTGAGAAGATATTTCTTTTAGTTTATTTTAAACCTGCCACCATGCAAATTTCATTCTCCATACCTCTTACATTGTAAGATACAGTGAATAGTTGTTCTTTCTCTCATTTTAGACTGTCACCTTAATCCTTTTGTGTTAATCATCCATCTTAGCTGATGAGTCCTAGCCTGTTTTAAGCCTAGTGCTAGCTGCAAAGTACTTTACCCTTTTAGCTGCTCCTCCAGCTTTCATTTTAATAAATTTCCTAATTTTCACATTGTTCCCACTTTTGAACCCAAGAATAACTGTACCAAGGGGTTTCCTTGCTCCTCTAAGAATGCTGCATTCGTTTGTGTTATATTGACTATTACACAAAGGCTCTTCAATGTTAACAATTTGAACCAACTCTCATTCACTATTCAGGGTTAAGTAAAGAGCTGCTTAATCTCATGTGGGTTTTCTGTCTTGGTACTCCAAGCAGCAGTCATTTCTTTTCCTCTGAAGATGTTCTGTATAATGGCATTTAGCTAATCCATACTAGAACAACAGAAGTACCCAAATACTGTACTCTCAGGCTTATGGTCACTATCTTGCTCAGATAGTTGATATTCTAAACCAAATACTGTACTTTTCTTTGTACTGGGATGAGCTAGATCTATAGGAAAAGGTCTATTATAATGAATGCTTGAAGACATGGTAGTTTACTTACTTTGACTCAATATATTCTCCAACATTGATGATCATCCCTCCTCAGCCTACTTTAAAACTTTTAGCACTTAAACATGGAAATACATATACTGACATATATACACGAACATAAGCATTTCAGAATCTAAGTTTCTACTTGAAAATTGATTTTTAAACCATTTAACTGCCCCCAGAATTCCAGCATACCTTTATATCCTTCAAAATTTTACTAGTTCTGTCTTCACTGAATCCTAACTCCTTTTTTGCTGAACCTAATTCAGAATTAAGTTCTTCTTTATGAGGTGCCATCTTTACAATTAAATTATTTTCATTCTGTGAAGTATTTGTAGCCTTTAACTCTCCCTGCATTGTGTTAAAAGGAAAAATATTTTTTACGTGAGCCTTTTCCATGTTCGTATAGATTGTATATTTTCCATATATTCTCAAATTGTATCTACAGTAACTATGTTAAAGTTGTGCATGCACCTCACTGTATATGTATTTTACATGACAAACAGCATAAGTAATGCAGTTGGCTGGAACTCACATGGCATATGCTGGTAACGTAAGCTTGTAACAAATAATCATTACTAAGCTGAGATCAAGCAGCTGTATGTACTCTTATTCTGGACAAGAGAACTACAATGTTGCTGCATGTGATTTCCACCAGAAAGCTGATAACTGACCTTCATGAGTTACTGTTATTACTAAGTGGCTATTACAATTTGAAAGAGATCTATAGAGACAGGTAAAAAACCACAACCAGTAAATCTGGTACACAGTATTTGGTTATGGCAGTTGTTTGGGTTCTTTAAACAGGGATCTAACAATCACTATCCGTATAAGCAACATGGGCCAGTAGACCCCTAAACTGGAAGTCAGGTGCCTAAGCTCTGATGCTGCCTTGTATACATACACTCAGTAGTCTGAAGTACATCATTCTGCGTAGGTCATTCAACGTTATTCCTTCCCACCTGATATCTTTTTCTGAGGGCTTTCTGAGACAGACCCTGAATGTACAGTTTCACCTAGGCAAATGGCACCGATCCAAATTAGAACTTCTAAGCAAATAAAGACACAAACACCAGTAATGATCACGTTTTGCATAGCTACACTCTTCATTTCTGCTTAAAAAATAAACATAAGTCATTTTACATAGTAATTATCCTATCATTTCTTTAAATAAGGAGAGATGGCATTCAAGTATAATTTAAACATGATACATCCTAAATACATCAGTGTAGCTTAAAGATAAAGACAAAAGCCTAATGAAAACCCACTGTTATTACTGAGTACGTTTTAAAATGAAGAACTGCATCCTGTTGTGATTGCTGGGCTATGAAGCAAAATGGCAAAGTAATATTGAACATTCTGTAGCATCACAGTAACTCTGCAAGTAGGTTTTTACCATTAGTGATACCAGTATTAAAGCTCAGTTATTTTGCCTAACGTTGAAATCCAATAATTCTACCTACAAACCATAATTTCCACCTGGTGCTGAAAAGGCCATCTTCCCTTCCCACTACAAAGGGGCAAGTAGTACAGTAAAAGCCAACCACCTTGAATTTTTATGCCCATATCATACTGCCAGTCAGGACCCCCAAAATTCACATAATCCCAACACCTAACTTTTTTTCCTTTCCTATGCACTCAGAAACTCTTTTCATATAAGCCTTCTTAGTAATACTTATCACCTCTGTAAGCCAGCTTTAAAAGGCAGTAAGTTGGTACATGACAGACAACTACAGCTCTCTGAAAAACAGGTCATCTGGGTCCTACTGCTTTCCAAAATTGAGTAATTTAATAAAAGTTCACATTAGGTTATCTGAAGCAAATGGTTCTAGAAAAGATTCAGAGTAAATACAAGAAAGATTCACAGTAAATAAAGATTTCTAAAAAAAAAAAAAAAGAAGATACATAAAGTACTTTCAAGTAGTTCTCTCAGACAGCCATAAAGTATGGCAAACATAGTCCTAGTAGCTCGTGGTGGGTTGACCTTGGCTGGCTGCCCGATGCCCCCCCAGCCACGCTCTCACTCTCCCCCCTCAACAGATCAGGGGGAAAAATAAAATGGAAAGTGCTTGTGGGTGGAGATAAAGACAGGGATATCACCTACTAACTACTCTCACCGGCAAAACAGACTTGACTTGGGGAAAATTTATTTAATTTATTGCCATTAAAAATAGAGTTGGATGGCAAGAAACAAAGACACACTGAAACAGCCCCCCCCCCGCTGTCTTTTCTCCCCAGGCTCAATTTCACTCCTTCATTTCAAACTCCTCTACCTCCTCCCCTGCAGTGTGGATATCTGCTCCAGCATGGTCTCTTCCAAGGGCTGTTTCTCACACTTTTTTCCCCTCACTCCTCACTGGCTGTGCAGTGTTTTGCCCTTTTTTAAATATGTTTTCGCAGCGGTGCCATGCACATGGCTGACAGGTTCAGCTGTGTCCTGCGTTGGAACCAGCTGTGCACAGCATGGAGCAGCCCTGGCCTTTTCTCATAGAGGACCCCTGCAGCTCCCCCACTGCCAACACCTTGCCACCTACACCCAATACATACCTTAGGAACCATGCCCAAAACAATATCCAGCTCAGAAAAACTGAGTGGATTAAGTTTTCATGCATCCTTGCACTGTTCTTAGGCCTTCCAGGCATCTACCTCTAGCCACTGCTGAAGAAACTACACAAAGATAGACAGACCCTTCAACTGACTCACCACAGCCATTTTTATGCCACAGTATTCATCTTCACCCTTTCTTACAGCACTGAAAAGGATAAGCTATAGGGCTTTATATGACACATAAAATTGAATTATTTAAAAAAAAAAAAACTATTAAAAAACAAATCACATACCAGTTTATCAGTAGGGGAAGCCAGTACTGCAAATGACTGATCAACATTTACTTCCCGTTCTTCCAATTCCTCCACTACTTTAAGGACTTCGCCTTTTCTTTCTCTCCGGCAGAATGGCTTGAGAAAGTTAGTCTCTTCATGATCACGTTGCTCCTTTGGCTTGTATGACTCCAACTGTGAAATAAGTTCACCTCTTCCCAATCGTAAGGCTTCAAGCTCTTTCACATATGCCTCAATTTGATCTTTCAGTTTTGCAGTGCCACCCTGCAGTTCGTTGATTTCTCTCTGATAAGCTACTTCTTTCTGATTCAGTGCTTGCACTTGGAAATCAAGGCTAGAAACTTCTAACTGAAGACTATAAACATCTTGAGCCTGACTTGCATCTCTCTTTTCCAACTCTGTTTGAAGCTCTGCTGCCTTTTTTGTTAAGTACTGCAACTTACTTGTATCAGCTTCTCTTTGATCTGCCATTGTCTTCATTTGCATATCTTTCTCTAGAATATTTGCTTCCCTTTCTCTCACAGTATCTTCAAGTTCTTGAATGCGAGAAGTTGTCATCCTTGCTTCAACCTCTCTCTGAGAAAAACGTGTTCGGAAAAGGCTGTACTCTTCCTGAAGTGCATTGTACTGTATTCTCAGAGAGGTCAGCTCTGCAACGTGCTGCTCTGATGACTCTTGTAATTCTTGGCATTTTTTTTCCAAAATTTCCACTTCCATTTTGAACTGTAGTTCTTTCTCTTCCAGTTGCTGCTGCAGAGCTTCTCTAGCAGTTGAGACAAGCTCTAGTTCCTCCTGAAGTTCTCTCGCTTTGGAGAGTAGCAATGAGTTTCTTCTGTTTGGACCAGTATCACCCTGACAATCTACCAGTCCCTTCTTCAACTCATTCTGAAGGTTTTCCACTGGCTTTCCCAATGCATGCTGATAGAGATCATCTTGGTTGTCACTAACTTCATGACATACTGGTCCAAATTGTGCCAGCTCTTTTTGAAGCTTCTCAATTACTCCATGGAGTTGCTCTACCTCTTCATCTTTGTCCTTATGCA
This sequence comes from Aptenodytes forsteri, assembly GCF_000699145.1. Classification (NCBI taxonomy): domain Eukaryota; kingdom Metazoa; phylum Chordata; class Aves; order Sphenisciformes; family Spheniscidae; genus Aptenodytes; species Aptenodytes forsteri. Next base: position 612,425 of record NW_008795697.1, on the reverse strand, counting down.
GCCTTTCCTGGTCACCACGAAGGTGCTCGACAAGGGATTTCAGTTCTTCAATTTCAGATTTTTGGTCTTCCACAACCTGAGCAAAAGGATAAGGTCTGAATATTACTGTATGTAGGCAGAATTACTATTGCACGTAGAGTTTAAATTACATTTTTCTTCTGAATTATGCAGGCATTAAATCACACATTTAACAGCAAGAAGAATTGCACACTTCAGCTGGTAGCTACTCGGAATACTCTCTACTTTCCTAAAAGAATTATCAAATAGATTTACAATAAGATTCTGTATACCTTGCTTCCCTCAAAATCAAGCAATGAACATATAGTAAGTACTCTTACTTTATTCTCCAGAGCATCCTCTAGCTTGTGCTGGAGCCTCTTCATCTGCTCATTCAAATGATCGATTTCTTGATTCTTTTCTTTAAGTAGTGCTTGTGGGAATGACAAAGCTGAGGAATCACTAATACCCAGGTCCTGATTTTGCTTCACATGGAGTTTTGTTAGATCCTCCTGATCAGAAAAAACAGCAATCTCATTAGAACGGACTTACTTTCTCTCCCAACCTAATGGCAGAACAGAACTAAGGGCTTTATTTAAACATTCTCCTCCTTACTATAATGTTAAGAACTCAATAACACAACTACAGCTACTTTGTTTAGATTTGTACCACTGGATTAGATTGCCACAACATTTCTCAACTTTCAAGGTAAGAGATGAACACTCTAGTTGCCAGACTGACAACCAACCAGTTTTCTAACTTGTAACATTTGCTATGGCTGTAGAGGTCAGGAATGCACACAAAACTGTAGTGTTTACTAAATGACAACACTGTAGTTCATAATCTGTCAGGGCTAGAAAAAAGCTAAGCTTTTTATTTAAATCAAATGACTGTAGAAGATAATGCCATAAGCATGAATCTAGAGTGTCGGGGTTTTTTTGTTCTACGATAACCAGCATTAGCCTTGTAACAGTAATGCAATATTCCCTTGACAAGAGAAACAAACTTAAGTATCTGTTTATAACATCATGAGATGAAGACCACAACACTCAAGAAAGGAGGTCTCTGAAGTTTTAGCTGGTACACACTAAAGCTAAGGAAACCTACCTTCAAGTGTGCATTCTCTAACTGAAGCTGGCTGATGCTGGAAGTGCTACGGTTTTTTTGCATCTCTAACTGCAATTTCAGCTGCAGTATCTCCTCATTTTTACTGATCAAATTATCTTTATATTGTTCTAGTTGGTCTAACAAGCTTGCAATCTAAAAAAAGAAGAAAATGCATAGTTGTTTCAATTAAGTCCTCTTATTGAAGCAGAAAAGATAAAACTTCATTCATCACCTTATTTACTGAGAGCAAGTAACTTCAGCAAATTCTGATTTAAACTCTCTCTCTAATCAGTTTGCATTAATACTTGAGACATAAAAAGAGCAAGAAGCTAGTGTTCCAGCTCCTCAGCTGTGAAACTGAAGTACCACAAAGGTGGTTTTCCATTTTCTTTAAAAAACAAAACAAACAACTAACTGCTCATTAAAGATATGTTAATCTATGTTCTGAATAATCAAGCCTTGACCACTGATGTAATTTGACATAATAGGAGACATGTTAGCATTTGATGTCTAATGTAATCACAAGCAGTTAACAATCACCATTTTCCTCCCCCTAGAAGATAGAAATTAGCACTGCGGTGCTAATCCCAGTAACACAGCAATCAAACAAGTTCTGAGCATTGGCTCCTTCAACGTGTAAAAGGGTCAATTACTATACATTTCTCTGTTTGTAGCTGTTTGAAAGCTTGAGCGCAAAGAGCTATTCAGAAACACTGTGATCTTGCCACCCACAGGTTTTATCATCTCTTGCCTCAATAGGTAGCGAGGTACAGGGGCTTTGAGAATGAAAAAGGCTTAGTGGCTTGTCCTGGTTTTGGCTGGGATAGAGTTAGTTTCCTTCCTAGTAGCTGGTACAGTGCTGTGTTTCGGATTTAGGATGAGAATAATGTTGATAACACACTGATGTTTTAGTTGTTGCTAAGTAGTGCTTACAC
>NW_008795697.1:597375-610107 GCF_000699145.1 Aptenodytes forsteri | reverse complement strand
CTGGTTTTCCCCCCCCCCCCGATTCTCTCCCTCATCTCACTGCGGGGGTGGGGTGGGGAGTGAGTGAACAGCTGCGTGGTGTTTAACTGCCTGCCGGGTTAAATCACAACAGGCTCATGAAGTCAGACTTCATGAGAGACATGGAACTTCCATCTGTAAGAAATTAGGCTTTTTTTTTTTTTTAATCTTACTGCTCTTGAAACAATGGTGTACAATTAACTGGAGGATCACCCACATTTTTCTTTACACATCCTAAACTGGACTGTATGTTATGTTGTTATTATTATAGTATCTGTAATATACAAATATTACATAAACATACAGCAGAGGTGTGTATGTATCTGTGCATGTAAGTCTAATAAAAGTTCTAAATAATGTGACCAATTACACTGCATTTCAGCTTAGCTTGGCACAAGAACTCATCGCTAACATTCTCTGGCTCACAAAATAGAGAAGGTCAGATGACACCATTATGGGTAATTGTCCTTTCTGTTCTTAAAGGAATTATCGCTCACTCTCAAAGTCAAACAAAAAAAATATCTACCTTCCGCTCCACTTCAACTTGGGAAGGAAAGGAAAATCAGTTTACAACAGATATTGATCAATCAGTCTCAAAGTTGATGTGAATCATCACAAGACAGTTTCCAGTGGGAGGGGAGACAGACGGACAGGGGGATGACAAAACAGAATAAAGCAAGAAAAAGGAAGGTTAGTTAACACCAAAGCATACAGAATACTGAGTAAGAAGGCACATTTACTACAACATTAGTCACCGGGTTTTTGAATGGCTTAAATTCCCAGTTACAAGTTTGCACAAAATGTTTCTGCAACTACGTGAATGACTCAGAAGTCTACAGGACCCTACCAAAACTCTTACCTCTCTCTCTTTTGTCTGAAGTGCTTCCTGCTCTGCCTGTAACTGCTCCTTCAGCACTGGGGCAGAATTGCTGTCTGCTGGTACTCTGTGCCTCGCTTCATCCAATTTAGACTGTAGGGCAGAGATCTGAATCAGGTTATTGTACTGTTGCTGTTGCAATGCCTCTTTATCCTGCAAAATATATTTTTTTTAATGTTAGAATTAGTTGTTGTCAATATACATACCCACCTAACCAGAACAATCCCACCAAAATACTTCATCATCTCTGACAAACCCTGGGACAAGAAAAGTACATAATCCCAATGGCCTATAAAGAAACAGGAATTCAAAACAACTGAACAGTTTTAGCTCACCTAAGTTTTTACCCCTTTATTTTTTCTAACCCACATTTAACAACAACTGAAAATTTAGCATTCAGTGATATATTATACTTTCTCAATTACACAGCATTTTATATATTTAATAACCTAAATGTCTTGTTCCTGTAGCCATTTCCAAGTTTATTACGATACCATATATTTGCCAAGCTAAATCTAAGAGGTGGAGACTTAAGAGATGAAGAGTTTTGGGTAGATCAAAAACCTACTACAAATACATCATGTTAAGTCAGAATGTGAAGCACCAGCACTAAGTTTTGTCAGATCTGTGCTCTGTCAAGCTACCATAGTTTCATTTATTTATTTTAAAACTTCTCCTTTGGTCCCTCTTTCTCTCACAGTCTTTCTCAAGAGCTGGGTCAGTCCAAGGAGGAAAGCTTCACTTGGGAAGTCGTCCAAACAGCAGGCATATATATCTGTACTTGATACAATAAAGGAAAGCTGGGCAAGAAACCTGAGGCAGTAAGTGCTTCTGCCATTCCAACACTTATTCTGCCCATAGCTCAACATACATACCTCTAACAGAAGGGTTATTTTAGACTCATCATATGATTTGCCAAAAAATTATGTAAAATTTGACCATCTTTTCTCTAATCAAAAAGACCTAAGACCCAGAGTACATGGATAGCACCTTCTGATCTTAAAATGAAAAAAGCATCAATTAAAAAACAACAAATAAATTACAAAGGTAACGCTGTATTGCAGTATCAAAACAGCATGCCCAAGAACAGGTATTTAAAACAGTTCACGTCCATACTAAATAGGCCATCTGATTTCCACCCACTAGCCCCCGGCCAGCTCTGGGGGCAGTCCAGGCACACAGAGCACACAAGAGGAAAGGAAATCATAGGGAGACAGCCAGTTAGGGTACAAAGCTGTGTCATTCACACCTAATATCACTGGCAAGATAAAAAACAAATGTAATAATTATGACTGCATCACCTGCACTTTTTTGAGTAGGAAAGCACCTATCACAGAAATACTTTTGTTTGTCCTGAAGAGAAAAATGAAAACTCTTCCTACCGTCACAAGAAACCTATGATATTAACAAGCCCCTTAGGTGTCCTGCTGCCATACATGAAAGGACACACATAACAACGAAACCCAAGCAACAACAGAGCCTTTTTTTGTTTTACATCAACTAAAAGTAAGACATTACCCGCACCATTTTAAAGCTCATCTGATCAACTGACAAAAAGTCTCCAGTAACGATGTGCAAATCCAGATTCCTGCAGAACTGGGCTGCCTTAACTCAGATGTTCCTGCATTTACTGGGCAGCAGAGCTGCAAATGTGCCGTAGCTCGTGGTGTCAGCACGGCTCTGCACACAAGAGTTAAGTTTCTCCTAGCATTCTCCAGTTGCTATGTTCTGAGGTTGCTACAGTGACCCAGCAAAAACAAGTGGCAACCCAGGCAAAAATCAGAGCTTTATGTAATGCACCTTCACTGTAAAACCTTCTTCTGGATGCCCACACAGATATAGTCTAACATGGTATCTTTTCTTTCACTGATACCAAAAATCCATAGGAGAGCAGACTCCCTGAATGAGCCCCATTTTCAAGACCTCAGGCCAAAGGATGAGCAATCCTTCCAGCACAACCCTAACCAGAAGTGTCAATGTTACATATCAACAACCTGAACAACTGAAAGGAATTGGACCAGGAAAAAACAAAGACCTGCTCCATGCACATGACAGCAGGATAACTGGATCTGCTAGCTGTGAGTTTAGTCAGTATTCTTCACAAAAGATACCATTCCATATTCAAAATTACTCTTTCCAGACCTATTTCTTATTAGCGCTAGTTTCCATTATCTGCAATACCTACATTTTTCATATGTTGGAATTTGGGGGACAATAAAAATCTGTAATTGCTATTCACATCAAGTGTATTTTTACAGAAAAATTTCATGACATGCAATCATGCTTAGAGCTCTGTTGGCACTTATTTATTGCATGAAATTGCTTCAAGACAAACTATTACAATGCCTATACAGTTGGCAAATTGAATAGTATAACCTTGTTTAAAGCTGATGAATTAGTTTCTTGGAAAAAAGAAAAAAAAAAAACAAAAGAAGAGTCTGAATTTGGCTTATTTAGGATTTTTAGGAAAGACCAGTTTCCTGGGACATTCAGACAGCTAAAAGAATATTTTGAATTCACATGGATAAAGAAAGCCTGTTTAACAGAAAGCTAAGACTTCTGAGACGAGCAACTTGTCACAGTCTCCATCCACTCGAAGGCAAGCCAGACAGAAAGCCAATGGGCATGGCTTTTGTATGTTTGGATAAAAATTACAGAACAGCTTAAGCTGGGAAGGGTCTCTAAAGCTTTCTGGTCCAACCTCTGACTCAAAGCAGAACCAACTTGGCTCTGCTCAGGGCCTCGGCCAGCCGACTTCTGAACATCTCCAAGTCACAGAGACACCACTGCCACTCTGAGCCCCCTTTTCAACATTTTGCTGCCCCCAATATGACCATTTCCCCCTACCATTTAATTGGTATTTCCCTTGTTGCAGTTTATGCTCATATCTTCTCATCCTTTCACTGTGTACCTCCAAGTCTGCCTCCATCTTCTCTATAACCTCATATTATGTGGTTGTAGACAACAATAAGATCTCCGTAAAGCTAAACGGACCCTGTTCTCTCATCCTCCCCTCAAAAATCGTTTGCTTCAGCACCCTGACCATCTTGATAGTCCTTTGCTAGACTTGCTCCAGCACACCGATGTCTTTCTTGCACATGGGAGTCTAAAACCAAGCAGTTCTCCAGATGCAATCTCTCAAGTGCCAAATAGATAGTTTATTAGGTACTATTATTCCTAAGACTGGCTAGTCTATATCATGTTAGCTGAAGCTAAAACAAAAAATATTTTGTTCAATATTTTTAAAATGAAAAATAATGGAAGCAAGTATTTACAGAATTAGCAATTAAACTAATAAATTTAGTTTAGATCATGCCATTCTCAAATCTTCGAACTTGACAGACACACCAACAATACTTAACCAAGGAAAATTGCTGGGAGGAAACTGAGACATTCAGTTTAAGAAGGTAGAAAAGGTTACTCAGATGTTTGGTAAAAGACAAATACTTTTGCTAAATGGAATGTAGTTCTTAACTCTAAGCTGTGATTCAATCTGCAGTAGTAACAAAGCAGTAAAAATTTCAGAGTATGGAAAACACATCTGGCTGCAAAGGCACATAGCAAGAAGAGCTACCAGTTAGTATAATATGATTTTAAACAGTTATTTATTGAAGACACATGATGTTTAATATTCAGTAACACTATCTTCTCAGGAACTTCCAGAGAAGCAAAAGAGCAGCTCTGATCCATGCAAACATGACAACTGTCAAAAAGTAGTCTCTATAGTAAGTAGGCTTATAGTTCGTAAAACCAGAGTTTGTTTAAAACTGTGGCTGCGATACCTGCCATTAATACAACAGTTTAACTCACCACTAGGTACACCAGGGATAGTCTCAAACAACACTGTAACACAGTCAATGAGGACACTGCATAATGCCACTCCCATTTAAATAAGTATTTAAAAATTACTTCTTTTAATTCGGTTTCCACTTTCTTCATTTTTTGCAGTTGTTGTTCCAAGTAGTGTACAGTCTTTGAGACTTCAGTACCACTGTGCTCCAGTTCTCGTATCTGTGCCACCAGTTTTTCTATCTCTTTATCACGAGCTGCAATTTCTTGGTGTTTTTGCTCCTTTTCTAATAACAGCTTATTGTAATCATCCATCTTCTCTTTTATTTCTGCTTGCAAAGATTCTACCTATACAGAAATCACATTATACAAATATTCAGGCAATATAACAAAGTTCCAACTGGAAGCAAGAGTAAGAAGGTGGAGTTTTACTATGGACTAAACTATGCTAAAATCTCAGATGAAAGTAAAGCCAGATATGGACAGAAAGGATGAAAAAGTAACTTTCTGAAATCTTGTTTTCCAAATGCAGCAGCTCTTAAATACACATTTGATTACTCTCAAAATTTGCAGTATTCTAGCAAAGTACTGGATGAAGGCATACTCTCAAGGCCCAGCGGTCATCAAAGGCGGCCTTGTGGTGTGTGTGGGTTTTTTTGTTAGTTTGTTTGTTTGAGATCAAGAAACCCCAAGATTACATGAATTATTACTAACAGCATTAGATGTATTTCTGTAACCTCAGAACCCTCTTCCATTACTTCAAGGAATTCCAGTTTAAAGGAAGATACCAAGAACTGAAAGATAAATATGCAACGTAACATACTCAATGTCTGCAAATCAGAGAGATTCACAGTAGTCAACATAGAACAGGTACTCTTTTTCCAAAAATCGCTTAAATATGAAGAGGATAATTTTGCATTTGAGCTCACTGAGATCCAATCATGCACAGAGCTGCAGGAAAACGGTCACTCATTCATCCCAGTAATGAATGTGAAGGCAAGGCTAGGAGCTTTAGTGGGTAACAGATGCAGGAGAGAACCAAGTGTGACAGACAGACTACGTCAGAAGTGATAAACTCATTAAACACATTGAAAGCAAGATCAGATAGGAAAGCAATGGGAAACCTTCTAAAGGGGAAATAATTTGGTCAATACCAATGAGCAAGGAAGATGAGATTTTACAAAATAAATGCTTTGTTCATCAATAAGTGTCTGAATTTATGCAAATTCCTCTTCAATATTATAAAATAAAAATCCTTTGTATTAATATATAACTTTACCTCTTCAAAGTATTGTACAGATATTACTAAAGCAGAAAAACACCCTCTAGCAAAATACAGAAGAATAGAGTTAATTTATTCAAATTAATGAGCATGGAGAGCGTCACAGACTAGTTAAGAATACCAAAAGTGATTAACATTACATTTTCAACTGCTTACAGGCACATATACATTTCCTTAATTATGTATATATTAAGTTTTAATCCTTTCTGAGAGAGGTTGCAAAGTTACAGCAGCTAGTCTCAATTTTTTCACATACTCCTCTTTACTAAGCCACAAGCACACTAGTAACTGTCTGTCATCCACCTAACATCTTGGATAGAAAACAAGCTGTGGTCTTAATAGTTTGACATATTTTGAATAACGTGACACATATCCTTTATGATTCTGTATGCCCAAGACTGCTACAGAGGTATGCCTTCTGGGTACAAACGGATCTTCAACAAGTCATGCGGCCTTCAAAACAAAAATCTTTGCCATTCTTTTTCTGATCTTTGCCACAGTGTAAATAATACATAGGCTATGTGTGTGATGTACTCGGAAAATCTTAATGACAGATAACGGCATTCATGCAAATGAGAAGCCAAGACTGATGCAGAATGATATGTAATCACTCTACTTCTGAAGAAGCCTAACAAAGTCCTATCAGAGGCTACAGAAGGAAGATGACAATCAGGTGCGCTCCAGCATGGAAAATTCACTCTATCAAAGATTCAGTTGTTCCTACAAGATTTGCTTCTCTAACACTGAGGTACACAATTTCATAAACTGTAAATAAACAAATAGATGGAAACGAAATTTAGTAGTATACACATTTAAGTTTTGTTAAGAGCAGGGCCACAAACAAAAGCTGAAGGCTAAGACACAGTGTATCATCGTAATTCCATTATCTTTGTTTCATACTCCAAATCTCAACTTCTCCTTTCATGCCAAAAAGCTCTTTTACAGTAAGTAACTGCCTGTAATACATCTGAGCAATAAGCCAGGAGAATGAAGCACTTATGTACAGGAAATTAAATTGAAAGCGGTTCCTCACTCCCTGCAAGAATTCTGCCACCCTAAAACATGTACCCTTATTTCCAAGCCCTGACATTATCAAGAACAGGAAAAAAAGCCAAAGCAGATCTAATTAAGAGAAGGGATTGAAAGGAAAAGAAATGAAAAGTTAGAGATGTTCATGCTGTTTTCCATACCTGTATAATCAATTCATAGTTCTGTATAATGTTCATTTATGTGGAAAAAACCCAAAACAAAAAAAAACAAAAAAGCCAAAGTTAATCTTTGAAACCAAGCATCAAACAAATAAACATGTGAAAAAGAGGACTGATTTATAAACTTAAATAGGACAAGGTATGCAGACAAAGAACATCTTATTACAACTGTTATAGCTGGAGAAACTAAACACGTTTAGAACCCAGAAGTCATCCCTCAGGTCTGCTCTACAAGGCGGAGTGTCTGTATTGTTGTCCTCCTCAGTTAATTCAAACTAGACTCATAGGCTGTGAAACTTTACTGTAATGCACGTACAACATTTCTTTCCATCTCCATAAGAAATAATGCAAGTACACTCTCACTGCCTAAATGTAGTCCAGTCAGCTGGGGGAAAATCTGCTCTCTGGGTGACAACAGAGATAAAAAGTCTCTCAAGAGCCAGTCCCCCAAGACAATACAGGTTTTGGTATTTAATTGTAGTAAACTCCTTCAGCTAGTAAGTGTGATTTTACTCACCCTGTACTCTCTGGGCTCTCCTGAAGTCTGCGATTTTGCTGAAAGTTTTAACTGTTCTTCCAGTTTCCGAATTTCCTGCTGAAAATCATCACGTTCATGTTCCCTTTCTATAGCTTGTTCCTGTAAACCCAGCCAGAGATAATGAAAATCTTTTTTAAGAAATTTTGCATTTCATTAAAATATTGAGTATAAGAAAAAATTGGGGTTTGTTTTTGTGGTGAAGAAACTGTGGTCACTTAAAAATCATTAACACCTCTTAGTAGTCCTGAAAGCATAGCTAAAATTACAGGGAAGGAAAAAACCTTTTTGACTCCAATGTACATACAAACTACAATGAGCAATTAATAAAACAGAAAAAATTATCCTGTAATACTACAGAAACGGAATTAAAAAAACTACCTTTTTTCTTGTAAAAGACTAGCATACCAAAGTCTTAATTTCAAACAAAACAGAAAGTATCCCATTTTACGAACCATCTTCCAAGTCTCAGTCACAAACTCGGAGTATTTATCACCTCCAAAAGCATGGAAATGTGGTACCAAGCTTGCTTACATCCATGAATTGCCGCTGTTTTTTAAGCTGTTTTTCAAGAACTTGAATTTGCTGTTTTAATTCAGCAACCTCCAATAACTGTGTAGCCAGGTCTTGATTACTATGCAGCTGTTCTTCCAGTTCCACCTCCAAAACTTTCATTTGAGAGCGTAAGTTGGAATGGTCCTTTTCTGCCTGACATTGAAGCTCTAATTTCTCCTTTGCTAAGAATTCTACTTCCTTGAGTAGACCTAAATAAGAACGCAAAAATAACAACAAAGTTGTCAGTGCAGGCTGCAAAAATCAAATTGAGTTTAAGATGAGATTAAAAATTCAGATACTTTGGACAGCATCAAAACCAAAGAAAAAAAATCTTCTGAGATGGTCTGTAAGAGACACAAAAGGAAGTGTGATACTTGACTGCCCATTGTGTCTCTGAAAGCCACCTCTGTTAAGACTACCGTATGATGTAGTAAAGGAGGACATGGGCATCTCTTCTCAATCCCAAAGTAAATCCTGGTTGGAGATATTCTGGGCACATAGAAAGCTTTCACCTTCACCCCTGGAGACCTCACAATTCCAGAGAGCCCCATCTCACCTGACCAGGAGTCCTTCAAATTCCCTCACTAGGTCCTTGCCCTCTCAACCCCAGTTCCACACTCTTCCTGCCCCAGAGGCTCTTTCCAAACCACACCAGATCCTCAATCCTCCAAATTCACTCCATTCCAGATGTGCTCCATCCCTAAATTTAAGCCCCACACCCCACTGTCAGCCACCTAGTCTCTCATGCCCATCCTTCTGACTGCCCCATCCTTCACTGTTCTATCCTAAATCCTTGCCACCCCTTCCATCCCAACTTCCCATCCTACTTCAAATCTCTTCTCAATCAAGCCATCCAATACCGAATTCTCAATTCCTCCAAACTGTCATGCCGAGATCCTCCTTAGACCTCCAACATCGTCTCAGGTCAGCCTCTAAATTACTCCTCTGCCTTGTACCATGCTGGATACTGCTGCTGCTATCTACACTGTTGAGTTAACAACCAGTCCATCTTTTCAGTGAGCACCGGTGCCCAGCCCTACTCTGAAGCTAGCTGCTATGAGAAAGCAAAGTTAATCTTTTTCTCTGAACCTGAGTGGGGATTAAAACCCAGAGAAAAATCACACTTACAGAAAATTAGTCCGGTTCTGAAGCTACAAAGGGAAGAAACACCTAGAAGAAAAGATGGCACATATTTGCCCTAGACAGACTGCAAAAGAAATACTGCAACTATGAAAACATACATAGCTCAAGATTATTTAAGTTATCAAGAGCTAATTTATACCTACAAACTGCATTTTCAATTAGTTGGATGCACTGAATACACTGTTTAGGAGACCCAAACTGAGTCTCTACTGTGAATGCACTTGGAGCAAAACCATTTTAATGTGACTATAGCTAAAAAGTAAACTGAACACAAAAATAGAAGTCTGGCTATTTAGTATTTAAAGCAAAGTCCTGCAAGAGCTCATTATTTTGCTTTCCAAACGTTCCATTATTCATCTTAAGTGTTTTCAGTCATAGAGGAAAAGATAAGTCTATGATTCCAACAAGGACCTTAACTGGTCATCCAGCCCAGTTCCCAGAATGGGACAATTCTCTTTTCCAAGCATGATCCACTCAATCCACATGATTTCTGACCTAACATTTTTTTTAAGTTGCTGTTACAAACGTTCAAAACCAAAAGTGATACCACAGCCTCCTTATAATATTTTTTCTAGTGCTTCGCTCTCCACAGGTATTTAATTAAATTTCTAGACACTTTAAAATAAGCCAAGAAACGTGAACGTTTCTATGTTCATACTTCAGAGGATGAGCATCACAAGCTTAGAATGATGCAATAGCATTTACATTAAACATTGGGGAAAACGTCACCTCATTAAGGATAAAGGAACAGAGCATGCAGGTACTGTAAAGTCTCTGTCTCTGGAAATTAAAGAGGCTGGACAAAGAGAAACAAATAAAATAGATTCTGTTTTGGGACAAAAATATGGACTAAATGAGCTCTCGAGGCCCACAGCAATCCTGTGATTCCATGATTTAGTCACCCTGGTCTCTCACTGTAGCAACTATACTTTCTCTGCATTGCGACAATATTAAAATATGCAAGATAAACTAAGAGGTTAACTGAGCAAAAGAAAACTTGGCAGATATGGAACTATTACAGATTCTTATACCATTTGTCAGGTTTGCTAAGCACCCATGGTAGCTTTTGAAACCAACTGAAATGGACACAAAATTGCTTATCAGTCACTTGATTTCTTCGAGATGCATAGCATACATCTACATTGCCAATGTGAGAGCATGACACACACCAGCTGAAGGAAAAAAAAAAAAATTTGTTTTGCAGTCACTCTAGACAATGTGTTAAGAGCCCTGCCCTCCCTTACATACGGGTATACTGGTACCAGGCTTCTCCTGCCATTTTAAGTTTGCTATTGGCTGATAAATACAAATCACAGGATTAATAAAGGACTTTGAGGTACTGCTGGAGATATACACACAGACTACATATCTCAAAAAGCTCTAGTCCTGGTAAGTACTTTCTGCCTTTGAGTGATAATCCACAACTACATTCCAACTACATTTCACTCCAAGCAGTAATTTTGCAAACTCACAATTACCAAGAGCAGTATCTCAGATGCCTACACAATAACAACTGTGCAACCGCTGTGCCATGCTCCCTACTTTTTCTAGCACAGTGCTAAATAATCACATGAACTAAGCTTCAAGTTTCCTAATCAAATGTTCATTGAGTTGTGGATGTAACTCAGGCTCTGGCAGAATGCATGCAGGTAAATGAAGAGTCTCCCCAAAAGCAATTTCTCTCACAATCCACTTGGAGCTGCAATAGCCTCCTGCCATCATGAGATGCAACACAGCAAGTTATGCAAGGCTGAAACACACAGTCCAGAAAAAAGCCGACAACAGCCTGAATTCCATTAGGAGACTGAATCCCAGCCATATCTGCACAACAGAGAATATTTTTTACCAAGTGCTGTGTTTTGCCAGGCAGGAGATGGGAATAAAATAGCACACTACTGTATTTGCTTACACATGGTGCACAGAGGAGGGCAAAGTATAGCGTGTACAGATATACGCGCACCCACAGGAACGGCATATAAGTAGACTGACCCACTGAGAAAAGAACTGATGCTTTTGTGAAAACAAGCACAGGAATTTTTCCTTCTATACCCTAAGAAACATGGTCATTAACGAGTTGATGGCTTCTTTTTAGCTTCAAAAGCAACACTATTGCTTTCTGAGGAACAAAATACTGATTAGATAAAATTGAAATAAACAGTCACAGTCACCTCCTCAGACAGAAATGCAAGTTAATGGAAAAAAGTAATTGGGCTAACAGATTTTACATGGAATTGAAAATGTTTCATAGAAAGCAGGTATCAAATTTTGGCAATCTCAGTAAGTGTAATCTGTTTGAGCAATGGTTTTTTTGTTTGTTTGGTGGTGTTGTTTTTTTTTAAGCACACGTTCCCCAAGTGTATAAATATAATTTCAAGCAACACGATCATCAGATCACAGATTTGTTTCTTTCTAGGGACAAACCTGCTATTTATTAATGCTAATTCAAATCACGCAATTTGACTTTGGTTATGCCCCGGCACACTCCTCCCCGCTCCCAAGATCATCATTAGCAAATGCCAAGCTCCATTCTAAGTGCATTTTATTAGCGAGGCCATTCTAATCATATTAGTACTCCACATCAAAAAAGGGAGGAGGCATCAGCTTTTCAAGAAAAAAGCCATGTCAATCAACTCCAAACAATATGATTTTTATTTATCATATTTCCCATATACTACAAACAATTCCAAACCAGAGGAAGAGTACTACAGATGGCTGGGGTGGGGGAAAGGGGATGAATTATAGGGCTCAGCACTTGCAGCAAATGCAACTGTTCAAGTCCTAATGAGCTGCTGGCAAGAGATGGACTGCAGATACCAGGAGAACGTCAATCCCTAAATACACTCTAACCAGCTAGGTTAGCCATTCCCTCTCATTGAACAGGCAGCAGCAAATTTCAGGACAGTGAGGTGGTTACCAAAAATATGTTAAATAGACTTAGTGTTTGAGGGAGATCTGAATGGACAGAAGGAATAAAGATAGAGTAACGGGCAAGAGTGCCCAGTGCAGCTTTTTAACTCTAACTAGAATTTACCTAGATAATTTTTTTTTATTCACCTGAGGGACTTGGTTTACCCAGCTCACACCCTTTGGGGGAAAAGAAAAAGGTCTAGAAACAAGAGACAGTGAATATTGCAAGAGAACACGTCTACGAATATATATATGTGCGTATAAATAAAATTAATCTAAAAACATGGTAAGAGAATTTTATTTTGAGTAGACCACAAAACATAATCATGGCAGCTATGAATTTATCAGATCTAAATGTTTGCTACTCAGGAGTTAAGTATGCGCACTTTAGTTTGGGGGGGGGGGGGGGGGGGGGTGC
>NW_008795697.1:587648-597316 GCF_000699145.1 Aptenodytes forsteri | reverse complement strand
TTCTTCAGTTCTTGCTGGTTTTTTTTTTTAGCTCTCCATTTTACATCATCTCAAATATTTTTTCTTTTTTTCCCCCCTTTAAATTAATCATTTTAACAGCCCACTGTGTATCATTAGAAGTTCACAGCAAGCTTACAACCTACTCCATCCCCCTCAAAGGAAAAATGAAGCTGGCAAACACAAAGGTAATGGCACAATGTATTTTAAGCCTAACAGCAGCAAAACATTTTTTTTTCCCTTTAAATATTGATCAATGAATTGAGTATTTTTAGTTTTAGTTGTCTTCTGATGCATCACAGAAATGGTAACTTTTTTTGCCAAGATAGTCATAATCCCAGTAATTTCTTGGGCCTATTTATGAAGTACTATTCCTCTTTGTTAAAATAAAATCAAAACTATCAAGTCCTTCACTCAGTGTTACAGCAACACAAATGAGAAAAATCCCACACTCATCATTACAAACCTGAACCTTCTGTTGGTGCTACATTAGCAACAGGTGTTCCTAGAAGTCAAAATAAAGACATATACAAGACAAGAATAGGATGCTGTGATCCATTCCATCTTCTAAATCACTAAAAATTCATATGTAATGCAGATAGTGCCTATCTTCTATTTGGCAAAAATGCACTTCATCTTTATTATGACACAAAGCTGCTGATGACATATGTTGATCCATGTCTGTAATTGGACTACAGCTACTACAGAAATGGTTTTACATTATAACCATGCAAGTTTGTTGCAACATTCTTGGCTAGTCATTTATACATTTTTCTAATACAATCAATATTCTCTTTTCACAGTTTTCCCCAGACAGAGATAGAATAATTAATGCCTAAAACCCCTCTTTTAGTTCCTGCCAGGGGACTCAAAGCAGGATTCAAGTCCAGCAGGACTCACTGGCACAGACTTACAGACTCTGTAACCTGTCATACATTTCCATGACACACAGACATACTGTGTTCAACAATATCATGGAACTATTTTGCATTTCCTGTGGGACATATTATTCAAGGCCATACTCACCGTTGTAAAGCAAGCACAACATGCATTTATTTTCAGTTACAGCCCCTGAATCTATTTATGTTCTGCTGTCTTTCCCTTGAGGAAGAGAGGTCTTCCCCCACCTCTTCCTCTGCTTACTAGGGCAAATGAGTGTAGACTCTGTCAGCCAGGACAATCTGCACAAGACCACTACTCAATTTTCTCTTAAGGCAATAGTAAGATATTATTAAGATGTCATATGAGAGGTCAGAGACAGACACAACTTTTAATACTAACACATGTACTATACTTTTTAATAGGGCCTGTAGCAATAGGACAAGGGGTAATGATTTTAAACTAAAGAGGGTAGATTTAGACTAGATATAAGGAAGAAATTTTTTACACTGAGGGTGGTGAAACACTGGAACAGGTCGCCCAGAGAGGTGCTAGATGCCCTATCCCCGGAAACATTCAAGGTCAGGTTGGATGGGGCTCTGAGCAACCTGATCTAGTTGCTGGTGACAGGGCTGGAAGGCATGTCCTATGAGGAATGGCTGAGGACTCTGGGTTTGTCTACTTTGGAGAAGAGGAGGCTGAAGGGCGACCTCATTGCTCTCTACAGCTTCCTGAGGAGGGGAAGTGGAGAGGGAGGTGCTGATCTCTTCTCCCTGGGATCCAGGGACAGGACGCGTGAGAATGGTTCAAAGCTGCACCAGGGGAGGTTTAGAGTGGACATTAGGAAGAATTTCTTTACTGAGGGGGTGGTCAAACACCGGAACAGGCTTCCTAGAGAGGTGGTTGATGCCCCAAGCCTGTCTGTGTTTGAGAGGCATTTGGACAATGCCCTTATGTGCTTTAACTTTTAGTCAGCCCTGAAGTGGTCAGGCAGTTGGACTAGATGATCGTTGTAGCTCCCTTCCAACTGAAATAGTCTATTCTATTCTAGTTGAAGATGTCCCTGCTCATTGCAGGAGGGTTGGACTAGATGACCTTTAAAGGTTCCTTCCAACCCAAACCATTCTATGATTCTATGTACAACATGAGTATTTTGATTGCACTATATTTGAAAGGTTGAGTGCAGAGCCAAAAGGAAGAAAACAGAAGGATGGCAGCCCACAAGAGCAGGACAATGGTAGAGTCAAGAGTCAGAAGAGAGGTGAAGAGCAGCACGGTGAAGAGAAGATGAGGTAGGGGAGAGGCGAGAGGCAGACAAGAATTGCAGAGGAACGATACAGCAAGGCTGAAAGCCAGGCAGGAGTCTACAACAGAGGCTTTGCAACATATAGACTCTGTCCAGTCAAACACACCCCTCCTATAGAATTTGGGTTGATACCCTGAAACCTAGAGTCTTTACATTCCTCTACTACTAACAATGGAGAAATTCACTAGAAAACTGCTTCTTGCTGTCTTTATTTCTGACCTAAGCATGCACTATGTACAACTACCTGTTATGTAGCCTGCTCAGGCAGTAAAGATCTATGCAACATAGCTGAAGTTGGCATCGTGGTGATATAGCTGAGGGTAGTGTAATGTTGGCATTAGCAGAAGTGAAAGGGCAATGATCCCAAATGATAAATTTCTACTGGAAGACGATACAGAGAAATTCACTTACAGAAGTATTAGAATGACATTAAGGCTGCAAATTCAAGAAGTCAAAACTATATAATGCTATTTAAATGATTTACAGATTCATCATTAAGAACAAGCATAAGCTAGTCTTGAGTTCCTGCATAGTGCAAGTCACATAACATATCTGAATTTTCTTCTGTGAATCAAAAAAAAAATATCTTATATGTAAGCCAGCTATATTACACTGAGATTCTTCAGGGTCTTTATTAAATCACTGCTGTCACTGTTAAAGTGTGTGCTCCTTCTTTTGCAGTGTGAGTTATCACAGCACCAACTTCCACTCATTGAGTGTTATTAGACTCCACCCAGCATGTTGAAGAGTTCCCCTTTATCCTACTCCACTTCCCTACACAAGCTCCCTATAGTTAGCTTACATCATATCACATACTCTGTGGGGCTGAGGTAGTGATGGAGTGGGGGAAGGAGTTATGTAGACTGCTTATTTGCACCTACTTATCTGAGTTTGATTTGGTATTTCAGTGGCTGTCTTTGGCTTGTAGTGAGTCACCCTTTACATAAAAGTTTAAGATACTTGCCTCACCTTATCCTCTCCAACAACACTACCTCATTCAGCTTTTTCAACCCATGTACTTTCCTTTAAAAACCTAAACACATTTTGAGCCTGATCATTAAAATCTTTCCACAGTCACTCTTACCAATCACGTGTGTGTGTTTTGACAGGACAAGGCTGGGGAACAGGGGAAAAAGCTTACATATGAAACTAAGTACACATCATCACAACAATTTTTTCATAATTCAATAATTCAAATAATCTTCCAGGAGTATTTTATTTCTTCCATCATTATTAAGCTATCTCCTTAGTCCTGGAAGCAGTCAAAAGCCCTGAAGCTCCAACTCTTTTCTTTGACTGCAGTGTCAAATAACCAGCATTTCAGTTACTAACTAGCTGCTAATTATCTGTTGCAACTAACTACCTGTAGTTAATACATGCCTCTATTTTCTCAGGCACTTCCCATTTCTAACTAAGCATAAGACTACAGCAGTACTCTTCAATAACAGTACTATCTTCCTATAAGCAAAGAACCAGCTGCTTTGTTTTCTTTTCTGCTTTTACAGGAAGACCCTGCTAACCTCTGTACCAGACTGAGCTGCTTACTAGGTCAAACCAAAGACTGAAACACATTGCAGTGTGCCCTGACTAGAGACAATTTCATTTTCCACTAACAGGGTCATACCCACTCCTCACCAAGAATTGCTTGCTCCTGGGTTAGCTCCTGGAAGCGTTCACGCATATTCTCCAGCTCCATAACAAGGCGACGCTCTGATTCCTCTTTCAGGTTCAAGGCCTCTTCCAATGCAGCTTTTTCTGCAACATAGCCTTCGATAATGCCTAAAATTCCAAGTCAGAATGCAAATAAAGCAGTAGACAAACTCATCTATTGGAAAAAAAAGCAGCTCGAAAACATGAATAAACAATTTTATGCAAACAATGGAAGGTGACATAGAAAGGAAGACATGCAAGACTACTTAAATTTACACCTTAGCTAGGCTTTTTGAAGCATTTTAAGGAATAAAGTGTACCAATTAATGTATTCTAACAGATTTTATGAGGCTGCCATGTCACAAAATGTCTCCAAACACGTGGAACATATATGAGGATTGTTAAGCCTTGATGGCCTGGGATGACCTCACAACACAGGACAGCATGATACATCCTCTGCTGGGGGCTGAAGTTCAAAGAAACAGAATCTCCAAAAGTAAGATCAAGCGTTAGATTCAGAGCCCAAGAAATCCAGGAATGATTCACAGAAAAAAAGGAAACAGGATTTTGGAAAGACCAAATAAGCCTAAAGGAATATGACTGAGAAGAGGAATGGAAAGCAGATGCCATGATTAGGGAGAGAAGCTCAACTTGAAGGACACGGAAACCCTCAAAGATTCTCCCACATAAAGAAGACCTCAAGTCGTAATCTTCACAAAGTGGAATTAGACTGACGATATGCAGTCTGTGATAGCGTTGAGACCAACAGCCTCAGCCTTTCTGTCTCTTACAGAATCTCTTTATGCCTGCACTACTATCAAACATTGCTCTAGTTCATGCTGAACCCTTCCAAGGTCAGACAGGTGGGCTGATTTACACCGGGAGTATATGTTCTTTTCAATAATCCAAGCTCCCATGTTTAGACATGCAGGAACACAAACTGCTGTTTTAAAAAATTATGGTATTTTTCACACACAGTCAATGGTATAAGTATAGGACTAAGCACTATCACACTTGCTCCAGAGAAATGCAATTCTGATGAAGAGAGCTTAGTAGATTTGCAAGAGAAGACCCAAGCTTCAAGTAATTTAGTAATCTGAAAGGCAGAAAATGGATTATAGACAGGCAAATCAACAACAGACGACACAAAAGCGTATCATAGATATTTGGAAGAATGAGCTATGAGTAAATGACACTGAAATCTCTTCCTATTGGTTTCTTTTTCTTACCCTCTGCTTTATGAAGCTCTAGTGCCAGCTGATTCTTGGCCTCACTTTCCTCGCTGAGGCACTCCATTAGTTCCTGGTGCTGACTAACTACTTGGGCAGTTTCCTGATTTTGGCGGCTGAATTCTTCTTCAAATTGCACATGGTTTTCATGCATTTTCTCCAGCTAAAAGTAAACAATTTCCCTAGCATCAGATCTTGGATGCACATGCAATGTAACAATACTACAGACATTTAAACAAAAACCCTCATAATTTTTTATAACATTTATGCATTAAGGTCCAGGTTTTGAATTTTCATTTTAGGACTAGGTTGACTTTGGCCAAAACCCCTGGACACTTTGGCGACTCCCTGTACCTGTATTTTTGCCACAAATCTTACTTAGGTACATAAGTTTCTTTACTGTGCGTAAAGAGAGATACCTTCCTGTTGGCTAAACTGCTCAGCTTGACACTTCCTGAGCCACTTGAAATTCAAAGCATCCTCGCACTTAAATTCTTCAAGAGATTCATGCATGTCTAACAGACAGTGAAGTCAATACATCATCAGGTTTCCAAGGTATGGCACTGGTTCTCTGAGACTATGTATCTTGCATTCCTACATGCAGTGTCTCAAGTTCAAAGGAAAGGAATAGAGGAGCCCCATTCCCATTTAGTTTATACTTAGCTTATCCCAGTGGATAGAACATTTCACAGATGTAAGCAAAGTATGCTTGAATGCAGCTGATAAAGGTGACCTAGAATCTAGACTGGCCATGGCTTGGGCAAGTGCTTTAACCACAAGTTAGCTACATGCTAGTGGAACTGGCACCAGTACCCAGAAGTCCAAACTTAAGTTTTTTTTTTTTTTTTTTTTTTAAGATGGTGAATATACATTTCACCATCCCAGACGCACCATTTGGACGCTTATCTCCGGGTTGCACAAAATACCTGATGAGAAGATGAATTTCAGATATATTCCTTCCCTTCAGATTTTCTTTTAAGTTCGGGGCTTCTTTACTCAACAAACTAATTACTGTAGCACTAAATTCAATCCTCTAAATGTATACAGGACTTGGGCATCTACCTCAGATTTACAACTTCTCTTCACAAAGCTGAATGTCTAGACACTGCAAAACTCAGTATGGAAATACTCAAATTCTTTTATGATACTGAGTTCAGCTCCTTTTATCACAATTAAGCAGTATATAATTACAAGGATGTTTGCTTGTTGCTATCTACATATTCCGAAAACATTTAAACATGGGACTGAGTTTTCTTGAACCTCCTTATCAATGGTGAAGAAGCACTGATGTGAAGTGAGATAAAAAAACCCTCAAATCCCCTTAACTCTTGGTCTCCTGAAGTTACCAAATGCATCTAAAATCCTAGTTTAATCTAAAATCTACTTAAGGCAACCAACTTATAGCCTTCCTACAGGATCTGCTAGGAGAATAAAAAAAGTCGTTAAAGTCTCATTTA
This sequence comes from Aptenodytes forsteri, assembly GCF_000699145.1. Classification (NCBI taxonomy): domain Eukaryota; kingdom Metazoa; phylum Chordata; class Aves; order Sphenisciformes; family Spheniscidae; genus Aptenodytes; species Aptenodytes forsteri. The sequence continues at coordinate 590,798 of NW_008795697.1, read as the reverse complement.
TAAGAAATGATCAAATAAGGGCAAAATCTTCATTGTAAGAAGGAGGGAATGCACATGCCTCCCTATACTGATAAACAGATTTTGTCTGAATACATGACAAGTTCTTTTTAGCATCCAGTCCTACAGGGTGCTAAATACACAAGCCTTAAAACAGATTTCATATTAGATGTATAATTATACATCTACACAGATTAAAAAGTTTTACTTGTTTAGTTGATTCTGTAACCAGTTCCAGAAGTCTCTCCACTGCAGTGCGCAAACGATGACCAATTTTCAATATCATTTCTTCATTTTCACATGCCAATTCTGGCTTTGCAAAAACACTTTCACATAAGTATTGGCTCAAGTCAGACCCCTCGTCAGTCACTGAAGACAGCTGGTTGTGTTCTGCAAGAGTTTCATCAAGCAGCTCATCTACTGAAAACAAGCAAGCTATTTAAAAACACAGAAAAATGATACAGAACTGGCCACTCAGACAACAACTGACATCAGTGACATTGGTTGGTCCTGAAGATGTATTACAAGGTGAAAACTTGTACACATCAATAACTCAATGTTGACAAATCAAGACAGTCTTTCACATCATTTGGAAATATTGTGCTATACATCAGGGCCCGAAACTCTGCATGCACCAAGTTCAGCTTTCCTGCCTTATAATCCATTCAGCCTTTTCCAGTAACATTCTAGTATTTGCACTATTAAGAGAATTAAAACGAAAGAACGCTGATAGACACTATCTTAAGCATGGAGCAACTTTGAAGGAGACACAGAAAACACTGCAACAAGACATATCCCCTTTCTGAACCTCATCCATATAAAAGGAAATGAAAAGGCGTTTTTCAAGAACGTGAATTGACTACATCCAGTTATGCAGATTTGTACTCACCTTTTTCTAGGTGATGTTTTTCTTTTGCTTTGAAATACTGCATGAATCCCATTTCTTCCATAATACTGTGACTTTCTCTAGAATCTCCAGAAGCCAGACTGTCATCAAGGCAAAGACCAATCTTGCTACAGATAAGGTCCTCAATAGCTATTGTGGCCTTCACCAACTCCATAAGCAATCTCAAAAGATGCTGATAAGATTCCTGCAGTTTTTTCCTAGAACAAAAGCATATTGAACACTTCAAAAATTCCATGCACTTGATTTAAAAGATACTTTGAACCTACTGAAAAACTGACAGTCTAAAATGGATATCTTGCCATAGTTTGACAGTTATCAGTGAAGATAATTCAGATGACTCACAAAAAACCAAGGCCATTTTCACAGAGCAGACTCAGCAAAAAAACTTTGTCTTTTCCACAGTTAGATGGAGAGATCACACTGCAGTCACAAGCATTTCAGGCTTCCACATCTGTGGAAGCACCAGTAGGGAGAACGCTTTTACTAGTATAGTATCTGTGACATCAAAATAACTAGGGGTGTTCTGGCAGAGTAGACAACAAAAATTGTAATTATGAAAACATTTTAGGTTTAAGAAAAACAGTAAGCCAGTTTCTTAAAGGTGAGAGGGAATTCTTCTAGAAGCTTATTCAGCACGACGGCTTCTCTAACCCACACATTCCAATGACATATCAAACCAATCCACATCGCACTGAAAGGTTTCTGTGACCAAGAGGCTTTCACCATTTCCTAGCTTTTTCCAAGATTATAGACAGTGGAACCCCCAAAACACCAAAGTCTCCATCAGACCACAAGAAAACAAGGAAGAAAAAAAAAAAAATCTTGCTCTCCATATCAAGATAGGTTGGTAATTAAAAAACCCTCAAAAAAACTTGCAAATAAAACCAATATATCATCATCCTACACTATTAATTTGAGCTGGCTTAATTTTGCCTAGTTATTGACTTCTTTATGAAAAGTGAGAAGACAAGCAAATAAAAAACCAACCACTAAGCATTACGTAACCCAAGATGTACAAACCTTTCATCCTTGGATTGCTCAATATCAGACCTCAACATGGATACCAAATTCCCTCCTTCTTGGTTTTCTCTGTCCCGCCGCTGAAGGAATGTCTCCAGTTCAGAGTTGGTCTCCTCTATTTCACGGTTTAAAGACTCCATTTTCTTTTCCAGCTGTGGAAAACACAGTAACAATGCAATGTAGTCGATCATTTTGCCTAAACGACAAACTTCACGCAATGATCTTACCCTTCATCACTTTGTATATATTCACACAATCATCGTCTGCTGTTATGCAAATTTGTTTCTGCAAGTACTAGAAATGAAGGACAGCAGAAAGACTAAAATGAATGGTTATTTTTTTTAGTTCTGCTTTTCTGATGTTGATTTTGCTTCAGGGAGCTGCCTTACTTGCATTTCAGACTCAGTACATACAAGCAATGCAAAAAGCTTGTAAAAACTTTGCATCATGCTTTAGTTTGCTCTTAGTTTGCTTTCATTGTTATGCCTCAAAGACACAAAGCAATGTCCTAGCATAAGTTTTGACACTGTAGCACACAAACCTGAACAGCAACCTGATCCAGTACCATCAGTGCCAGCTAACTTTCTTCTTTGCTTTATAAGCTCTGCCTGAAAATAAGTTTCTAGAAAAATGTCTTCTCTCCTCATGTTTATATGTTCAGATGACACCTCCATCCCATTAATATATATATACACACACACACCCCTGACCCCTAGATTTTGCTGCCAAACAAATCAGTACTATTTTGTTAGAAACTTTGTCTCATAAGTATGCCAACAAATTAGTCAAAATATCTATTTGGGAGTGTCCTGGTTTCGGCAGGGATAGAGTTAATTTCCTTCCTAGTAGCTGGTACAGTGCTGTGTTTTGGATTTAGGGTGAGAACAATGTTGGTAATACACCAATGTTTTAGTTGTTGCTAGGTAGTGCTTACGCTAGTCAAGGACTTTTCAGCTTCCCATGCTCTACCGACTGAGAAGGCTGGAGGTGCACAAGAAGCTGGGAGGGGGCACAGCCAGGACAGCTGACCCAAACTGGCCAAAGGGATATTCCATACCATATGATGTCATGCTCAGTATATAAAGGTGGGGGAAGAAGGAAGGGGGGGACGTTCGGAGTGATGGCATTTGTCTTCCCAAGTAACGCTTACGCATGATGGAGCCCTGCTTTCCTGGGGATGGCTGAACACCTGCCTGCCCATGGGAAGCAGTGAATGAATTCCTTGT
>NW_008795697.1:548641-587568 GCF_000699145.1 Aptenodytes forsteri | reverse complement strand
GGGGGGCGGGGGGGGGCGGGGAGGAGTGAGCAAGCAGCTGTGTGGTACTCAGTTGCCAACTTAAGTTAAACCACAACAGGGAGGAAACTGCGAGGAAAGAAAAACATTCTACTCCCGTGCCAACTTTCTCACCCCTCATCAAATCCTGCATGAACAGCAGGAAACAATAATGCATTTCTTCCAGTAGGGGAAATTCTTAGTGTTACTCCCAGTTTTTCCACTAAACATAAAGGCCTAACAGAACAGCCTAATATACCAAATTCACATTTTGGTCAGAGCTTCCTGAATTGTGAGAGAAGACATGAATGTTTTATTTCATTTTATCTTCTATTTTGAAAACTCAAAGGTATTATTATAGTCACTGAAAAAGAACTTGACATTTCTAAACTTCCTAATTACCTAAAAGATACCTTTTTCAAGCTGTTCCTCTCTCTCTCTAAAGCTTTCTGGGTAACCTAGATTCAACTTAGATATTTGCTTTACAGGAGGCATAAAATTTTGTTTTGTTTGGCAAACGAATATTATCTTTGCCACTTCCAGATCCAAACTTCCCATTTACCTGTCTTACTCCCTCTGAGCCATAGGTCAGTTGGTCTAACAAAAGCTACTAGAGCACTATTCTCTTGACAAAAAAAAATGATAGATACAGATGGCATCAATACACAGACAACAAAAAGGCAAACATCCAACCTTCTCTTATAAAGCAGTGTTAATCTCCCTGAGAAGTGGCTGAAGACCAGTTTTCAAGCTGATACCCAGTTTCAGTTTCCATGTTATTGCTGTAGCACTCCAAGTAAGAGACAGAGCCCATCATACGTTACACCTTGAAAACTAGCGATCATAAGAATTATACACATAGTCCCTCTATATACATCTTGAGAAAGGAGAGAACACTGTGCTAAAATACAACCACAAAAGCACATTTAAAATCTAGGTTTAAAGTATTTTCCACACACCTGGATAATTATTGCTGCTTTTTCCTGCAGCTGGGCTGATAACATCTCCTGCTCCTTTTGGTGAGCAGCCTGTGCCTTCTCTCTCTCCTGAATCAACACCTGCTCCTTGTCATGTAGTGATGCCTTTTTTTCAGCTTCAAATTCATCCTGCATAAGTCACATATACTTTGATATACACCGGGGCCGGGGGGGGCCAGGGACAACCCCCAAAAAACCCACAACCAACCCCCCCCCTTTTTTTTTTTTTCCTTTAAGTATGTATTACTGACCTCTCAGATTAATTAGCAGTAGCTTATATAGTTAACACTCCCAATCAACAAAATTATGCCGAAACTATGACTTAAAGATAGTTAAGTAGGTAAATAAACTATCTGAATGTGCTCACTGAGACCTGGGTCATTTCAGGCTGCTGAGATAGTGATGAGGAACAAAAAACAGATGGACAAGTCAGGACAGAGATGGACAGAAGCCACTTTCAGCAACTGCAAGTAGTACAACATGTATAGTACTGAGTTCCACTTAGGAGGAGGGATTTACCAGAACAAACTGAAGATCTACAAGGTAGATTTACATGGCTAAATGATCTAGAAGCTATTAAACTGGGTCTCACTTACCTCAGAGTGCTCTAAAACACTCTAAAGGGAGGGATTATTAGACACCCCCAACTCCTGCATCAGCAAATAAGGGAGGTGAAACAGGGTCCTGGGATCCCTTTCCAAAGAGACTAAAAGGAAGTAATTGTTTCTGCAACACCAGAACTGGGAAATAAGTCTTCCTGATCGCAGTATTAAAAAAAAAAAAAAAAAAAACCAAACAAAACAACCCACAAACAAACAGAAAAGGTGCAAATTGATCTATGAAAACCAATACACTCCAAGGTGATAGCTGCCTTTTTTTATTGGTAAGTCAAGAAAACAATTTTTCCCCAGGGCATAAATAAGACTTCAGAGCAGAACATACATAGTCACCTGAGCTGTCCTGGATCCTTTGTAGAGGACTCAGCCAGTCCTTGCACTGAGTAGAATAACCCATCCATCACCAGCTCCTCAGGTAAGGACTGCTTGCTGCTTGATGAGACCATAATGTCTGTCATCATAGCCAAGATCAAGACCAGTACTGGCACTTGGGCAATAACAATACCAACTCCTACTCAGAATCCATGAGGCAGAGCAAGGCAGAAGAGCCAAGTGTGCCCAGAATTATAGACTCAAACAGCAGAGCGCTCAGCAGTTAGCAAGATACAAATGAACAGACAAAGGAGTACGAGGACTTTCCTCGACAAGTACAGCAAACTTGTGGACTAAGTCTCTGAAACAGCCTGCCTATTCTTCTCGGAAGCGGTACATCCACTAAAAGAGTATGTCAGACTGTAGAAAGGAACACTGAATACCTAAAATCTGCTAGGGGAGGGGGGGAAAAAGGCAAGGAAACTGGCTGGCATGAAGACAACCCCATAAATGAGCATGGGGGAAGTAGGCAGGGGAAGGCTCATTGTAAAAACCTGTATCAGACCATGATGCAGCTCAGCCTGACATTGCAAAGAGATCCAGTCAGTCTCTTCTGGGACAAAACACCAGTCATCAAGGTAATGAGAGTAAAAAAAGAACAGAGACATCTGTACTAGCAGTAGAATTACCTCTGGCAAAATTTCAATGAAAAGAGAGGTTTCTGGTGTCCCAAATGTTACTCAGTAACTAAAGCACCTAGGCAGCACAAGAGAGAAAAAAGCAGGAATCACTTCTGGGGTATATGCATAACGGTCAGTCCGGTCCCAGTTTCTGTGGACTGAAGGCTGGGGTTCAGCTGAGGACAGCAATGCCAAATATACCTCCAGCAGCTTTTCAGGATACGCTGTCTTCTCTGTGTCAAAGACAGCTGCACTAGACGGAGGAAGGTCAAAGAATGACCAGGACTCCACAGTGGGCCAGAGGCAGGAAACAGCAGAAATTTTCTGTACGTCTGCAGCATCCAATTCTAGAGGTTTGTGCAACTGTTAGGGAGAGTCCCACCTCAGGTTGAAGCACTGACAGGAACAGTAAGGATCTGTTGAAATCTCCCAAGAAGAAGCAAATAAAGAGATGGTAATTCATCTAATCTAAGTTATTTGTGCTCAACAAGTTGAGCTCAACACATGCTCAGTACAATAACAACATTGAGATGAATGTAAAGCACTGCTCTCAGTGTGTTGGTGAGTTTCCCTCTCTCTTCTGACGCAAGATGTGTCTTCTCCATTCATTTAATAGCTCTACACGTGCTTGTCACCTAACCAATGAAGACATTTTGCACAAGGTTCAGAAGATGATAGGCAATTACTACATCGTACACAAGGCCAAACGAAGATAATTTTCAGGGATAAGCATCTTTAAGATGCTCATCAAGATGAAAGTTTGGAACTCAAATGATGAACCCAACAAAGCAGAAATTAAGAACAACTACAAAAAAATCTCACGCACAAAGTGCTCACCATCATCACACACTTGGTAAAAGCTTAGATAACACTGAACATTTTTTACCATATATACATAAGCACAGTAGACAAGGGGTGATAGGCCAAGGGCATAGTCTCTGCAGATACCAAGAAGAAAAAGTTTCAAGTGACAAACTGAACAGAAATGTACGCAAGGACTGTTGCTTAGAGCAAATACATTCCACTGATTTTTTTTGGTTTAGTTTGAAGGACACCACTTCACATCCAATTCAGGATTTTAAGACAACCCTGTAGTAAATACCACAACTGCTTATGGAACACTGCATTGTTTCCAATACTGCTTTTCTAGTTTCAACATTGTGAAGCAAGGAAGAGATCTAACTCAGATTATTTTTTTAAAGTCATATGGCTGAAGAACAAAAAGGTATACCAATTGTTCTTTTTCAGAAAAACACACTACCAGTGCGTGCTCTGAAGTTCATTTTAATCAGACCCTACCTTCAGCTGTGCAATCTGCTGTTCAAGCAGTACCTCCGACTGACACTTCAGCAGCTCAATCTCTTCCTGGAACTGAAGCTGCTGCTTCAATTTTACCTCCTCAAATTGAGCCAGAAGAGCTTTCCGCACAGTTTCTACTTCAGAGGCCGATGCAGAAGCATACATCTGCAGACAAGTAACAAAATATTTTAGCCATAGTGTTATAATTAAGGAAAAAATAAAACCAAACCAAAACGAAACCATCAAGCTCAGCCAAATTCTTAAGAGTATTTTCACAATAGCTCTCTTCAATCCTCAAGGCCATATAGAGCTGCTATCTATCATCATGCTGACTATAGAAAAAAGCAAGCTGATAAAAATAGAGAAGCAACAGGGCATTAGGTACCAAGTATCTCCTGTATTCATGAGACCATCAGGTCAAACTAACAGAGTACTCCCTACTTGTTCTTTCCAACAGACTTTGTCTGAGAGAAATTCAAAGAAATAAAGGAAGAAAGAGGGGGAGAGAAACACAGGGAGAGCATAAATTTGTTAAGACACAAATTCTCTTGTTTAAATGGGATTAAACATTACGCAGCTACATTTAATGCAATTATCCTATGGGATACAAAGAAGTCCATCAAAAATATCAGAGAAAGGTTTGGGAGTTTTTTGTTCTTTTTATTTTTCTATTATGCTCTCTAAGAAGTGTCACTGTAGTCATCAGAATAGAGAGAAAACCTGTTTCTAGGATGAAAGGCTTAAAAATTTAATAATCATGAGAACTTCCCACAAAACTAACAAAACTAACTTCCCAGGCAAGCTATTCTTCCAAAAGTAAAGACAGTTTGCAATGCACTCCAGCCAGCTGGAAACCACTACCAGCTCTAAGGCCTGACAGTCCAAAAGAACACAGGGGATCTCCTCAAACCTAAATGGTTTTTTTTAGGTGCACCAAGTAATACAAAGGTGCACCAGTGATTAGAGAGTTATTTGGCACACTATCCAATTACCAAATTAGTAAGTGAAAAAGCAAAAGTAAGTTACATTTTAACATAGTATATGTTGTTTAGTTATAGCTGGATAAAGCTTATTTTGTTTGTGACTTCTCCTAATAGACGAATATAATAATATAGAAAAGTGAAAAGTCTTGATCACTTGTGGCTGCTTGCAATAACAGAAGTCAGATTGTGTAAGAGACTGAATAAACAGATCTTATTCCATTTCAATGCTTAAAAAGAGAACTTAGCATAGATGATCAAACTTTTAGCCTTCACTATGAAAGTAAACACCATCAAGCTTACACATAAACATTCCCAGCAAGAAGAAATGGTAAAGCTTTAAGGGCAACTAGGAAGATTTCCAAACCTCACTGAGAAAACATATTTGGAAAAGTATTACCTACTATCATTTCTTTAAGAAAAGAAGAAAATGGTGTTAGTAAATGTTGTTCACTTATAAAAACTTGAAGTGAGCAGTTACTTTCCACAAATGGTTAATGACCTAATTTATTACCTATTAGTTTTCTATCAAAATGGCAGCTTTAAAATTTTGAATTAAGTACAGCAGGAACTCTGAAGAAGGCAAGCCCACTTCCCCCCTCCCCCCCCATCCCAGTATAGAGAGCACCGCAAACATGGATTTAAATTTAAAAAATTCAGGATAATATACATAAAAGAATTAATCTAAGTCCTTTTAGATAAAGCAAGGCTTAAAAATGTTAACTTTGTCTCTTCTTATCTACTGGCACTATTAAAAAAAAAAAAAAATCCAAAAAGCATCTATACAGCCTTACTTCTAAGGTTAATAAACCTGAATTCACTTCATGTTAAGTATGGATTATTTTGGTTTTAGGTATTAGCAACATTCCGACCTCTTGCTCATGTTCATGCTGTGCTTTTAGTTTCCCCAATTCATCTTCCAGCTCCCTGGAGTATTCTTCCTTATGTTTCTTAATTTCCGCCTCATGAAGTTCCTGAAGTTCTTGGAGTGCTTTTCTATGCTTTTCCTCCATATGCAATACTTCCTCACGTAATATATCCAGGGCCAGATGTTTTTCTTCTTCCAGCAACCTCCTTTGATTTTGAAGAGCTGTGTTCAAATCATCCTGTGTAAGCATTAATTAACGGAGGGGAGGAAAAAAAGTAAGTACAAATATTTTTGTAACCCATTTGTAAAGCACATGTCCTGCTGTATCAAAGCTTTTTAAGTAAACATGAACAATATTGACTCATGAATGATGAGCGCACATACATATACGCACTCTCTATATCATTGAAATAGGTTTATTTTTCCTATCTAGTAAAAGTTTTGTAAATCCCCTACTCTTTCCTCTATACATGACAGCACTCCCCATCAGCACAATATTCAACTTTAGCTTTTTGAAGTTCTTTACACTCAGGAACAATTAAAATGCAGATTTAAGATTAGTTAGCAAAGATAGGACAGAAGATAAATACTCACCTTTCCCTGCACAAGACCTTCCTCTTAGCCTTTGCGGCACAGAAATGATATATAATTATAATTTTGAGAAGTGGGCATGGTGACAGACAAGTGTGAAAAACAGTACATCTCTCTGGAAGGCTCTGAAGTTTTAGCAATGAGCTAAACCTTCTTACCTCTTTGACTTGGAGAAGTCTTGGGATCATTTTTTAACCATCTGAACTCTGAAAGAGCTCACACCTCTGCTCTATCAAGAGCAAAGCTATGGACTTCTGTTAAAGGCCCTAAGACAAGGTCCACTCACCCAAGACCTGCTCCAAAAATCCCATCTGGGACCTTTAGAGATACCTTTCTTCTATTCTTCCCCTCGAGACTGTGCCACTAGGGAGGATCTTTGGATTCCTAGAGATGTAGCTTAACCTACAGAATTACATTTACTTTGTTCTAATCACTTCTGAAGAATTACATGGTAATTCTATCAGGCAGAGAAGTTCTGAGCCACAAAATGGCCCCTCCAATCTGAATTATGTTAAAAATATTTACTTCATTTGTACCTTTTCCACACACTGAGATAGAAAACTTGTTAGTCTGAGCATTTCGGGGGGGGGGGGGGGGGGGGGAAAGCGACAGATGGACTTAATTTTCAGCTTCAGTTTCCTATTTCAGCTCACAATATGGCCACACACAAGTGTTAGTACTGGCACAAAGGAGGCTGTAGAAATACCCCCCAAGAACAAGGGGAAAGGTGATCCCACACAATGTACCATGAAATTTCACCTTCTATGCCAAGTTTTCTTTCTGACTCACCTTATGAGCTTCTTCTGCTTCAACAGCCATGGCTTTAAGTTTTTCCATATGAACAGTAGCTAGCTCAATTTTCAAATTATTTTGGGAAAGCTGAAGCTCTTCAGCATGCTTTAATTTCAACATCTCTATCTCCTGAACCAAGCGTGCTTGATCCATTTTATCCCTTTCATGGAGCTGTTCTGTGTGCTGAAGCTGTAGCTTCTCAAGAGCCTGACTGTGTTCATCTCTTATATTCTGAATTTCAGATAGGTAGGACGACTCCAAGGAATCCAGATTTGATAAGTGTCTAGCCTCCAGCTCATCAATTTGTGCCTGATGCTTTGTCTGTAGTTCAGCAACACAAGCTTCAAGCTGAATCTGCTGTTTACTTTCTAGTGTAGATTTAAGTGTCTCAATTTCAGCTTGGTGCTTTGTCTGAAACTCAGCTGTAAGAGACAAAATTTGCTGCTTATGCTTCTCCTGTAACTGCTGACTTTGGAGTTCCAGCTCATCAACATGTTTCTTTTTCAGCTCTTGGAGAAGAATCTCTTGCTCAGTTGTGAATTTCTGAGTCATAGCTTTGTGTTCCTCTATAAACCTGTATTATTTCCAAGAAAGTTGAGAATATTGTCAAAAAGACTTTTTTTAAAAAATAATAATTGAAATAATAAATAAAAACTAAAGAAAAATAAGTAGGCCGTACAAATTTTACTTTATGTTTCAAATAAATACAGAACTAATTCAAAGAAAGCCACGAAGATGATTTCATAGCCACATAATGAAGGTTTATGCAATGTCACTTGGTAGTATCTGGTTATTAATAGGTAGACTGGAACCACTATTAAATTACTCACTAATACAGAGCAACGTACAAACATTGTTCTCTGTTTGAGAAAACACTGCCATATGAGAGTATCTAGGACATAGTATATACATTGTCTACGTCTCAAATGTGTTGTCTGCAAGTAAACGAACTGTCATAAGAAACATCTCTAAAAGCATCCGGTTAAGACCAAGACAAAACCACTGTGGAAGTTCATGTAGGATACTTGGGGGCTCCTCCAAACCCACCTCGGCTTGCTGAGGTCTGCTTAAAGCTTGATGCAGAAGATTTAGTATCCGAAATGCTGCAATATACTGTAATCATTAACTATAGTATTTTTGGATACAGACATCAATAATTAAAAACTGATTGGTTATTTAAAAGCTAAGTTCTTGCTTTCAGAATTTTCTTACTGTAATTATTTCCCCAATCTTGTTCTATGAGCGTATGTTTGGGGAGGAAAGAAGGGATAAATCTGAAGCAATGCATGAAATACAAATACGTAGTTGTTCGAATATTTCCTTTAATACACTAAAAACAATGGAGGTAGGAAGGGGAGGAAAACCTGAACAGTTACAACCTTCATGTCTAACCAGAACTGAAGAATACCATATGCAGCCCATCAACCTCAGCATTCAGTGGATAACACAAGCTTCATTTGCCTGGAAAAGCTTGCTCAAATTCATTTGAATTGTTTGAAAACACTTGAAGAGATTTAGAGAATTTTTCTACTTACATGTCCTGTAACACTTCCCCTCCTCCAAGGCTATTATACAATTTTCAGCTACGTGTTGTATTCTTAACTGTAAGAGGTAGAACTTGACTACGCTTCATTTGATTTGCTAGACTAGATTAAATGCATTTACATGAAGAAAAATTCTATAGTAAACCATAATGGACAGCATTACTGTTCCTTGGGAGAGTAAGCTTTACATATATAAGTTAGTTGGTGCCATCAAGTGACAAACCTACATCACTATGACTCATTAAGTTTAAAATAAGAAAAAGTAACAATGACTGAACTGATAAGTGAAAGTCCTCAAATACTCAGGACTTACTTGTTTTGTGCTTCCATAAGTTTCAGTGCACATTCTTCCTGCAGACAAAGTGTGGCCTTTTCCATTTCTTTTGCCATGAGCACTTTGGCTGCCTGCAGGTCACGGTCATATTGCTCCTGAGATTTCTGCATAGTCTGTGCACTTGCAAGGCTGTCCTCTAGTTGCTGCAAGTTGTTTTGCTGCTCTTTTACCAACTTCTCCAATTCTAGAATTTTGGCAGCTTGGTGATCTTGACGTCGATTCATTTCGGCTTCACGAAGTTCAAATTCCTTTTGTAAATTCTGCTTCTCATATTCCGCTCTATTTTGCAGTTCTATACGCAACAACGATAACTTCTCTTCTGCTTGGATTCTCTGGTCCTCGCTTTCACATTTCCATTTCTTCTCTTCTTCTTTGTACATAGTCTCTATTTTCTGGACTTCTTCTTTGGCTTCCCTTAATTTATTCTTGTGATCCTCAGCAATTTTATATTTTACCTGTGAAGACAGTTATTAAAAAATGCATAAAATACCAAAACCAAACTGAAGTGTGTGAAGTGAATGTTCCCAGGCATTTAAGGTCTTGGAGAGATTCAATTCTTGCAGTGAAGTCACCCTTCCAAATAAAAGTAAGGCTGAAATGCCAATTTATAGGTACTTGAATGCAACACACTATTAAGAATTAATTGGGGTAAGGAAGATAAGAAAAAAAATCAAGGGAAAATTCTAGAATTAACATGGTACTCTATGTTGTTTTCTCTTGGGGCCACTTTTCTTCATTTCAGGAGTTCAACTTATAAAGCTATGGGCACCTTAGGTATTTATATTGGGCATGATTAAAAATCTCTTAAACCTCTTCTCTCCTTATATGTTCCAGTGATATTTCACATGCAGTGTCCAAGATCACAATCTCGTACATAGCATAAAAGCAACATAAAAAGCATGTAGCATAAAAACAGAGGCCAAAGCACCAAATGATTGCTCAATGACAAGAGGGGAAAAAAAAAGACTCTAAAAATACACTAAAGGTAAACAGGTAAACAAAAAAATAGTAAACTAAGGAAACAACAGGGTCATCTCTTAAAAGAAAATTAAAAGCTAATAAGAGATCACATACGAACATCAGTATGAAGTATACTCAGTTTTCACTTGGAAGGTTTGTTTTGAACAAATATTTAAACATTCATTTATGCTACAACCTAAATGAAGAGGCAGAAAAGAAACGCAAAAAGCCCAGATTTTGATTAACGCACAATCCATGAAAACTTGGGGGGGCGGGGCACTGGAAATATAGAGGTAATTGAGGAAATTGGTTCACTCTGTTTCTGAGAGCAAGAGACCAGAAGGCAAACAAAATGTGTTTCCAGACAGTGAATCAGCATGCAGTACAGGCTTATTTCAAACACTGCATTCTGTATATACTTATCTTCTACCCAGCCAGCAGTGCCACAAAAAAAGATACTGCAGGTAGTAGGAGTAAACTAGCAGTACTGAAATGTTAGTTTCAGTACTACATCATAAGTCAGCAAGTTCATTTAACTTAATTTGTGACACGTTACAATCTTAAACTTTAAAACCCTTTTCTCAGTTCTCCACGTTACCTACAAACAGTCTGCAACTGTTTTCTCTGGCCTTCTCCACCAGTTTTTAAGTCTGGAAAAGGATATACATACCTCTCTCTCTTTAAAAAGGGAGGAAAGGAGGACTTGAGAAATGAGAGCTTCATCCATCTAATTCTCATTAGCATTCAAATATTGGAACAAACTAAACAATGAATTAACATCCAATCTAAGTTTATCCTCAGATGGGACAGCTGATTTAACAGGTAAGAGGGAAGGTGCCAGACATGATTCTTTCAACTCTAAGACTTTGACAGTGAAGGTATAAGAGCTACAAAGCAAAGCAAAAGCAGAAATCTGTTGTCCAATTGTTTCTTCTTCCCTCAAAGTGGTCTGAAAAATTATTCCTGGTTATTTGCTTCAAAAGACAGTCCTATCAAAACCAGCAATTTCTTAGAGGGGAGTCATTCAGCAGAGGGGCTTTTTCCATCTGCCACAGTGCTTTCTGCTGAATTTTCCATTACCACATGACAGGATGGAAGCGCACCATGTTACTTTTGCACCGGGACACTACAATGTGCTGCAGGGAGATGTTGAGGATGAGGACCTGTATTGGAGTGGTATACGTATGCTTAACCCACGTCAATATAGAAGGTGGACTGGATGAACCCTTGAAGCACCTGCATTCCCACACTATCTTTGCTCTTATAGAAGAGTTCATCTTAAAGCAGAGAAACTAAGCGTTTAACACTAAAGTGCTCTGAACTTCAGACTCGTATTCCAGTATTTGTGTGTATCCATGCAAGTCCATTTAAAGCTGAAGCTACTATCAGTAAACTAGGCACATTTAAAGGTAAGTGCTGCTTCTATCTCCCTTGGCCTTCCCAACAGATCTGAGCTTGCCCAACTCTATACAAAACAGTACTGTAATACGAATTACCTTTTCCATTTCCTCTCTCAGATGCTTTTCATTCTGCACAGAAAAATCTTTTTGTTTAGTAATCTCTTCCTTTAAATGCTTTATTTCATCTGAAAGCTCTGCAATACGCTGTTTCTCAGAGTGGAGGAGAGAGAGTTTAGCTTTGTGCTCTTCCTCCAGTGCAGACACTCGCCCAGCCACCTCCATTTCAACTTGACGTGCTGCATCTTGAGCACTCTGTAGACGCAGTTTGCTGATTTCTGAAAAGAAAAAACAAAACAAACAAAAAAAAGACATTCTGGAATTTATTTTCTTTTAACAAGTCCTATTAATGCACAGAAATAAAACTGAACATTGTCAGCTGTGCAGTTTATCAGTAGCCATACTAACTACAGACCAACAAGAATCCCTATCAGGATTATTTTGTACTCTGTTCTGCTTTATCACCATCTTTGCAATTTATCAGTATCAACACACACAGAATAATGGGGAAGGATCATGAAACCTGTGGCAGGACCTCCCTCCTATCAGCAACAGCCATAGGAGCTGACTTTCTTTTTGGACAATGTAATGGCAGATTTAGGCAAGTTTTATCTCCTCTTTCACACATACTATTTACATAAGGCATTTCCCCAAACAGCAGATAGGACAAAGCTCTAAACATTCTAATTTAAGCAGTTTTGATATACTGTCTAGTATTAAAAATAAATAAATGAAGGTAAGAAATATAACTGCAAATGAAAAAAAGTTGTACTGATCCTTTTAACCAACATACAGTGGAATATAGTTATAGCTATGTGTGTTATACAGCTAACTAAGTTATGAATGATGAGTTCAAATGTTTGTGTATCATACTGTGCTCCCAGAAAGAGGCTGCAGATACAAGAACTGCCATGATCCCTTACCTGCACCTCAACAATATATGCATTTCATATTGAACTAGTACAAGGCAGTATATTTCTATAAGTTACAATTCCAAGAAAAGCAGCAACTGTTAAGAAATTACATAAAGCCATGATCACACAGGAAATCGCATTAAATTTAGCCGTAAGAGGAACTTTAACCTGAACCCTACAGCAAAGGATACCTATTACAAATTCTGCTCCCATAAATACTTTCCTCTTTGTTCAAAAAATTCATCCCAATATGTATGCCAACCAGCTGGCAAACACAGCGGGAAAAAGAAATATTAACCTTAAATGAGCAGCGCACTATCAAACCCACAAAAGGAACACAGGTAAAAACATAGAACAGAAGTGGGTCTACTCTATGGAATAGAGTGAGAACTGACCTATTTCATGCAAATACAAGAGACATTTAACATAGTTGACAGACAACACTAAGAAATTTTAAAATAAATATTAATTCAGGAATTGACAGTGCCCTTCTAGGCATCAAGAATGGAAATCTGATCAACTCCTTTTAGCAACTGCTCCACAGTTGTAGTAGGTTTTACTACAGAATAATCAACTTCAGGTCACCACATCTTTGGAAGTGCAACTCAACATGCCCATAAAAGTAAAAAAGCAAAGTGCTTGATGACAGGGATTAACACGTGTTAAGTGTTCCCTATAGTTTGGAGTAAACTAATAGCAAACTGAAGACTTCTTCAGATAAGCCTTTAAATATTTGAAGAAAAATATAAGCCACACAAGCAGCTTACCATTTTACTTCCCAGTCTGTCAGCTCATCTTACCTTTAATATGTTCCTCTGAAAGTCGGGCACGGAGCTGCTCCAATTCTAAACAATGCTTTCTTTTCATTTCCTCAATTTCTGTTATATATTTGTCTGACAGATCCATCTTCATTTTCGTTAGGTCCTCCTTATATTGAAGTGCAAGGGAAGACCTTAAGGAATCTAATTCATGCCTGTGTTGTTCTTTAAGTTGTACCTGCAAACAGGCAAGTTTTTCCTACATAAGAAATGGGTTAGAAAGACATCTTCCATTTTGAAGAAACCATGCTGAGAATCTTTCAATGAGAGCACTACATGAATTGCACTATAATGCACGTGCTTGACACATATATATCTGGTTTCCAAAAACCATGCTGGTTTTCCTCTGTTCCTGCCACTCCATCTGCTACTAGAGCAGCAGAGCCCCTCAAAGTAGAATCATAGAATCATTTAGGTTGGAAAAAACCTTTAAGATCATCAAGTCCAACTGTAAACCTAACACTGCCAAATCCACCACTAAACCATGTCCCTACGTGCTGTCTTAGTGTACTTTGAATAGGGAAACAGGGTGAGTAAGAACAAAATAGACTCAAAAAAATCTGTATATTAGAATCTTTTGAGTAAAAAAAGTAGATATACTCTGGAAACATGTCAAGGCAGATCTGAGTTTCAGGAGCTGTTTGAAAGTATAATAGAGGGGGAAGTCCCATACACATCTGAGTGGAGAAACTATCGACTCTCAACACTGAGGAGACCCCCCCTCTACGCACCACAGAACTTAGAAGTAATGTTCTATGAATGCAGTTTTATACTCAGATAGGTAATAAATAGCAGCAAGAAAAAAAGGCATTATGTATACATTTCTCATTTATAACTCATATGTTTTTTGTGTGATTTACTAATGAAATTGAGCTCATGCTGTCTTGTGTATGTCTTGTCTGCTTGTCATTCCCTCACTAAAAAAAAATTATTTTATAATTGATTTTAAAAAATAAAAATCTAAAGCAAAAAAGGATATTCCTTTTTGAAACTCAGTCAACTTCAAATAAGTTGAGTAAAGTAGTCAAGATCTTAAATTACAACAAGGTACATGAAAATAAGTGCATAAATAGAAGGACCAAACTTGCATCTCCACTTGAAAAGAACAGCCAGCCATAAAAGGCACAATTACTACAGAAGCTATAGAGAAGAGAAACACCATGAATTCTGCACTTGTGTGGAAAAGCTTTGATAAGCTCCTTACTAGGCACAGGATAATTCAAACAGAGGACACAAAATTACAGAACACCATGTTTCATCTGTTCTGCTAGTCTGAGAACTATTTAAAGTTGGTAATTTACAATATACTTGTCAAAAACAATTAAGCCTTAATAAATGTCTCAAATTAACTCTTTGCTAAGAGCTAGGAATCAGACATCAATTTTCATACAGGTCATGTAAAGAACAGTAGAACTTTAATATATCAAAAATACTACCTGATGTTGTTCCAGCTGTTGATTTAGCTGACCAAGCGTATCCCTTCTCTCTTTCTCAACAGTCTCTTCAAAAACTGCGACAGAAGAACTGAGAAGAGGGCTTTAAAGTTTAATTTGTGACACATATTACAATCATAAGTTAAATAAACTTGCTGACTTATGATGCGGTACTGAAAGTAGGCACAGAGCAACTATAACAACTGCTCAGGACTGCGCACTCATAACTTCCATCGCTGTCTTTCTAACTGCAGACCACCTAATGCCCAAACCCAATATACTTAGATGCTAACATCATCTTGTATATTAAAAAAAAAAAAAAGAAAGAAATGGAAGCATGCTGTCATAACATGAGATGAAAGGAAAAGATCACCTGATGTCCCCTTCTTGATCTTGACTCACTTCTAACTCTGACAGTGAATATTCCTTCAGTTCTTGCAGTCTCTGATGCAGCAAAGTCAATTCTTCTCTGTAGTTTTCTTCCGCACCTTTTAACTTCTTTTCAAAATAAAGTCTCAGCTGTTCCAATTCAGTTTCATGCTCACTTTTTCTTTGCTGACACTGCTGTTCAAATTCTTGTTTTAAACGCTCTATTTCTTCCACCCGTGATGCACGAGCCAGGAGCTGCTCTTTTAGCTCTGGAATGGAGGCAAAACCAACACAGGTACTCAGAAGTATATATCTTTAGGCTAAGTCATTCTGTGAAGATCAGCCATATTTTAGTTGTTGAGATAGCAGTAAAATGTTATCCCACAAGCTATATAAGAAAATGAACTTCTGAAAGACGGAACATTCCTTCCTTAGAAGACAGTAAAACCATGTTCTCCATTTACCCTGCATTCAGAGAAACCGTCCTCATGACAAGAATCAAAACTACCAACAGACTGTTAGCCCTCCTCGTTTCCTTGTGCTTCAGGTCTGGGCTAGTGATATGCAGAGTCCTGCAATACTGCTTAATCTTCACACCTGCTTGTTGTAGCAACCAGAAGCAATAATTTAGTCAAGAACATTTAATTTGCTCCAGGGAAGACTACCCAACAAACAAAAACAACTTTAGCACAAACTATGCAGAAAAACAATATCACGAGAAAGCAAAAATAAAATCAATTCTGGATTCTTTCAGTGATGGTTTGGCTATCCATCATTAGCTCAAGCAGAGGCTAAATTCATTGAATTAAAAAGAACCACCCAACAACAACAACAAAAAAAAATAGAATGCAGTAGAAAACAGCGATCAAGGCTGGTTCAGCAAGCTACCCTCCTTTCAGGCAGTGAGAGCAACGGCCAGCATTGATGGGTATTCATGAACTCTTTGAGAGCTTTCTTCCCCGCGTTCTGTATTAAAGAAGCAGTAATATATCAGGAAGTGAAAAGGTAGGAGAAAAGAACAAAAATCATGAGAGGGAATTAAAAAAGTTTCCCAGATGGCTCAACTTCTCAGATGACTTAAATTAGCTGAATCCCCACAGAATCAACTGAAGATGGAACTGCATTTCAAGAAGAAAGAACTTGGAGAAAAGCATCTGCTTACGTTATGCAAGAAGGAAAACTTCAGAAACGTTTATGGAAACAGAGGATGCCACCCAGGAAGTAACACAGCTGATTGTCATGGTGTCTTTTTGTGTAGCAAACCAGAAAATGCACACTTGGCATGAAAAATTCTCACAATGAACATGCAAACACAAAGAATAAGGGAAGTAAGTACATGGCTCAAGCCTGCTTCCAAAGGGAGTGGTTGCCAAGCACGGGGACCAGAGGAATCAAGTGACAAGCAGGGACTAGTAACACCACCAATGGGATAGGCAAGGGAAGTCCAGTCTGGCATGGGTAGGTTTTCCCTAACCAGCAAAGTCTGCCGGCACAAAATAAACACAGAAGGGTGTTTAACAGTTTTGAACTGGCATGTCACTCTTACATCAGAGCAGCAATCCCATCATCCAGCTGCTATGTTTTGAATCCATCACCCCGAGTCCTCAAACCAATCCAAATGCATTGTCAAATGATCACTCAAGTGACGAAAAGCAGAATAAAGCAAAACACCTTTAAGATCTCACACACTAAAAGAGATATCCTCACCTGGACCATGGGCTTGCATTCTAGTCTCACCGTCTCAAGCAAGATGAAGAAGAAACAGAAAGGGTCCAAAGAATGGGATTGTGAGTGATTAGAAACATGGAAAGACATTTGAAAGGTTAATAAAGATTAGGGCTACAGAGAGGAAATATAAGAATTCCAGCAAAGACTATAAAGTGCTATCTGTTATAATTCTGTATAATAAAAAGAGAGATCTGAAAAAGTCAAGGTATAGTCTGACTAGATAGAAAAAGTATTTATTCAATTTATGACCAAAAAAACCAACAAAAAACCATCCTCACAAAACTCTATTATACTTCAAAAGCTATTTACAGTTATATTATTTAGAAAATCTGAAACTGCATTTAAAACAAAAGGCAAGTGTAGTATGCTTCAACTACTCCAGCAGAATTAAAGAACGCCACCTAGTGTTACAGTCTCGATAGAAGGTGAACACACACATAGTCAAAGTTAACATCATGGTCTCTAGCTTTTTTATTTTTCCAAAATTTCTTCTTTCATGTATTTTACATCTGTTTGCGCACACACATCTGAGACATGTTCTACTTCATTTCAACCAAAACTGTGTGTCATCTCCGATCACTATACTGTAAAGTTGACTGTTTTGTTTAATATACCTAAATCTTGAGTCAGATATCTTAAGATATATAAGCATATGATGTCAGATTTCATCCAGTCATTATTTTCTCTCAAGCTTTAAAACTTTTTCATAAGTTTAATGCAGATACATGTAAGACCAATAAAAAAAAAAACCAACAAAAAACCCAAAACTGTTCACATTTAATTGCTGTGCACATTTTCCTTTTATTATGTAAAAAGGAGGTTATTTTTAGCCTTACAGAAAAACAACATTATCATTCATTCTGATTTCAGAAGTATCACCTGAATGTTTTTATTTTATTTTTAAACTAGAGATATCTTTAACCTGGGGCTTTTCTATATTTAAGAAATAAAAGTCTTTCAGAAGATGGTGAATCTCCATTTTGAGTGTCAATAAAAAAGCATTTTAACTCACCTCAAAACTGAAAGTGGAAAAAAAAAAGCCATTTCTACTTCAAGATATAACCTAATCACACAGTTTTAAAATATTTCTGCCTTTTTTTTTTTAAAGCAGACTGATCTCTTAATTATCTCCAAATCAAAGAAAATAGCCACAATAAAACACTCTAAGTCGTAAACAAAGCAGTGAGCTTTACTTTCTACCTACAATTAACAGTTTTCTCAGGTGAATTCATACCCGCTTCCATACTGAATACAAATAGGAGCATGTTACTGTATTGACCAGCATTTTCTCCATTTTTTAACTACATTATACTTAATTTGACATTGCAATGAAAAATGTTTGTTTTCCACTAAAGATTTTTATACAGTGCAGGAACAGAGTGGGAAGGGAAAGGAAAGCAACAGGAGTGAGCTTTTCTCCACAGCCATACCGTGGTTTTTAACACTGCAGAACCAACTAGTCATCTGACACTGACTCACCTCTCACTTCAGAAACATATCATGCACCCAAGTCACTAGGGTACAACCCACTGACACTTCTGTGACCTACCTGTGTTTTTCTGGTACACAATTAAAAGTATTTTGTGTCAATAATGCATACTTCTATATGAAGAAGAGGCAAAAAATGAAACGCATCAGTTTTGAACATACCACTTAGCTCCTGCCGATTTGCTCGGGTACTGTCGAGCTGAGACCAAAGCTGCCTGATTTCTTCTTGTGACCGAGTCTTGAGTTCTTCATGCATGACCTGAAGTTTCTCCAGCTATGGAAGACATGTTAAAAAACAAAAAACCCCAACTTTTTAAAACAATTTTGTCCTAATTGCTTATTTTATATGCAACAGACAGTTCTGTCAGAAATAGGTGGAAACACTTAGTGACAACCAGACTCTCTGCTCCTGACCCAGGCTATCGGAGATACTGAGTAGCACTTAACTATTAGACCCACTCCTCTAAGAGAGAGGAATTTGTTCATGATGCCTTATTTATCATCACTGGCAAAAATAAAGTATTAGCTAGATAAAAACGAGACACAAGAACCAGAAAATTAAGCATATGAATACAGAGACAGAAACAGCACCAAGTAGCACAAAGGCAATTGCATTCAAAAGATTTTGAACCACTATAGAAAATCCCAGAGTATTTACCTACTTCATGAGAGGCATTTTAGTTTTTCAGTAAAATCCCTAAATACAAACAAATCACCCAAATGATACATCTATGTCTAGTTTTTGTTATATAGAGAGTAATCAACCACTTGAAACGAGTAAAGAAGTCTTATTCACCTCCTTCTGAAGATTCTGTTCTTTTTCTTGGCTTTTCATCTTCATATCTTCTAGGAGTTGGTTATGTTCAGTCTGCAGCTGTTCTTGTAATTTTGTAATGGCTAACTGGTTTTGCTTCTCCAATTCTATACATTTTACTAAAATTAAAAATGAGTTCTGTTATACCACCATTCTGGTTACTGAACAACCTGTACAACTTTTGTGCAACTGAAGTAGAAATGCATGCCTCTAGACTAGAATGCTAGCTTACAGGGAATCACAAAAATACTTGAATAGTAAAGTATTTGAAAGTCAAACATTTCCACACAGTGCTTCCTAGTTCTCTGCATCCCACACTGTTAGCCAAGAGGTAACCTGCTCTCTGCATACATGAACAAGCATCCTGAACTAGAAGCACACATACTTGGACAGGGAATCAAGTATTTCTTCATGGCCTACAAACACAGAATTTCTCCTACGACCACACTCAGCAGTACACAGTAGAGGAGATGAACAGGAAGGACTAGGAAAGCTCATGCCAAGTACGCTCTGCCTCGGCACTGAGCACTCTGAACCCTGTAGACTTGCTACTACCTCGTTTGGTCAACAAATCTTGACCTGCCCAGAAAGAATCTCCGATCAAGTGACCGCATTTCAGCCACAGTGAGCTGCAAGAGATGCACTTTATCCTCACAGAACAGACTTTAAAGATACAGGTTCAGGGAAATCTAGCAAAGCCAGTGCAGGCTGGGAAGAATAAGCCATTGCTACAAACACATCCTCGCAGCAGCCAAAGGCGAGCCAAACACTGTGAAAGCATCTGACCCTTGGCAGGTCAAAAAGGTTACTCTTGAATTCTCAAACCTGGTCTTGCTGCCTGCCAGCCAGCATCATCCAGTACCCTTAATGCTGCACTTCCATTTTTTTTGAAGAGAGTATTATTTCCCATGTCTCTCACCTGCATAGTGCCTCAGAGGCTAGGCAACCCAACTAGCTATCTCTTCACTTTCATGGCACACCACATCTCATGGCTCCTTTTTCATGCCATCACTGACAGCAAATCTGACGCTATTGTACCAGTCAACCACTGACAAATGTGTCAGATTTGAGACCTACACGAACTTCTCATAGTCCTATCTGCACCTCAGCAAAAGACATAAATAGATGTACCTGGCTAGGTACTCATCCAGATTTCATTTTTCAAGTTAATGAAAACTCCAATTACAGTAGTCTCAAAAACGTCACTTCCAGAACAGTATTTAAAAAAAGCAACTGTTCCATTAAGCTTTAACTATTCATAGTCCAAACCTGATTTTTTTATTAGGAGAAGCTTCTATTGATATTAACCAGACGAAAAGCCGGTTTTCATCTGGAAGCAAAACAGCACCTCCCTTTAATACGCTTGAAGGAAAACACAGTCTATCTCATTTTGTGGTAGTCAAAACACATCACAACTAACTAGGCTTTAAACGATTTTTCATTTATGTCCTGTTTTCTAGACAGTCTCATGCCATCTACCCAGTTTTTAAGTAAGAGCACATGGATGTATTTGCTTTTTATACAGGTTCTAAAAACCCTTAGTTAGCTTTTCCATCGTTCAACAAAGACAACTGCTTCCCAGACCATGGCACTTACTTTTAGACTGTTCGTTCTCAAGAGAAAGAAGCCCCAGCTCTGCTTTGACTTTTTCTAATTCCATTTCCAGAGTTTTCTGCAGTTCCACCATTTCAGTCTGGTGTTTTTCAGACAGCTCTTCACACGTGCTTTTTAAATGCATCTCAGACTCCAACTGCCAGTCTCGTTTGAGAGTCTAAGAGAGCAAGACATGCATTATTAAAGCAAACACATTTAGTAAATTAGTACTTTTTTTTTCTCCTCCATTTATTTGTCCTCTACAATAAGTGTGTAGTAGACATGGGACTTCTACCAGTCCTAGTTTACTGACAGGAGTTTTACTTTTTCTTGTATGAAGAACAGAATTTGTACCTCTAGTGCCTGGATACGTTTCTCTTCCATTTCCAATTCTATTTTCTTCCTCTGATCAACTGTGAAATAAAATACTACTTATTAATAAATTTACATAAAATGTTATGATTAAATAACAAGTAGAAATATGGATGAGATTACCATTTTCAGCATCAAACTCAGGGCTTAAATAGGTAGGCATGCAGCAGTGTAAGGTACTGGGTTCTATCCAAATCTGCTGCTATGCTATTATCCTGGTAATTCACGTTCATTTTAGAAAATAAGCATCTAGCAGTTACAACTGCAAAGACAACCCTGAAGGTTAAGTTCAGCTTAATTAGCAAAGGAAAGTCTGCTTAAATCTACAGAGAGCATGACACTAAAAAAAAAAAAACCAACCCCACACCTCAAAACCAAAAAACCACCCCACACCTTTATTCCTAAAGATATAAATTCAAATGCCTATCAATGTCATTTTAGATGCTAGCATTTCACTGCATATCACTTAAGTGTTTGAATCATCTCTATCTCCAGAGACACAGCAAAAGAGTAGCAGGCAGCAGCAGCAAGGAGGAAACTCTTTTCAAATTTCTTCTAAAAATGCCTAGGAAACAGGCTGCAAGACAGATGCTATTATCTGCTCAATTACCACTGACACCAACGGCTTCTTCCTACCAGCTCCTCCCCAGATTCATTCCAACTCCTTGTTCAGCACCTTTCTTGATCTGCCAGAACTCTGTAAAGGCCTATCAGTCCCCTTCTCACAGCTTCAAAGTACTGTAGCCTTAGCTTACAACTTTATTTCAAGTCTTTCAGTGGGAAATGAGAAGTCAGAGACTAAGATGGTGCCAGCTACCCAGCTAATGGTCCAGTAGAGGAAGAAATATCATCTAAGTTACAAGACAGTGTCCCAGCACTCAAGTGGCTTGGGTCTTGCCCAATCATCACCACCCTGAAGAGAAATGTCTTTCCTCTAGCCCCTCAGGTAACAGTATCCAGAACTCCCCACCAGGTCTCCTGCATCACCTGATTCCAGATTCTCCTTCTCAGCCCCTACATTCAAGCAGTCGTAAGTGCTTACGTTCATATTAAGTTATATTGCCAAAACGCATGTAGACAGCATTGATCTTAAGAACTGCATCCAGACCTCCTCCTGCTCCCAAATCCCACCATACCATCAGTTCACTATATTACTGGTGGTAACAAATGGTTTCCTACTCTCGGGTCAAAAAGACACAGCCCTAAAACATTCTCTTCCTCTCAGGGAAGGACAACTAAAGGAATGGTTCCTAAACTTCTTCAGTGAATTGCTGCAGGCCTCACCTTTCTCTAGAAATTTCTCAAGCTCTGCCATACAGGTCAGAAATGGTCTCCTGATCTGGGAAGAGGCAAGCGTCCCAAACTATGCCAAGAGCACCATCAGCAGGCCTTCAGAACTATCAAGCGCAGCTTTCTGCTTATTGATGTCAGAATACAATCTTGTATCAAACACATCCCAAAGGATACCCAAAATATGCTGAACACCCATATAGTTGAAGAAAAATTAAACTTAGGTCTGGAAAACTTCATTTTTGCATATATATTATATATGCAAGATATAAACCACGACAACATGCACTCTTGCACATGCCAGTCTAGCTGCTGTCCCTATTCAAGGCAACACCAGCCGTCACTCAAAAGGCCAGCTCTACACCAAGACAGGAACCTGTGGAGGAAGAAAAATACTGATGGGGTTTCAATTTCTGGTCCATTATTCCCAAATTTTAATACCTAGTTCTTGCTGATACTTTGACTTAAGGTCATCTTTTTCCTTCAGACACTGTTCTTTAATCTTCTCCCACTCCAGCTGATGGCGGCTTTGCAGAATTGCTACCTCTTGAGCACGCTTATCATTGAGCATCTCCCGTAGTTCCACAAGGGCAGTTTCCTTTTCTTTTCTCAAGTTAGACTGCGTAAGCTCAAGCTGGGAGGTGTGCATATTATTTAAGCTTAGGCGTAAAGCTTCCAATTCAAGGCTGTGCAGTGTCTGTAATGGAGAAGAAAAAGGGTTTTTCCCTCCCCTCTAATGAAATGTGTTCACTTTTTTCATGACCAGTTTCAGATTCAATTGCTTTCAACTGTTAAACACATCTAAGTTTTGCCTTTCTGTACTTGGAGAGTGTTTCTTCATGGCAGGGACAGAACCCTGAAAATAAGCTGACTTGTGTTACAATGAGATTTGCATAACATTTTCAGTGCGAAGTAAAAGGCTTTCCTTACCTGTCTCAAGTTCATCTCCTACCAAATACATGGCATCTGTCCACTTCCTCACAACATCATCAGAGCAGAACACAAGCTCACCCCAACCTTTCACTGTCTATTAAAAAGATTCCTTATATTTGCTATTGGTTATAATTTGTTAAAAAGCAAAACTCTGAAGTGGTATTGGGAAAATGGAAATAAAAAATTCACCATGACTCATTAAAAAAGTGAGGAATATCCAACAGTTAGAAATGACAGCTAAAATAGACAACCAAACTTTTCAATTCTTGAAGAAACTAAGCAGTACACCAACACCTTGTAATTAGACCTAACACTAGATGTATTCTTTCCATTTCTACTTTGCATTTAGTGGAAGTGTTCAAAAACCCAGTAAATATTTAAAGGAAAAAGTCAGGTTTACATACTTAAGTTTAGCACAAAAGCATTTCTAATTACATTAGTAGGAAAATTAAAAAGTGAGAGGGGTTCAGTATATTTTATAATTTTTTAAATTAATTTTTAATTAATTTTATTAATTTTTGTTAAACATATCAAGACATGAAAAATGACAAAGTTTTTTTAGGTTGTTTGGGGTTTTTTGTTGTGGGGTGTTTTTGTTTTTTTTTTTTCTCAAAACTTTTTTTGTTTGTTTTTGTTTTTTCTTTTTCAAACCCATCAATTTAAGCACCCAGTTTTCTTCAGAATTAATGTTAACATATAATTGCAGTGAGGATCCTGGAGAGCTCTTGTAGAAAATATCTACCACCACCCACCAAGGGAACACCCCTAATTCTTCAATTGCAGCACTACATAAAAGAGCACACAGAGTATA
Organism: Aptenodytes forsteri; assembly: GCF_000699145.1. Classification (NCBI taxonomy): domain Eukaryota; kingdom Metazoa; phylum Chordata; class Aves; order Sphenisciformes; family Spheniscidae; genus Aptenodytes; species Aptenodytes forsteri. Next base: position 563,597 of record NW_008795697.1, on the reverse strand, counting down.
CACAAAAATCAAGGACCCTTCTCTTTGCAACAGCCAGGTAACCACTACAGTAATTACTGTGTTTCTTTATTTTACCTGTGATTGGAGCTGAGCTTGCTCAATCTCTGCTTTGTGTGTGGCTGCCATTTGCTGTCGAAGTTCATCCAACAGGTGCTGCTGTTCTTTATTTAGTTCAGCACAGAGCTTCTCCATTTCCTCTTCATGTTTAGTAATCAGTTCAGAGATTTCACGATCATGCTCTCGTTCATGTACCTGCAGAGAAACGAGCTTTCTTCAACATATGGTTAGTTAGCCCCCAATAAATTATTGGGGCAGAATTCTCCCCTCCTCCTGACCCCAAATCAAAGACACCGTGGAAAAAACAATTAATAGATTTTTGCATCTCTAAAACATTTATACTGCTTAAATGACAAACACCACAAAATGAGGGGTTTTTTTCTGAAATAAACCCATTTACAGCATTTACCTTTTTTATTAAGACAATCTGTTCCCTCCTTTCTTCTTCCAACTTCTGCTGGTTTTCCACTTTATCTTTTATTTCAGCATTCAATTCTTCTATCTGAAAACAGGCATACACAAACATTTGCAATTACTACCTTAAGCATTCTGAAATCCCAAGACTCCTGCCATTATCAGGGTTTCCTACCTCTTTCTTGTGTATCAAACTCACTTTAGTTAATTCGGCAAGGCGTTGAGTCTCCATTTTATCAATTTCCTCTTTGTAATGTTTCACCATCTCAGATTGTGCCTCCCGTGCAGCTTGTGCAGACTGAAAGGACTCCTGCAAGTGAGTCTCAAGCTCCAAACAAACCTTCTTCAAATGGGCGATTTCTTCGGTCAACTGACTTTTTTTCTCACTGTATTCAGTACTTTTTGCCTTTATTTCAGCATTAAGTTTTTGAATTTCTAGGTTGCTGAAGTTTAATCTGTCCTCATATCCCAGTCTTTCACAGTCCTGTATTTCTTTGAGGTTTTTCACTTCAGCATTAAGTTCATGTATGTTTTTCTCAAGATCCTCAATGATGCTAGCATTCTCTGCTAGTGCTTTTTCTGCTTTTATTAGATCCTCCTCCATGTCACATAATCTTTCTCCTAAGGCTGTTTTTTCCTTCAATAAGAGTGCTAAATTTTGTTCTTTATTATTGATTTCAGCTTTGAGCAACTCCTGTTCTTTTAGCAATGTCTCTTCAGATATGGTTTTCTGACCAAGCAGCTCTGCTATCATCTGGATTTTAGCCTTCTGAGCATCAAGCTGGCTTTGCATTTGATCCCTTTGACTTTGCAAAGCAGCTAACTGACGTCCAAAAAGAGACTGTACTTCACTTGTTACAGAATCAGAAGCTGTTTTCTGCTCTTGAACGTCTTTCACTAATTGCTCCTGAGTTCGCAGCTGCACCATCAACATTTCTCTTTCCTCCTGGAGGTCTTTTACCATTTCTTGCCAGGTAGAGGATTTTGACACTTGTGTTAAAGGCTCTAAGGCACAGTAAGGTTGGCCTCCATCCTCATCCTGCTGCTTTATTAGAAACATTATTTTGTTTTCAAGTTCTTTCTCCTTCTCTGTTTTTTGAAGAAGTTCTTTTTCACAACGGATCCGTGCTTCACGTTCCTCATCCAGTTCCACACGCGTATGAGAGACCTCAGCCATTACTTTTTCCCATTTTCCAACAGCTTCTTGGGTCTCCTGATAAGATTTCTTCAAGGCTGACTCCTTCTCATGGAGCTGCTCAGTTAGCTTCACACATCTCTCTACTAAACAAGTTGTCTCATCATCCTTTACGTCATCGTGGTCACTTATTTTGTTTTGCTGCAGGGAGCTATCTGACAAAAATGAAACAAAGGCCTCTGCTCCCACCTCAGTCTGTTCAAAAGTCTCTTGAGCCAAACTGCTAGGACATGTTTCCTCATCAAGGCCAAAGTTTAATGGAGGAGGTATAAAATCTCTGCTGGGTTCTAGAAGCACACTACTGTCTAACCCATACCTACTGCATCTACCTTCTTCAATGGCATAACCTTCAGAAGTGCTGGACACATATGACTCTTCTGGTCTCTCCGTGGAGATGAGATATTTAGCCAATATACCTTCATCACCGCTGAAAAGCCCTAGTTCTGACAAGTGTTCTTCAGACAGGTTATCTCCTTCAGTACTTTCATTATTCTCTGTGATCTTTGAATTCTTAATTTCTTCTAATTGATCCCTTGAGGAGTCTACTCCCAAGTCATGCTGGAACTCTAGTTCTTCCTGAACTAGCTCATCGTCACCTTTCAGCTGGTGCAGTTTATTCCACATCTCCTCAAGCTCTGTTCTCTGCAACTGTGACACCTCTCGTAAAATCTGTTTTTCCCTCAATTTCATTAGCTTTTTGTTGGATAAAGTCTCTTCATGCTTTTGCCTTACATCTATACTTTTTTCAGCCTCATAAAGTCGCTTTCCATTTAATTCCTGGATGAAAGAATTCAGTTTCTGAATCTCTTCATTCAAGGACTGTTTTTCTTGTTTATATCGCTGGGCTTCCTTGACCTGCTCTTCTGCATCAGAAAGTTGAGACTTAAGGCCATCAATTAAATCCTTGTATTTAGTCTCAATTTCAGATTTTTCTCTCTGGAAGTCTTCCTGTTGGTTTTCAAGTTTCCTTCTCAAAATTCCTTTATTAACTTCAGACTCACGAAGACTATTATTTAAGTCAATTATAATGCCATTCAAATTCTGAACATGTTCTGAAGAACTCAGAGCAGAGAGTTCTTTTTTTAACTGTTCAAGTTCATTCTTATATTTTAAAATAATTTCTTCTTCATATACCTGCTTGGCTTCTGCAATCTCTCTTCTGTAACACTTCTCCAGCTCAGCCCTCAAGTTCTCCAACTGTCTGCAAATATCCTTTTCATGACTGATTTTCATTTCTTCAATATGTTGCTGTTCTTTCATTTTGGATAAAGCTATTTCATTTTTTAATTCTGTTATTTCTGAATCCCGGAGAGAAAGTGTATGTTGTAGTATAGACAAGCTAAATCTTTCTGATGTCAGTAGATCCTGAAGACTTTTAATATGTTCTTCTTTTTCGCCTATGCTTTTGTACAGCTGTTGCATTGTATCTTTCATATCCTCTTCCACTTGGGAAAGCAGATTTTCTTTATCTTTGGTATTCTTAAAAATAAAATATTACATATGAAATATGCCATTGAAATATGACATGTTTTAATTTCCTTAAGCCTCATGTTTTTAATGTATCTTCACAAATAATATTTACCGTTAAGTGCAGGGTATGTCATTGGCCTAGGCAACAGGATTTTTAAGCACATCCTTGAGAGTGGAAAGTACTACTGAAAGACTCTTCAAATGTGGTAACAAATATCAAATAGTCCAAGCAATAACAAATGGTATGCCACTGACTCCAGAGAGAAAGAAAATAGTGGCTGTTTCAAACTTTGGGTATTTTAATAAAAATAATTAAAAAAAAAAAAAATAATATCAGAGCTACAGACACCTCTCCATCTCACATCCATTTGCACAGAGAAAACACCTCCCACAGACAGAATTAGGCCAACAGAACAGCCGTGTCAAATTTTAACTCATCTGACTTACTTAAAAGTTTAAGGTTTCTACCTATGGCATTGCTCGTTACGTGCTTAAAGGAAATCAGACCTTTTAAGCTGTTCCTTTAATGTAAGTTAGTAATCAAAAAACCTATAAATTTGTTTCTAAAGAAAAAGACTTTTTTCATGACCATGCCACTACAGTAGATCAGAGTTATCACCAAATTTGAAATACATATTATAAAGAAATAAAGTACGTTACATATTTTTAACTTTAACTGTGTTTCTTTATTCATAGTGCTTGTTTCTGAAAGGATTACATCAAAATATTCCCACACAAGCTTTTCACTTTGTTTTGCATCTGAAACTAACATGATTACAGATACAGTTAACTTTTACTGTCATCTAGGTGTTTCAAGTTCACACACAACTGTATTGTTATATGCTTACACAACATATCCAGCAACCTTCACCCCACTGCAAGCCTCTGTCAGTTACGTTCCCATATGCCTCAGTTCAACAAACACCAGATGGACCTGCTTCTGATGGAAACTTCTTAATGTTATAAAACAGTTTAGTAACAGAGTTAAAGACCAACCCTTCTGCAAGAGAAACCAATGGAGTAATTTCAATAAATAAGCAAATTTTAAAGAGCCAGAACTGAACCCTTATTTCATACCAAAAAAAAAAAAAAAAAATCTTAAATTGTGAACAGCTATTTTGCCTTAGCTGAATATCATTACCTTCAGAAGAACAGATTTTTAATTCCATACTAGTTTCAGTCCTGCAGCATCAATGTTACCTCATGCACAAATTAAATGTTCATTCCAGGTTATTCCTCTAGAAAGTACCACCTTGGCTTGCACAATCGCAAAAAACCCCCTAACTACCTAGAACTCATAATTATAAATGCATTTTAAACAGTTTTTACCTTTTGAGAGGACTCAAGCTGTACTTCCAGGTCATGTGCTTTCTGACGCAGCATCTCCAAATGTGCATTTTGCTCTTTGAGACATTTCTGAAACAAAGACATCTGCTGCTGGGCTTCTAATATTTCATTTTTCCCAGAGCTTTTACTCCTCAGCATCTCATTAACCTGAACACGTAAAGATACTCACAGTCAGAAGAAAGTTTATATCAGAATAACTCAGACACAAGTCTCACTGTATGCATAAAGTATACTGTATTAATTTACTACAGATTTACCCTACATCTTTCGTTCTCAGTGAATAAGAATCTCCCTAAGTCAGACAACACTTGTCATGTTTTTAGATTCTATTACTTACTGTAAAGATATAAATGTTAGATAATTCATCTCTATGAAGCCTCTAAAACAAAGCAGGACTTCCAATGGCCTGGACATGCAGGCAAGAGGACAATGAACAAAACCAGTCTTCTCTGCAGAGGATTTACAGCTCAATACCAAATTTTTTTTTTCTCTCCACCTCCCTCCAAATGAAAATAAAACATTTACCCCTATGGGGATAAAATAAAGTGAGTTTTATTCATTTTTAAAACCTTTTTCTAAAGACTTTGTCTTAAATATTATCTAATACTGCTAAAACCAAGAAGTACTTTCATCTGTTATCAAAGTTGACATGCTTCCACAAACAACTGGCATCATATTACTAGCCTTGTGTAGAATATACCTGAAGTGCTATTTAGAGTCTTTATCGTTGTCTTTCAATGGCTTATGGAGCAAATCCCAACAATCATCTGTAGAGTAATTTTCACTATTACCCCATAGTTTGTCTATAGCAGTCAGAATTGTACATAGAAAGCAGTATTTTTTGTTCTTTTCCAAAGTTAGAATTTCATTTAGCAGAGGATTTATTTTCCAGGGCATGAGCAACTCCTTCAAGATAATCCCTGGACTTCAGTAAGTCTCAGTTTTATTTTTAAGAAAGCAGTATTTTTTGTTCTTTTCCAAAGTTAGAATTTCATTTAGCAGAGGATTTATTTTCCAGGGCATGAGCAACTCCTTCAAGATAATCCCTGGACTTCAGTAAGTCTCAGTTTTTATTTTTATTTTTTTTTTAAACCCCCTTCCTATCCAGACATTTAAGACATGTAATCCTCCTAGCACAATTCTTATCTTGTAAACCTGAAGTGGTAAGTAAACATAAATATTATTCTTTGGCATATACTACAAGGCTCCTGAGACAACAAATATACAGGTGTTCAGAGAGAACAGCTACTAGAACACTAAGCATCACCAAAAAAGAATAGAGTCTTTAATTTTTTTTTTTTAAAGTAGATGAAAGGCTGCAGTATATCTTATTATCCAGGGATTAGATCCATGATCAACTTGTTGCACTGAAGCAGGTTCCTATGTGTCATAGGGGCTGCATCAACTGTCTTCAGGTTATTTTAAATCTCCTTCTTTGAGTCAAGTCACATTACCTCAACATAGCAAGTTTCTGTATAACAGCTGAGCTGTCACAGTTGCCCATGCATATACTCAGAGCTTTCTTCGGCAAAGGCAAGGAAAACTAATCACATATAAGCCCATATCACAATTACAGTGATTGTTGTGTATAGATCCCAAACCACTAACAATATTGGGTAAAATTCCCTAACGAGGGCTAAACTGATGGACAAAGAAGCGTAATGACCTCCCAAACATTACACAAGCAAGTAAGTGGAAAATATAAGGATGTCTCTGGGACTTCTCCCTAGCAACCAGAGAAAACTCTGCCTCACCCTGAAATCATTTTCAGTGCTGCATTGCAAACTGAACTATGAAGACCTATGTGATAAGCTCAATATGTTTTTACGTTCCTATTCCAAACCTGTTCTTATTCTCTTTGTAAGGAAACAAAAATTGGAGGAGAGGCACACCTGATGTAACTGAAGTTGTAAATCATGGATCTGACCAGCTACACACAAAGCCTCTTCCTGTAGGTCATCCCGATCCTTCTTTGCCTGTTGAAGGCAGCTTGTTAGTTTCCTGATGACTTCATTCTGCTCTTGAACAGTAGTTTCCTACATGGATCACAAGAAGTGCACTTTTAAAATTAAAATATTCTTAACATATTAGGAACCCAGTAAGTTTTCTTAAAGCAAAGCTGTTAGAGTCTATAGTTACACTTAAGTTTTAACAAACTTGCACTAAAGGACCAGAAATATTTGTGTTCAAACATGACGGCAGGCATGATGAAAGAGGAATCTTACACTGATCTCAAAGAGATGACAAACCTAATCAACAGTGACTTTTTAAACAAATGATAGGATACCAGTAATGAACTAAATATTTTTACTTAAAAATTTTGTTGCTCTTACTGATGTAAAAGAAATCAATTTTTCTATGGGATGTAATGAATATTTAGAACCCCCTAAATTGTTTCCTATCTGTCAGCTCTTCTTTTCAGCCATGTAAGAGAAAGCTAATGAGATGGGATACATTAATCCTAGTTCATGTTAATCACATTAACCTTTTCAATTTATTTCTCACCAACAGGAAATGACTTTGTTTCCCAGTCCTAAAAGGAGAAAAACAACATGTAAAGGGGGAAGTAACTATTCTTCAGAAGCACCTGATAATTTACCTTTACACAGAAATACTAGAGAAAGGGAATTCAAAGTATCTTTTTTTAATATTTTGGGAGAGGGGAAGGTACATGTCAGTTTAATAAAGTTTAACTTATCCTACTTAATCATTTGCCCATACAAAAAAACCCACCCCAAAACCAAAAAGCCACAAGTATTTACAAATATTCAAAAAGCGTGAATGATCTCTGGGGGAAAGTCATCAGGGGTGGTAGTAGTGGTGTCTGCCATCCCATGTGAACATTTGAAAAGGAGCCTAGCTGCATCGATGATGTGGTTTTCAGGCATATCCACAGAAACATTGACATTTCAATAAATACTTCCTTTTCAATAGTTTGAACAATACTTCGGGAGGGGTGGGTGCACCATTTTTCAGCATGACCTTGATATATAATATATATATATTTTTAAAATCAGTATTTATAAAAATATAAATCCCATGTTTTTACATTGAGCCCCTACCTCAGTGTATGATTAATTATACTTACCTTAGTGTTTCTTGCAGTTCTCTCTGTAAAGGCCCACTCCTCAATATAGTAAGAAAATTTGTCAATAAAAACTAGTAGCAAGTGTCCAACCATTTCTCAGCAGAAGAATTTAACTATGCATTTCACAAAAAACTCTAAAAATAGAAGCAGCATTTCAAATTTAATTTTACTCTCACTTGATTCAAGCAATATGAAGTTCTGGACACTGGTGAATGGAAAACTTCAGTACTGCTTTTCGCAGCACGTTAGCAAGGTGAAGTACTTTTCAATAAAAATCATACTTTTCTTGAGTTTTGCCTCCTAAATATTTTTAGGATTAACATCACAAAAAACTCTAAAAATAGAAGCAGCATTTCAAATTTAATTTTACTCTCACTTGATTCAAGCAATATGAAGTTCTGGACACTGGTGAATGGAAAACTTCAGTACTGCTTTTCGCAGCACGTTAGCAAGGTGAAGTACTTTTCAATAAAAATCATACTTTTCTTGAGTTTTGCCTCCTAAATATTTTTAGGATTAAAAAAAGTAGTATTATCCCCGTTACCAGATTCTATGAAACATACCTGAAGTTGCATAGAGTCACTGTGCTGGGTAAGTTGTTCCTGTAGCTCGTCCATCTGTGTAGTGAGTCTTTCAACTGCTTCCTGTTTCTCCAGAAGTCTGTTCTCTAACTCAGCTATTCTCACCTGACACATCTTAGCATCAAGCTCACTGTATTCTGCAGCAGAATTTATCGTAACTTGCTTCATAAAAGAAACAAAAACATATTTATTCACCAAAACAATATACCATTTCTGTTTTGTGATTACTCTAAATATAAATTCAAGCTTAAATTCTGGGCAAATTCTAGTCTAAAAGTAATTCAACATTGGGACTTTGTATTTAATAGAAACATTATATACGAAGTCCTTAATTCTTAAAAAATTCAAATTAAAAATTGTCGCAGATAATGTATTTTCATAATACTTTAAAGCTCAAAAGTAAATTAGAGAGAAGAGCCTTGTGATTCTATAGCACCAAATTGTGGCAAAAAGCCATTTTGACACATGTTGGGATTTAAAATACATTCCAACTTACAAGTGGGCAGGGTGGGGGGGGGAATACTACCAAAATTAAACAAAGTTTTTACATACATCTGTGCTGACCGTAGAACAGTCCATCCATAGGAAAAATAATAATGTAAAGTTCTTGACTTAACATTAAACTCAAGTGTAAGCAGCTATTGCAAATAAATATGCAACATACTCTGAGTTCCTATGGCCTTTAACAGCAAAACAAAAAAAACAAGTACAAAGGGAGAAGCTGCTCCAACCAATCCTGTGGTTTCTTAGGAGCAATAATGTTACATTTCTCACAGAGGAGACAGTATCTTGTAATTTATTTTAAATACTTTTTGTTTTTAACGAATGAAACAATTAAAGAATGAACCTACTTTTCAATTAAAAACATCATTCAAATTTCGCTTGAAAAGGTCCATGATTTCACTAAAACCAATTCTCTTAGCAACCAATTTCGCAGCCAGTACGTGTATCTACAGATAAGTACCTGGTTTAGAGTGTAAAATAGTGAAATCGCATCATTTTTATCACATCTGATAACAATGCTCAATAACTAATCATTTTAGTAACCAATTGTCACACTCTTCTTTCACATACATATCAGCATATTTTACTAAAGATACATTCTTTCACACTTACTTCAGCTGCATGATCATTCAGTACATCCCAGTTGGACAAGTCAGCACTCCTCTGGTAAGTAAACAAATAAAACAAACACTAAATCATGGCCATTTTAAAGATACATAAGGAAAAGCTGAATTATTTTGGAAATGCCTTAAGCACATGAGCCAGAAATGTCCATGTTGTGAGACAACATACCAGTGAGAGAGACTGACTTTAATGCTAAACTCAGCTGGTCATCCATGGTCAAATGAATGAAATAAATGCAAAAAAAATTAAAATTATTATGAATGTCTACTCAAAAATTTAGGGCTAAGTCTCACCATTGAGATTCAATGTTTTATCTTCTGCTTTTGTGGCTTGCAAGTACAGTTGAGCACTCTTTAATCCACTACTAAATATTAGTAACTAACCGACAGATTACTTAACAAACATGCTAAAATCAATCACACAATTACGAAAGCAGTACTATTTTCTGACACATATACTTAATGTAGCTTGGTATCTTGAAAGATATTTACCTGTCACTAAATTAACAACAAGACAAAGATGACTGTAGCACTATTTAGAAAAGGCAGCCCATAACCTTCCCTGTATTTTGAATCTGCACGAAGTAGTTTCCAATGACTACTGGTGCCCTCTCCACGTAACCTAGAAAGCAATTCCATTTGCTTTACAAACCAGCTATTTTGACAGAAGCTGTTTAGAAGCAGTAAGTGATTTTTGTTTGTTTTTTAATTTAAGTTCACATGAATGTAGTAAGGATGCTGCTGACAATGCTACGGCTGAGTGACAAAATACTGTATGCTTTTCTCTTAGTTGCAGACAGCTTGGCATGTAGCTTCATAAAAGCCTTTGCAATGCTAACATTACGTTCAGGATATCCTGAAAGCACTAGGGATACCCTCACAACGGAAAGCAGGATAACACATGCAAATGGTATCCTTCGTTATTGCAGGTTTGCAAATACACTAGTTTGTTGCTATTGTTTTATATTGTGAAAACACACCAACTGCTGGAGAGATGCTTTTTATGCAGAAGGCACCGCCTCCCCAAAACTCACAAATTTTTGCATAGACAACATGCTGAAATGCACTGAGAAACTACTTTCTAAACAAACTCCCAGACCAAGATAGATACAGTTTGTTGTAGCCAGAGAGTTGCCTCGTAACTTCTGAGGCTTGTGAAAGCATTAGCCAACCACTTCTGAAGCAAGCTGGATTCCTATTAAAAAAAAAAAAAAATTGTTCAAAACTACATTTTGCTTCTTTTTGTTACAAGACAGAAAGAGAAAGCGTCACATGACTGTCTGATCCACAGCTGATATAAAAATAAAAATCTTGCTTGTGAGCTGAAGCAAGAAAGAAACTGCTTAATTCAGGCAGACCAGTACATCTATTCACAGATGTCTGGTAATCTCAAGCTATATCACAAGCTATGTTTCTATGTTTATTGACGTAACTACAGGGCTACCTCTAGAGGGTCATCGGTACAAACACACTGAAATACATCAGGCACAAGCAGAGTCACATTTTAAACACATTTGTCAGAGAATGTAACATCTATGCTGGCTTTACAATGGCTACTAAGAGCATGCTGGAACAAAGTATATTTTTTCAGAAAACATTAAGCACATTTGAGCCAGCAAAGCGATAACAAAACCAAACTAATGATGTGCATTATAAGGTCCTGACAGTTTTGCTCATCTACCTACACCTCTCAGTCTGGATTTGCCATTTCATGGAGTCACAGCCACATAACCAGAAGTCTGCTCAAAGAGAAGTTCATGGCAGTGAAAGACCTGAATTTAGCAGACTAAAGCAGACAGCTCTTTGACAATACCAGCTGTCCAGTCCATATAATGGAGAAGGGTTTTTTCAGTTATTTACATCACTTTGTAAGAGAGTCAATTATTACAAGTGAAAATATATCACTTTACTTACTTCTCAGTGGCAACTAGTTGACAGTGCTAGAGAGCTAATACACAATGAAGTAAAACAATCACCTGGAATACTTGTTACCTGCAGACAGAGTGAAGCAAAACACAAGAAATACTAAGATTTACCTCTGTCTCTGTTGTTGTTTCTAGTAGGTTGGTGTCTTCAGCCTTAGTCTCCAGTAGGTTGGTGTCTTCAGCCTTAATCTCTATACCCTTTCCAACATCTTGGGCCACTAGTGCGTACTCTTCCTTTGGAACGTCATGCGTGTGGACAGACGAGCCCTTCCTCTTCGCCGTCTTTTTCTGCGACTGCGTGATGTCGCTTTTTGTTTTTCGTTGTCTGAAGTAAGCAAACTGTGCAGAAAAGATTGGAAGAGGTAGAGGGAGAGGTAAGTGAGAAAAAGGTAGCAGGACCACAAGATTAACACACTCATGGGTGACGAAGATCCTATCTTGATAAAATATATACATCTGCAGAAAAACTGCTTTATCTTCCTACTTTCTACACAGTCAGAACATAGTGGATAACTGCAATTAAGCAAGAAATCTCACACCAGTACTAAAGACTCATTTCAATACAAGAATCAAATTTTACTCAGTGAAACTTTGTGTGTCAATGACAATCCAGAATTACAGCAAGACAGATTGGTAAAGGAACGAGTTGTTAATATACTAGAATCATTAGGAAAAAATAATAATGGAGCAGTCTTTCTGCAAGACCAGCAAAAACAATAACCCCCTAGAAATGTATCTAAACAGATCTTTGCCAGCATAAGCTTTAAGATTAAAATTAACGGAAGTGAATCCTCATGCTCCTTCCCTGCCACCCCCTTAAAAGAATACAGCAAAACTTCCTAGCCAGAAAGCAGCCTACAGTACATAAATAGAAAATCAATTAAGCCAGGTCATTTTAATTTCTTCTGTTGAAGAATCAGATGCTCTACTTTATCAGACTATCACAGCTCTATGAAGCACCAGGGACTTGTAAAGAATGTCACTGACAGAATTTATTACCCAAGTTTCCTTAGCACCTTAAACAGCTTAAAAAGGATTATCGTATTTTCAACTCTAGTATTGTGTTTAGGCAGCATTTCCAAGTAACACCTCCCTCAGCATAAATCCAGACATCCTTCTCAGAAGCAAAAAGCCTTCTCCAAGGTTACAACCACAGGTTATCAAGTTCACTGTCATTATATCCTTGTGATGAGATAAAATACATAGTCAAATGATGACGGGATATAAAAAATAATTGCCAAGTTCTACCTGCAATATACACGAAAAACCACTGCCTGACAGCTTGGTTTTCCTGTAAAACAGCCACCTTGCAGAAATATCTTGTCCATTTCTTTTCATTCAACTTGTGAAATGGATTTAGTTCAGTCCTTTCTCCTTACACCCATGCCATTATAGCAACTTCTACCTGACAGCTTAGCTACTCAACAGATACATGGTTACACACCTGCTACCCTGAGCAGCCTGTTTAAAAGGTGTATTTGCAGAAAGACATCAGTTCCTTACCAGCACTTAAGATGTTTATGTACAAATAGCTTATTTTTAAGATTAAGTTCTGTAGTTTCCATAGTTATTAATACTGAATGCAGATGAAACAAAAATTGCTAGGTGCCATGTTGCCTTTCAAAATAAGCAAAATGAACAGACCAGTAAATAAAGCTGTAGTGAGACACAAATACTATTCTCTGAAATCAGGTGTTAACTCTAGCACTTACTGATGGCAATATATGTCAAAAATAGCTATTGCACTAACTAACATGATAACACAGGGAAAAGGAAGAGGAGGAAACCTGCAGAAAAATGGAGAGTAGAGGAAGCTGAAGCAGGAAAAAAGGGAAAACAGGAGTAAAACAATCAGAAAAGATGAGAAAGGAAAGGCGGAGAGAGTGGCTATCATAGAGAGCAGTTAATGATTTCATGACATTTCAAGTATTTGACATTACAATACCAAGACTTGCCATGACTGAACATCTAAATGAGTATGAAGTTTTAAATGCACAGCTGAAAGAAAACAAAACTTATTTTGTCCCACTCATATGTATTAAATATATGAAATCATAATACGTATCATGCAAAAACATCCAACTACTCCAAAATCTTACAGAACTACTGGACTTGTCGGTCCATGAAAGTGTCTGGAGTTAAACACGCTCCAGATTCATGGAATCACTGGATGGGGAAAAGTGCTAGTTAGGGCAGTAACAGGTTTCCAAAGCCTTTAATCAGCTACATGAATTTAAGTGGCATTACAAGAGTATCATCAGATACACATACAGTCATCCAACATGAAGTAGCATGTGTGAATATGAAGAAAGCATACAACACTGATTCTCCCCCATCCCAGTGAGATCCCATCATGCCCCTTTTGAAGGGCCCAATTCTCAGTTTGCTTTCTAGCAGCATGTGCAAAGGAGAAAGCTTCACTTTTAGCCAAGATGTAGCATGCCACAGGAACACCAACAGCACTGTCCACCATAGCATCCAAAGCAGCTCTCCGTACAGAAGAACGCCCGGCCTTTCTGCCGGTACCAATATACTGCAACTTCATTTCACCAGGATCAGTCAGTTAAAAGTGGCAACCGCAAGGCACCTCCAAATTGGTACTGCCAGCACCACATGAACTTCCCAGAACTGGAAGAACAAGCCTGCCAGGTTTTGTATTACATGATCCCCGTGTCATCCCCGTCCCCGATTAACTGCTACACTGACATCCTTCCACCACATTATTGCAAGCTGACTGGCACCAGCGGCATCGGCCAGCAGACAGGAAAACTACAGCACATGCAGCAGTGTTCAGCACTCCCCAGCCTACCTCTCACATAATTTACTCTTTGACTTACTGTTCTACATGCTTCAGAAATTAGTACCAAAAGAATACCCATAAAAAAATGGAACAGAGCAGAAAACCAAATCAGAACCACATAGAAACAGGTTGTTCAAATAAACCTTAGTCCACCTCCTAGATATGGTAAACATAACCACAAGCGCTCTTAGACAAAACCCAGAAACATTTTTTAGAGCTTCCTCAAACTGATGAAGCGGGAAAACTTCCTGGAAACCACACACTCCTTTTTGAGCTCCTACCATGTAAAATGCAGGAACAGCAAAAACTTCTAACACGAGGTATGGCACGTACAAGTCTAACTAGAGGCACAGATGGCCAACATGCATACTAGCTAACTTGAGGTGAAAAAAAAAAAAGGAGAAAAAAGCAGCACTTAATACTTGGGTTTTGTTCTGTTTCTCAATTACTACCTTGGCTATCAGTATTGCATTTATTAAAAATGGAAATCTGAAGTACCTGATACAGTCAGTACTTAGCTGCCAAATCATGACAATTTCCAATTAATATAACAGTTGGAATTATTATTAGGTGATAACTTAAATGCATTTCAATAATGGAGTTTTTATTCCTATATGAAAAAGAATAATGCAGGTACTGGTTTAAAGTGGAAAACATTCACATTATATTCCTTTGCCAAGTCATTATTTCTGAAGTACCTGATACAGTCAGTACTTAGCTGCCAAATCATGACAATTTCCAATTAATATAACAGTTGGAATTATTATTAGGTGATAACTTAAATGCATTTCAATAATGGAGTTTTTATTCCTATATGAAAAAGAATAATGCAGGTACTGGTTTAAAGTGGAAAACATTCACATTATATTCCTTTGCCAAGTCATTATTTAGGAAACTAAAATAAGGAATGCCCCAAAGAATTTTTCTTTGGGGGGGGGGGGGGGGGGCGGAG
>NW_008795697.1:545258-548535 GCF_000699145.1 Aptenodytes forsteri | reverse complement strand
AATTCTTTGTTAGAAAAAAAAAAATGAAAGGTATAAAAAAAATTTTTTTTTGGGGGGGGGGGGGCGCAGAGGGAAGGCAAAAAACCCACAGCAGTTCACACCTCCAGTTTCAAGCAGTATCAGACTGCAGTTAGCATGACTGCATGGGTTGCTACAAGTCAGGTTGCTACAACAGAGGCCAGTTCCCTGCCGTCGTGAGCACCCTCACAGTGATGTTGTGGGAAGATTCAGGAAGCTGATCTGGATGACCACTGAACACTTCTGTATTGGTCCAGAGATGGGATCACCTTAAGCTGCTGTAGGCCTGCACCACAGGAAGGAAATACTGTACCTGCTCAGTTATTTCTCCCTTTCAAAATTGCATTTGTTTTCATGAGGAGGGCAGCGCAAAGAAAACAAGAAAAAAGAAAATGAGAAGAACAAAAAGGAGGCACATTTCCCTACTGCTCTATCATATAAGAGCCTTCAAAAACACAAAGTATCCAGAGAAAGTTTCATAAGCAAGTTACAGTTCTGCAGCCCACCTACTCAGCAGCATGACCATATCCTACTATGGGCTTAAGAACACGCAAAGGACTACACTCAGTAAGACCAAAGGTGCATTTATTCCAGTAATTAGCCCAATATGCATCTGTTCCATAAGTTAGCTGTACAACTGCAGGTATGTAAATAAAGATACAAAGACAGGGCAAGCATATTGCCATATGCACTAGAAATTGGGTGTGAGCATACTAAGGAATCTGCAGCTCGCCTGTTTGCCTTCCAAAGCCAAACATACTATCTTTGTGTTTAATAAGCCTCAATGGATATTGCTTCCATTCATTTGTCCGGGTGTTTTTTGAAAATTGTCTGGTGCCCACAATCTGCTAGGTAAGTAATGGATCTCTGACACTTTAATAAGCAGAGGAAGCACTACATCCATCTCTGCCGTTCTAAACCCTTTCCTTTTCTCTCAGTATACCAGCTATATGATAACATGCAATAGCAACATTGATGGGCTGCTAACAATTTTTTTAAAATGGTAAGATGAGAGATATTTAGCACATACTTTAAAAAAAAAAAAATAAGTGCAACATTGGCTCTGCACACACAACTTGAAATGTAATGCAAGTCCCTACTTTTTTTTTTCAATGGCAAACAACAGCTGTACAACAGGTGGGAACTAATAACTTATTCAAGGCAAGTCTATGTCATTTTTCTGACTATAAACAGATACCACACTTAGAGAAGAGTTACAAGAGAAACATTAACATAAGTCTTGCCACAGCTAATGTAACTTTTCAACCTGAAGAACTCCTGTTCTCAAAGTTCCCTCTCTCAATCTTGATCCAAAAACCAATCACGCAATTGTTCTCCAACAGGGGACTGTGTCCACACAGCATATATCGAGGCTGCGAGGACAAGCGGATAAGGAGCTGCTGAGCAGGAGCAGGGAGTGTGGGCAACCATGACAGCATCCGGGTGGGACAGGCCAGGGATGGAGGAGCTGTACTGCCCACCATCAAGCTGCTTCAGTGCAGCTCCAGCCACAACCCCGCTCCCCTCCCAGTAATGCCCTCTTTAATTGCCTTCTGCACAGCACTGGAAGGAGGGAGCTGAAACAGAAACACAGAAGACTGCTGAAAAGATCTGAGGCAGACAGCACAGCTCCAAGCCATCTCTGACCCCACTAGCTAGATTTCTGGACAGGTCCCCTGCAGAAAGGGCCATGCCCCTATGCCTGTGGGAGAATCACTAGGAGTGGTATCAGGGGTGAAGAGGCTGTAGCACATCATGGAAATATCTGATCTGTCCAAACCTCCTGACACCCTGTGCATTCTCAGCTATCCTCTTGTAGCTACAGTCCCCCATTCCAGTCCTACTGGGATGGTGAGAACAGGGAAAAGCTGTAGCTGCAGACTGGCAAGCAATAGATTCCCAGAAGGGAAATATAACGAAAACAGCTCAAAAATCAGCAGAAATGCTAAATTGAAGGAAAAGTAATCAGGCATTTCTAACCAGCTTCTTGAACATCATTACCAAAACAAAGCAGAAGTTTTTATCTAAGAGGGTGAATACATATCAAGTGCAAATCACATAGTTGCAGACAATAATTACTAAGAGAATGTTACCTTATCAGTCGCGTGATATGAACTCTCTACACAGTCCCACCAAACTACACCTAACTGAAGGCACGCAACTGCTCAAAGCATGTAAAGTGTTCGCTAACATCATGACTGGAAACAAACCAAATCAACCCAGTTCTCCAGTAACCCAACTGCAGATGCAAGGGCAAGTGGACTAGTCATTGAAGTAGTAAAACATGCAACACCTATTCTTGGGGAGTTTCACCTGGAAATATGGTATTTCCACAAGCAACTGAGCGGAAACGTAGGTAAATATGGGAGAATTGGGGAAAAACAAACAAACAAAAAACAAAACAAAAACAGAACCTGGGGGAAGATATATGCGCTACTTTAAGTGGCTCCTTGCTCACTGAAGATAACGTTTATACACCTCTGCAGTAATTCAGGAAACCTTCCAGGCAACCTGCATTCAGGGAGTACCGCTAGGCAGATTTATTTCTGGCGGAGCCACGTTGCTTAGGTAAACACCTCTCATCTCCTGACACAGGCCCGAACTGGCAGCAACACTTCAGCACTGCCGCCACCCGGACCCGAGTGCCGCTTCGAGTGCGGCACCAAGCCCGCCACGCAACGAGGGAAAACCCGCCGGCCCCCCGCCGCGGCGGAGAAACCCAGGGCGGGCAGAGGCGATGCCGCGGGCAGCTCCGGGAGCCAGCTCCCCGCCAGGCCCCCCAGCCCGGCACCCGGCCGGGGGCACCGCAGGGCGTCGGGGCCGAGGCTGGGGCGGGCGCGGCCCCCCCCCCAAGCCGGGACCCCCCCCCCCCACCCTGGCCCCGCCGGGCCCCGGGTTTTTGGACCCCCTCCCCTCACCTTGGCCCTGCCGGCCTCCGGTTTCCGCCTCCGCGCCTCCTCCTCCGCATCCATGCGGTGGGCAAACCGGGGCCCGGAGGGCAGCAGCCGGGCGCGCCCCGCGCTGGTCCAACGCACAACCCCGAGGGGGCAGCAGCCAGCGCTGGCCAATAAGAGAGCAGGGGCTGGCCCACCCTCCCGGGGAAGGGAGGAAGCTCTTCGGGAATTGGCGAGAATCACCGCACTGGGGAGGCTCGCCAGCCAATGTCGAGAGCAGCCGTTAGCCTAGCCCCGCCCACTCTCGCTAACTGACTCCTGGGATAGACAGCGCAAGCTGGAGCGCGCCCTCTGCCTCCGCTCCC
>NW_008795697.1:528065-545210 GCF_000699145.1 Aptenodytes forsteri | reverse complement strand
GCCGTTGCCGAGTAGTGGTGAGGCACCGGCCTAGGTGGGCTCCGGTGCGGGGCCGCGGCTCCCCGGCAACCGCTGCCCGCCCTGGAGCCGCCTCTGGTGCCTCGGGTCGAGGCCGGCCCTCCGCGAAGAGGGGCTGCTTGTGGGAGCTGTGCCCTTCCATCTGCTGTCTCTGACCCTCTGTGACCGGTCCTGGCGCGGGCGGCCTGGTCCCTAGCCCCGTTGTAGACGGAGGGAGGTGTTGTCGCAGGGGGGTTGACCATCCAGCTTGATTATAAACTTATGTATAGAAATATTACCCTTTACAGCACGCCTAGTCCGCCTTTTGTGTGTATTTTGCATCTCGGTTTTACAGCGTCTCACTGCTTTGTTTCCATTGCAGCAAGTGAGCTGTGAGGAGTTCACCTGCAGAATCCCTTCATCCAGGAAGTACAGGCATAGCGAGAGCTAATGTCTGGAAATAATGGATAACAAGGGAGAAATAAGGTGTTCTCTTCTCAATATTGAGAATAATTAACCTTACGGTCATCTACTGGTAACTTCTTTGTCTCTTGAAGTCACTAAATCATACTGGAAAACACATGCTTTAATCAAATTTGCTACTCGACTCGGTTCACAGGTAGCGTCTTGCAACACACTGGCTTTTTCTTTCTAAGAAACATGGAAATGCAAGCGTTTTCATGATCTAACAACCTCTTTTCTATCCCTGGACATTTCCATGCATTTGGTCCTTCAGTTTGGCTCTTCTCTATATGGGCTTTTGCCCCAGATTTGGACATTGCATCATCCAGATTGTGAGCTGGAGCTAGCTGCTCCCGTGGACTGCATCTGCTGTCTGGGTTTCCCATGCTACGTCAACCACCATCCAAGTTCGCATTCACAGAATAAACCGTTTTGTACCAATCACCTCCTGGTCTCCCACATCTCTATGTAAATACTTTGTCATAGACAACAAAAAGACTGGAGCAGTGCATGCTCAATGCTCCAAAGAGAAAGCTGAGGATGCTAGGAGCAAGGCAGGGTTGGCAAGGCTTTCTCTACATGTCAGAAAGCTCTGTGTTCAGAGTTGGCTAGAGGTTAAGTTTTAAACTACTGTAGAGGTTGCTGGGGGACAGTATGCGTTGGCTTTCCTGGGTGCTGCTGCAATGTATCTGCAAATAAATGAGCAGCGTTTGCAGAGACTAGTGGTTTGCCATTGTCGTATAAGAAGACAATAATCATAAGTATAGTATATGATTAGTATAGTGTACTTAATCATAAGAAAGAAGACTTAATCATAAGTATAATTTAGTTCAAATTAGGATCATTGTTTTCAGAAATAACAGTAAAAACCAACACTGCACAGTGTTATATGACAGTGGCATGAAATAACTCCAATTATAGAATATGTTTTATTCATATGTTTAGCTTCAAATGCAGATAGGACATTTTTACAATACTTGTAACTACCAAGTAGCCTAACAAGAGCTCTTAACTGTTAATTTGCAACATTACAATTGGCAGAAGCAGACAGTTGGTTGGAAGGAAATTATATGTACTTCTCCATTGGTGATTTGTGTGTGTGTTTCTTTTTTTATTCTTTTAAGTCTCTTTTAATAAATTGAAACACTCTTCTAAGACTGAAATAATAAAGACTCCTTCCTGTGGAACCAGAGCATGAAAGCTTATCATCTCCAGATACTTCCAGGTGTGTCAGTTTGTTTGGGTCTTTTTAAATTGTGTTTTAGAAATCATAGTAATTAAAATTAAGGGCATAAAATATCAAAATCAATAAAAGACATTGTAGAAATATAGTACTGGTATGGACCTCACCAGGTTACCTAATCCATTCTTATATCTGAGGGGGGGGTCTAACAGTCCTACAATGTTCATCACAGTTGTTTTTCTATATTGTTTTTAAACAACTTCTATGAAAGTTTTTTCTTAGATAGCTGCTCCATCATTTATCTTACTGTATAATTAAGAATTTTTTCTTGTTTTTATCAGGTTTTCCTCTCCCTCATTAAGTTAAATGCTTGTTGCCCAGTCTTTTCAGACAGAAACCCCCCACCCTGTTCTTGACTGTATCCTTTCATTTCTTTAAAGATTGCTAGCCTGTCCTATCCTCACCATCTACTTACTAACTAAAGAAAGACAGTTCTTCCAAGTCTTCCTCAGAACTTACATTTTGCAAATGTACCATTTTTATTATTTTTTTTCTGGACTTTCTTTCCCTCTTAAACCACCACGTCTAAAATTAGGCACAGTGTTCAAACTCTGACTTCAGCGCTGCTAAATAGAGCAGAATAATTATCTCCTGTGAGGTGCACATAACACTTCTGTTAATCCTTTGCAGAGTTAAATTTGTCTGGTTTTGCTCTTTTGCATCACCATGTTCATGTGTGATCCCTAGTTTGTGATTCAGTGTAACCATAGATCCCTTTTGGCAAGATCCTCTTGTGTCTGGCTGGCAGATTTCTGGCAAGTCATTAATTAGCAGGTTGTAAGACGTCCCTAGAGTACGGATCCCACTGTGACTAGGGCATCCATAAGTATGGGAAAAGAAAGATCCCTTAGCAGATTTGCTGGAAAGCATTTTTTACCTAGTATTGGATTTTCTCTGGGATACCTGTCACATCAAGCAGAAGTTTCTCTCCCTTTCCTCTGTAGTCAACTCAGTTGTTTAACGCCGGTACTGTATTTTTAATGGAATACTTACACTTGGTTCTTTTTGTCAGCCTTTCTTGTAACCCTCTATTCATATTGCAATGAAGGCTCTAGAAATTTAACTTCTAGGGAACACTTTATTAAACCAGTTGATGGTAAAACATCAGATTAATATTCATCAGCAGTCAAAAAGGCTACTACAGCATCAGCAATGACTAGTAGCAGGCTTGTTGCTGTTGTGTTGTCTGGAGACACCAACACAGCTTGCTTTGCTACGTCACTGCCTGAATGCTGGCCACAGCCCCGGTCACCCCATCACAAAAGGGTGTATGAATTAGAAAGGTAGAGAGAGAAGCAACTAGGATAAACATGAGACTGTACAAACAGACATACAGCCACGGTGTGATCAAAGGTGCAGGTGATGCAGCACCTTCTGAGAGTGGCTGATAGTGGGGGCCAAGAGGTGGGGATGAGAGCAGTCCATGTGGGCTCTTGCATTATACCTCCCCAGCTGAGTTATGAGATCAATGAGTAAGGAAAATCTGCTGTTTGAGGACGAATTAAATAGATTGTCTTGCTTAGAAAAGAGACACCTGAATGGGAATATGATATAGGAATGTAAGTTGCAAATGGTATGGAAAAAATGCATGGAAAAGAGTTGTATATATTTCACATCACAAATGAGAAGATTTCCAATAAACTTTTCAGGAATCTAGATTTAAAACAGTCTAAATGTAATCCTTTTTTTGCCTGACACTTAAGTAAACTATACTTATGCAGTTTACTTGCATAACTAGGCTTATGCTTAAGTTTAAGATAACTAGGAAGCTCCTTGTCAAACGTTGTTGCAGCTGCCCAAAAGATGAAGGGATTAAAGATGTTAGAGATAATGGGAGAAAAAAAAACTATTGGGGTTTTAAAGTACAAAAACATACACAAAAATGTTTCTCAGGAAAACTACTGGCAGGTGAGAGGATTTTCTGTTCTGCCGTGTCACTCATAGCATTCACAAATGAGCCCTGCCAAAGAAAGCTGAGCCCCAGCTCTGACAGGGCACAGCTATTTTTGGGATCCCCATGTCTCAGTTTCTATAACCTCTCCAGTGGCTACCAGCCTGTGTATTTTTAAGGACAGATTGGACACACTTGCTGTGTGGGTCACAGCTGGAGGAGGTGATCCCTGCTGCTCCCACTCAGCTCCCTACAAGCATCTATCAGCTGCTCCAGCTGCCAGCAATGGCTCAGTTGTGCCTTGCTATAGCCTTCAAGTAAGGAAGGGGTTGTAGCTTTGCTCTCCTAGGAGCAGAACCGGGCTTAAAATATGATACTGAGAATGAGTATCTACTACCTGGCTTCTTTCTCATGCCTTGGTGTTGATTTTATGGATGTCACTGATAAATATTGCCCTGTTTTTTATGCTGGTAGGGCTTTGCTGGGAGAGAGAGACACCCTACAGGTTGCCTGGGAGATGGTAAGCAAAAGGATGTTATACCATAGCCTCTTTACTCTTTTACTCATCCAGGGATGAGTTCCAGCTATGCTCCTTAATTTTTTGAGTTTTTAGTTACTATCTGGTGATGAAGACTCATATGAAGAGCTACGTCAAAAGTGTACAGGCCCCTTACAGTGGGATAAACATTGCTATCCGGTATCAATCAGCAAGATCATAATTTGACCCCTAGCACTGAGCTTGTGTTAAAGAACCATTGGCTTTTATATCTTTTTTTTCTTGTCCACTGATGTGCTGGGCATTTGCTTTACAAAAGGTACATAAGCTTCTACACCTGGAGATTAAATTGTTTATACACTACAAACTTAGCAACCAGGTTACACGCACAAAACTCTGAGCTACTTAGAAGACACTAACAACAGAGGGCCAGGCTTAGTGCCACTGCCGGGGAAAGGCTAGCAACCATTTGTCAGAACAGACAAATATTCACCCTGAGTTACCCTTCTGTGACCATGGCAACCTGCAGCATGAAAATGCATTGAGAGAAATGGCAGAAAAAGCTGTCTATGACATTGTAGTGAACATCTGTACTAATTTTTATCTGGGAGTGAAACTGAAGTTTTCATCTTCTTCCCTCAATTGTTCACAATCTTCTATTTTTTTCTTCTAATGGAATTATTCTTCTATGAAGATCGTGGAGGGGAAAAAATGACCACTGAAAACCTATCTGCCTTTGCTTAGCTTTTTAACCTCTTTTTGCCTGCCTGCTTTTCCAGGAGACTACTAGGATGACAGATCCTTCAGTGGTGGATCACCTGACACGACTGAAACTCAAACTCCTAGAAAAGGTAAGGGAATAATTCTGCAGTGGTCACCTTTGCTCTGCTTTTTGCTCTTGCATGTTTAAGCATTAACATTGTATTTTAAATAATTATATTTCTACTGAGATACAAAGAGGATCTGCAGCAAATTGAGAATGTCTTTCTTTGTGCAAGCAGAGGCAGACCAATGTGCAGTGGTGCTACAGTCACTGTCACTTTCTTAAATAACATTGTACAAGTTTACATGGACCTACAGTAAATTAAAAATAGAGTTAAAGTGACTTTGATCTTATGGGAGATGTCACCAGTTAGCTCAAAACCAGTGAGTTGTGACAGGCAAAGTTTAGGAGTAAATTTGGGGTAAAGAAGATCTCGTATTGTTTTAAGGCAATTTCATATCTTCTTTTTTGTCTACAGTCACATAAGATATGTTGCCTGGTGAAACATGGGCAGGCCTTCACTGGAAGCACATGAAGTACTGCACAGAACCCCAGTAGCTCTTTGTTGTGAGTCCACACACTAATGCATCCAGGGTTCTCCACTCAGTCCTGTTCCTCCACCCTCAGCACATCTGACATCCACTAGTGTGGATCTTCTGCTTCAGTGTCCTCCAGAAGACACTTGAAGAGCTGTCTGGAAGGAAAAACAATTTGCCTGGAGGCGTGAATGCTGGAAGTGGCATCTAACCTGTCTCCATGGTGGAGTCTTTTGTCTTAGATGCAGCAGCCATTTGAGGGCAAAGCTTTCACAAGTGTGGAGCCATGCAGAACCAAGAAAAGAGCCTGTGCATGAGCAAAAGGTCTCTAATTTCTCAGCATCAGTGAGCAGCAAGGGCCAGCTGCTCCCTAAGGAGCAAGGACTTGAGCACAATAACACAGACAGCAGAGCAGGGGCCTAGCTGGCCAGCCCCCAAGTGAGGCAAGCAGGGCAGAGCCAGAGGTGGTGGCCAGGTTCAATCAAAAGTCCAGGTCTATCAGGCAAGCTCATGGTGATGAGGCAGGTCCAAGGCCAACCTGGGAAGTGTCTGCAGATTGGGATCAGGGTTAATAGGATCAATGGCTAATCACAGGCATGGCTGTTGTTGAACTGCAGACCAATACTCATCTAGTATAGCTCAGGTAGGAACTGAAGACCTAGAGCTGAGATTAAAGGGGCTCCTGGGCACATGAATAGCAGGTCTGGATGGAAGCCCCACGTGAGACTGGTCAGGGCCATTTAGGCCTATTAGTGCACTGAATACCCAAAACTGTCCGGTAGCAAGTTCTTCATATGATCCAGCTCTCTGCCCTACAAATAAATGATGTGTAAGCCTCCTGATTCACCATGCTATCAATTTCCAGGTCTGGGATAGCCTGGCCAGTTGGAAGCATGACTATTCTTTTACCATAACTAGATTTGTAGTGAGACATTTCATACTTCTATGAATACTTCTTGTAGCCCTCACTAGCTATGATTTAGCAGTTAAGAAGCACCACTTGTCTCCACTTCTGCTTTATTTCCTTCATCCCAAACCTATGCCTGCATCGTGGTTTAACCTCAGTTGGCAACTAAGCACCACACAGCCGCTCGCTCACTCCCCCCACCCGGTGGGATGGGGGAGAGAATTGGAAGAGCACAAGTGAGAAAAAATCGTGGGTTGAGATAAAAACAGTTTAATAATTGAAATAAAATGATAATAATAATAATATGATAATAATAATAATACACAAAGCAAGTGATGCACAGTACAATTGCTCACCACCCGCCGACCGATGCCCAGCCAGTCCCCGAGCAGTGGCCCCCCCGGCCAGCTTTCCCCAGTTTATGTACTGAGCATGACGTCACATGGTATAGAATGTCCCTTTGGCCAGTTTGGCTGTGCCCCCTCCCAGCTTCTTGTGCACCTCCAGCCTTCTCAGTCAGTAGAGCATGGAAAACTAAAAAGTCCTTGGCTAGTGTAAGCATTACCTAGCAACAACTAAAACATCGGTGCGTTATCAACTTTGTTCTCATCCTAAATCCGAAACACAGCACTGTACCAGCTACTAGGAAGGAAATTAACTCTATCCCTGCCGAAACCAGGACAGCCTGTAAGGTAGGGTTGGAAATTGTGAGCTTTGTTGCCTGACTCATAACAGTTCTTGTTGTGGTTCTATCAACAGAGACTAGAAAATGAACAGGAGAACCTAGAGAAGATGGAGTCACCTCTCCCAGCTGCAAGTAAACGAGAAGCATTTGTTCTAATTATGGACATAACATGGAAAGGGCTTAGTGATGTTCTCAGGCATGAGTTCCTCAGTAGGTCACACCAGATGATCACATCTCCTCCCTAAAAGCTGCGTGCTAGTGGTCGGGCATCTGAGTAGTCAGAACTTGCTCTGTCTTGGCTTCTGTGACCGGGACATTGTCTGGAGGGCAGGAGGGAGACTCTGAACTTGAGTCAGTGCTGCCCCAGCTCAGCCTGCTTATCTAAATCTGTATGCAGCCCTGGGGATTGGAAGTAGCAAAAATGCAAGTTCCTGTAAGCTTGTGCAGTAATGTCAGTCTGTATACTAGTCTCAGTCCTAACCAAGCTGGTGAATCTTAGCAGCCTTGATGCAAGGAGAATGGGCTTGCTATACTGTGCAGCTGTCTACATTTTATCTTTTGAATTCCTTCAACTTTTTTTTTTTTTTTGACAAAGAGAAATGGCCAACCAGCTGAGCACTGACATAAGAATGACCTTCTGCCCAGGTGTCTTCTGCAGCCTCTCAGTTGCAGATGCTGGTTCAGCTGGAGCAAACTACTGGTGATCCTATTTGTCCCAGCCTAGGAGCGAGCCCCTGTTGCAGTCCAGCTGTATGTTTGGCTTTGGTGACCCTGAAAAGGAGTCATTAGGATGGCTGTGTGTCTCTGAGGGATCCAGGCAGGAGGAACACTCCACTACTAATACTGCTTTGCACCTTTGAAGCTGACAAATGCAGCCTTGTGCAGACCATAACATGGTTTCCAGTGTAAAAAAAGTGTGACTCAGCTTATGAAACAACTCATTATACTGAAAGAGTTGGTCTTGAGGACTGCGTTGGTAAGAGCTGGGAAACCATTTTACCAGGAAACCATGCATGTGCAATTACATTCTGACTTTGGTTTGGGCAGAGAGGTCAGGAATCCCAGCATGCTTATGCAACTTCCAAAGTTTAGACAATTCTCTCTAAAAGCTAGCAAACCAGCTAAAAGTTGATAAATAAGTTTATTTATAAATAAGTTTAAAATAACTTGTATCTTTATCAAACCATTTCAAAGACTGCTATGACGTTTCACATACAAGTAGTGTGTTCCCTTCAATAATACTCCCATACACGCATAATATGGGCAGTGCATTCATTTCTTTGCATGGCACATCCAGTGTTTATATTAGCTATGGATTAAAGGCCACCAGCAGATCAGTAATATTTCTAGATCGTACTCTGGGCTCATATTCATTGAGCTGATGCAGAAAGAGTTAGAAACTTTCAATGCTGTGGCCAAAAATTAAAAATCCTTTTAACAACTTACAGTTTCAAAATATGAGGTGATGCTTTTCAAAGCAGATGCCAGGCATGCCTCCAATGTATCTGAAAACGTTCTTCCTTATTTTTATTTCAAGCGAGTTCAAAATCAGCTGTATGTGGGAAGAACTGAAAAGGAAGTTGATTCAGAACAAAAAGGAAACAGAAAACTTGACATTCAAAACTGAGTTTGTTTTTATATGACACAATGACTTTTTTTTACACTTTGCACAATCTTCCTCTACATGTACAGAGTATATCTAGAAAATTTCAGGCTGAAAAGAGTTTCTAAGCCAGGAGGCTAAAAGGGGGCTTTAAAGAACAATCTTAAAAGTTTATTTTCAGAGAAGGTGCATTGCCTTTATAGAGCTGCTGAACAGTTGTGTCTGCATGTGGCATAAAGTCATTATCTGTTCATGGATTTGACAAGAAAAGTAGCCTAAAGCCTTTTGTTGAAGAGGTCAAGCTATATTACAACACGTTTTCCAGAATTAATCTTATAATGTAGGTGCTATAATAGCTCTGTCTTTGTGATCCTTTGAGAAGATAATGGACTTTTGCTCCTTCAGGGAACAGGCGTGAGGATATGCTCCAAAGTGCCCTAAGGCGAAGGAAAGATCTCCTGCAGGAGCTTAGGGTAAGAGCCCTCTCTGCGGGCAGAAACAACAGAAAGAGCCAGGTTATCTGCACATCCACTGTCGATGTGGATTCAGTTCTTTCCCGTCCTTTAGTTCTTCTGCTGGGCAGTATTCAGTCCTCTGCTGGTTCAGAGTATAGAGGCTGGAGCAGCTAATCAGGGAGAGGGGCCGGAGAGCAGTATGTCTTCCCACGCTACAGCTAATGAAGCTTGCACCCACTTCAGTTAGTTGGTGGGTTGATTCTGTTTGTCTTGAACTGCTGTATCATAAGCTCTCTGGGGTAGTGCCAAAATGCAAATAGGGGATTTTTAATGCCGCCAAAATAGGGACAATAGTAACTGTTACTTATTCCTAGTTTATGGAAGGTAGCAACCATTAACAAAATGTTTTCCCAGACTTTTGGCAGTTTGTTCTTCACTTTTTCTCCATTCCTTTCTGCTTGTGCTGAAAACTGTATGGCTTAGAGATACGTGGGAAGAAAAACTTTCTTTATACTTGCGCGGGCACTGGTTGAGTGCTTCCCTTCATGCAGCAGTCACTTGTGATCTGCCTGTCAGATGCAGCAGTGCTGGAAGTTTCTGCAGCAGGGTTTTGGTGAGCAAGGCTGCACCCTGCTGTGGGCTCCCAAGGGCTAATCCCATTTAGACCAGAGACTGTAACAATACTGTCTGCCTTTCTGTGACCAGGTTTTCTTTAAGAAGATACTTGATTTTGCAGGAGCAGCACCTTCTGGAAGAGCTTTCACGACCAGCACCAGCTGGAGGACACTGTCATAACCACAGAGCTGCCCCCCCCCATGCCTACCAGATACCTTTTCCAGCTCCCCAAGCAGAGCCACCAAGGATTATCCAGCAGACAGTAAGGATCCTCTCTCCTAGGAAACACCGCTAGCGCTGTGCCGGTCTGAGACAACAACCACAGTTGGAGGGACTTGGGGGCTGTATGGAAATGCTCATTCCACTGAAAGGGAAGATATGCCTTTTGCTATTGTATGGGACCTTTACTGCCCTAGGCAAAATCTAAGGGAAATCATCTTACAAATAAGGCACAACATTAACAGTGTGAATGGTTTACCATAGGAACAAGGTAGCAAGAGAAGTGGAAGGATTGCCCATGCTCTGGCCCGGCCATTCAGCCAGTTTCCAATGCACATCACTGCTCATACACCCCACAACCTCAACAGCTTCTCCACAAGGATCTCGTGGGACACAATGTCCAAAGCCTTACTGAAGTCCAGGCAGACGATACCCACTGCTCTCCCCTCCCAAAGATGATGGAGCTGGCCAAAACCAACCAGACTTCTCCATTTTCCTTTCTTTTTCAGATGCCGCCTCAGCCTGCCACCATCATCCAGCAGTTACCTCAGCCGCCCGCCCTGATCACACAGATCCCCCCTGCCCAGCCGTTTGCAGCCCCCCGCTCTGGAAACATTAAAGAAGGTAATGTACCCTCCATCTAGCAGCCAGCTCGGAGAGAGCAGGTGAGGTGCCACAGCAAGTGGAAGGGTGCACAGGACGGCGTCCAAGCTAGTTAGTGACATGTTGTTTCATGACTGGGCTGCTGCTGGAACTCTGGGAATTGCATTCCATAAATGGACTAGATACCATTTCTGAGAGGCTTTCAGACAAACTCTTATTGCTAAAACTAAAGAAAAAGTGACTACAAACTCAGCAAAGCCAGGTTAAGCTGCTGGGGAAGCTTGGGAAAGCAAAAAGGCTCAGCCCAAGGCACTGAGTAGTATTAACAAGGTCAAACTCATGTGCACAGATGATTCCAAAATTAACAAACAGGCTTCTAAAATCTGTTTTTATTCTTTTGTTCCCTCTTAACCTGCTGTTCAATCTCCTCAGAACAATACAGGCTTTTATTATGCCCCATGTCTGGAAACAAGACAGAACAGCTGAAAGTGCTGTTCCAAATATAGTGCAATGCCAATAAAAAGAGTTTGTTTCTAAACATAGGTGGAAGCTACTGTGATATAATACATGAGCAAAAACCTGGGAAGACTTCCCTGGCTCAACCTTCAGCCAAAGGTTTCTTCATCTCACAGAGAAATCCTCAGTCATGAAATTGCAGTATTTCTCAGCTTTTTCTTCATCTAAGAGTCTGGATTTTTGAATCAGAGTTTATTTTCATAAATGAAATAGTCCCAATTCATACATGACTTTTTTGAAGCTGATTACATGTAAACTACTTTTGGTATGACCAGTTAAAAAAAAATTGAGTTGCCTTGATTTCTTCCCCGCCTCTCCTTCCCCCCTCGCCCCCAAGCAAATTAGTTCCACTGCACAGGTCCTTTGTGATTAGGACCCAGAGATCATGGTAAGTAGATCTGATGTGCATGCAGTGGACTCTCAAGGTGGCACTGCAATATCACGTAAAGTTGAGGAAACGTCTCACGTGGAAAGCAATGATCTTGAGCTGAAGCAATGAAGAGCGCTGTAAGGAGTCGGTCCATGCTGGAGTAAGCGAGAGAGCTCTAGTGCTCAGCCCTTCTCCAGCCTGCCAGTCAGCATAGCCAGAGGGGTGGGCTTGTAGGAAAACTAACAAACAGAAGATGCTCAAAGGCAGCTTTCTTGTAGAAGGGAGGAGACACAGGAGAGCTCTGAACAGTTTTATTCATAGGCATTAATTTTGCACTGCTTGGCCAAATAATGCTGATATTCTTCATGTGTCCCTTTCAGCTGCTTTGTCTGGGTTGCAGTGACCAGTCTGTATGCTGGAGGGCACTTCTTACCGAGATGCCTCTGCTGCTTGTCAGTTGCTGATAAAGCTCTTACTTTCTTCCTTGGGGTGACCTTTTCCCAGATATGGTAGAGATGATGCTGATGCAGAACGCTCAGATGCACCAGATCATCATGCAGAACATGATGCTGAAGTCTCTGCCACCGATGGCGTTCACACAGTCTGCTGGAGCCAGCTCTCCCCTGCTTCAGCATGCACAGCAGGTAACGACACTGGAGTCTGAAGGGCATCCTTGCTCATACGTGGCAATGGTTGATTTCCTTGGGAGGGTGCAGGGCCTGGACAAAACATGCAGAAAGTCTGGGACATTTAACAGCTGTGCGCATCTTCAAATCCACTGCACCAGGAGACTGTTACTGAGCAGAGCACAGCCTGCCTCTTTACCATGATGAGCACTGTGACAGGACACAGTGGAAGAATATCTCCTCCACATGTGCAAACTGGATTCAGTCCAGCTCTGAAAATTATCTGTTTGGCCTGTACAGTTGAACCACTAACAGGCTATGCATGGAAGACATCTACATTGGGTATCTGCTGCTGGAGGTCCATTTGCTGCAAACAGCAGTACGATATTTGTGTTTCAAATCCTGTAATTGGTAAAATTTGACCTGGCAGTTTGAAATGGGCTAGAGCTGAAGCACAGATTTTGTGATTGTACTTGGAGCCCCACTGCTCTAGTTCCTGTCTCACTGAAAGTCAATGGCTACTGAGCTCTGAAAGGACAGATCTTAAAGATATTTTGGTGTGTAGATCCCTATAGGAATTTTTCCAAAATGTGTCCAGTGCCTGATAAGAGGTAGGTAATTTTGAACATATCCTTAAATGCCCAATTCCTAAGCTATTTTTAACATGGTGATATAGCTCCTTAGTGTCCTTAAGTGCTTTGGAAAAATGTATTTCTAGTCTCTACACTGTAGCATTTATTACCTAAGAAGCAAGGACAATTGATCTTTGGGGAGGAGCAGATGTCCCAATGTTGCAAAAACTTCCCCTGTACTTTTTCTACCCCTCCATTTTCAGGCTAACTATGTCTTTCCCTGTGCTGTAAAAAGATTTGTTTTCTTTTTCTCGGATGTTAAGGTTGTCGTGTGCTGAGAATTTGATTCCCACACTTCTGCAGTCCTTGCCCAGCTCACTCGCACCTTTCCTACATGCTATTTGCAAAAGCAACAAGCGGCTTAAAAGCCCCCGAGCCCCGGGTTTAACGGAGGGGTAGGAAATGCAATCCTCCTCCATACCCCATCCCATGGCCTGGAAGGAGCTGACGGGTTTTTGCACCTGTTGGGACCAAACGTCTGCCCCGGACAGAAAGCCTCCGACAGCAGCTGCTAGCTCTCACATTTCGTGGCACTGACGTCCCAGGAGGCCACCTGTGGCACAGAGGGGCCTGCTAGTTTCATCAGCCATGGTCTTGGGGTGGACTTGCTGTGGAAATGGTAGGCAGTGCCGGCTCTTCCTCATGTCAGAGCTGCACCGAGCATTGCCTCGGGTGGAAGTCCTTTTCTATTTTCCTTAAACCTTGTGGTTTCTGGTTTTGAATACTCTTTCCCCCTTGCCGTGAGGGAGATGTCTGGGGCAGTCGGTGGTGCTGGGAGAGCCAGCAGACTCATCTGCAGCTTTCTGTGGAGGACCCCGCGTCTAAGGGAAGATGGTAGAGGAAAAGTGTGCGTCCCCCTGGTCCCCACCTTCCTCCCCAGGCCATCCTGTCACCGTGTGTTTCCCTAACGTAGACTGGTGGGATAAATTGGGGAGAGTGGGGTCTGAGTGCCTCTGAATATCAGGTGAAATCTGAAATCACCGAGTGTTTGCTGGACCTTCTATGTTGGAGCCTGCAAAACCCATCTCCAGACACATGCTGAAGGACTTCCTTTACCAAGGGGTGGCCGACTGGGAACCCAGCCCCTCAGCCAGTGACCCTTCCCATGGGGGCACAGATTTCACAAATTGCCCTTTGTCTCTCTCCAACAAGGACCTGCAGTTTGCTGCTCCCCTGGCTGTGAAAGCAGACAGGCCCAGGCCATCTGCGGTGCACCACCACCACCACTACCCTCCTACAGGGGTGCTCCCAGTGCCCCATGGGGGCTTGCCGTCTACATCCATGGCACATCACTGGTCCGGCAGCACGCTCCCTGCCCTGCCTACGTAAGTAAACAGGCAGCCACAATGTAAACTTTAGCCCTTCCTTCCTGCACAGGTCGGGTAGCAAGGTAGACCAGACAACCCCATGCCTTCGTGGTTCTTCACTGAGGCCAGTCCTGAATATTGTCTTTAACACAACAACGGGATTGAGGCGCGTTAAGTGATTATTTGATACGCTCAATCTTATAACTTGGGTAATTAACCCTTGCTTACTGTGGAATAAACATGAGGACTAGACAAGGTCTGCAGATGATACCAAGCTGTGTCCCTGCCGTACAGAGCCACCACCCAGCAATGCTGCATGGTTCCGCTCTGCAGTGGTTGTTACGCTGGGTTTTGGATCTCCCTGTGAACCCAGCAGACACCTGCTAAATAAGGACCGCATGTATTTTACATTCAGGCTAAGGTTCCCAGTAGGATTTATATTCTTAAAACACTGCTGAGACATTTGCTAATCAGCCATTCCTGGAAAAAAAACCCACCACCACTCACTAAAGAAAATGGTACAAAGGGAGGGGAGTGCTCAGAAATAAAGCCGAGCCTTTGTGATAAGCCTGTGCTTGCAGCTGGGATGTTTTTTCAAGTGCAGAAATGGATGGACTTCTCCCCAGGCTGCCCCCAGGTCTGTAGAGCCCTCAAGCCCTTAGCAGAGGTCAGCAGCCGGCTCCTCCAGGGGCTCACTTGCCTGTGCCTTCCTTGCTATCTCTGAGCTTCTCCTGGTTGGCTTTCTAGGTGTGAGCAGATCACACCTGGGACTAGTGTTCGAACTAGTCTGCTCATGCGAATGCCAGTGGCAGGAGCGGCCTTGGGCAAGGATCTGAGCCAAGAGAGAGCAGTGGTCTTGCCAAGTACATCAGGAGGAGAGAGCAAGAAAGCAGGCATAGAAGCAGCATGCACATTGTTAAGAGTGTGGTGGGGTGGCTTTTGCGTGGGGGCTCACTGCTGCGTCAGTCAGAAGACAGCTTTTATATCTGTGCTATAGCTCTTGCAAACCCTTAGGGAACAGAGGGACAGGATGGAGGCAGCTGCATCCTCAGGCATGGGCAACCTGCTGGCAGGGGTATCTGTATTGCCCTCTTTAGCATGGGATTTGAATTCCTGAACAGATTATTTACCTAATGGAATTATAAGGGATAAACATTTCTACCCCTTTCACTTTCACATGGGTTTGTAATCTGTACTGGTAAAGATCTCTTGGCTTCTTCCAGAATTGGTGCAGTTAGCTTTTTGCAGAAATTAGCAAAGGAACATCTTGTCATGGCTTTTAAGTTGTCATCATCTTCTTCTTCAGCTACCTTCCACCATGAGTTATGAGATCCGACACATCTACACTGTCCTTTCGCAGCTGCAGCAAGCATGCACTGTTGGCTATTACCAAACACAATAAAGCTGTATTTCTTATTGCAGGTGGCCCACATATTGACAGTACGTGATCCTCTGCAAGTGGACCATAGCATTGCTGAGGTCAGCCTGTATTTGAACAGTTCCTAAAGAATCTGTCTGATTGACAGCCTAATGTCTGTATGACTGCACATTGTTGGTACAAGAAGTGAGTGGGAGAAAGACTTCAGATGTTCAGAAGAAACGTACCATGCACCTGTGGTCTGCTCACCTGTTTCTGCTGGTTCAGTTGTTTCCTCTCATCTTCCAAGCCCAGACCAGCCACAAGCAATCACCACTTTTTTTGCTGTCTCTTCACAGAATCAAGAAAACCCATCCCAAAGTGTCTTGCAGGCTTGGCAGCCCACAGCAGCCCCTGGGCATGAAATAATCTTAACACCAGTTTTACCTGAGCCCTTGCAAATGAGTATGACCCAGCTCCAGGGC
The DNA here is from genome assembly GCF_000699145.1 of Aptenodytes forsteri. Lineage (NCBI taxonomy): Eukaryota > Metazoa > Chordata > Aves > Sphenisciformes > Spheniscidae > Aptenodytes > Aptenodytes forsteri. Next base: position 529,442 of record NW_008795697.1, on the reverse strand, counting down.
TGAGAGTCCCCTTCATGTGCAACTTGAGGAAATGCCCCTTGCAAAGGGGGCTGCTGCCTTCCTGGGGAGGATAATGCAAACTAACCCAGGATGCCTGAATGAGGGTTAGTCGCCAAACCTCATCAGCCTGAAGTGTTCCTCCCTCAGTGTTTTTGATTTTACTCCCTCACAGATATACTTGTCCTACAGTAATTACCTATTCGGGGAACTAAAGATGAGCAGGAACAATCCAAATGCAAGTTACCTGCATAGCAGAGCAAAATCCTGGCATTAGATTTTCCTGAAGACCAGCACTCTGCTCTACCTGTGTGAGTTGGTGCACTATTTGGATAAATAATTCTCAGTGGAGAAGAACAGAAAGAAATCTGCTCCTGCAGTCATCGGGTTTGAACGTTGAAGTGCAATGCCTACCCCCAGCTAACCACAGCCCATGTTTTCTGCCCCAGGAGGGCTTTGACTCTCAGTCTCTCCCAAAACTCACATTTACAAAGCTACCCACAATTTTCTTCTCAAAGAGCTATTGGAAGGTGATTTAAGCAGCCTGGAATTGTGTTTATTTATTTCATGATTTCTCTGCCTCTCCCTCATATAATCAGGGTTTAGACTTGATTTAAAAAAAAAATAAAAATAAAATCCTGAGGTTCTTCCTTGGATATTGGCATGTCTTTTTCTTCAGCAACATAAATCAAACACTTTTCCACTCTTTCTTTACTTTTCCCACTAATTTTCAGAGGGCAGGCTTTAATCCGAGCCCATGCTATCCTGTTCTTTTGTTTTCATTTAGGACTCCTCGGAAGGCTCGCTCAGCGTTTTAATCAAGCAATACTTTTTCATGCTTTCAGCAGCCTGGTTGTGTTTAATACAGAAAGATAAAGAATGAATTAGTAGCACTTTCTCAATGTCTTCCCACCTTCTCCTGTTTTTAAAGTGGAGAACATATTTATGTTGTTTTTGCCTCGTGCAGTTTGTGAGTGAATCTGATGAAGATTTTAGTCGCCATCACAGAAACATGGTGGGGGGACTCTCATGACTGGAGTGCTGCAATGGATGGCTATAGACTCTTCAGAAGGGACAGGCGAGGAAGGAGAGGCGGTGGGGTGGCCCTGTATGTTAGGGAGTGTTTTGATTGTATAGAGCTCAACGATTGTGATGATGATACGGTTGAGTGTTTATGGTAGGGATGAGGGGGAAGGCCAACGAGGCAGATATCCTGCTGGTAGTCTGTTATAGGCCACCCAACCAGGATGAAGAGGCAGATGAAGCGTTCTACAAGCGGCTGGCAGAAGTCTCCCAATCACTAGCCCTTGTTCTCGTGGGGGACTTCAACTTCCCGGACGTCTGCTGGAAATACAACACGGCAGAGAAGAAGCAGTCTAG
>NW_008795697.1:512028-525235 GCF_000699145.1 Aptenodytes forsteri | reverse complement strand
GGTGTTGGGTTGACGGTTGGACTCGATGATCTTAGAGGTCTTTTCCAACCTCAATGATTCTATGATTCTATGATGATTCTAAGATAACCCAGGGACCTAAATTTTGTTTGGAATGGTTACCCGGAAGAAAAGATATTGCACTGGGCATAGATAGTCCCTGATAGGCAAAGCTTAGCCTGGTTTGCCAAGAGCTATTGTCAGTAGCTAAGGAGATATAGGTTTGGCAGCGAGCAGCGGATGTGTACCATCTTGGAAGAAAAAACTTTCAAACTGTGGCCCATTTACCACACCACATAGTGCTGCTCACCAACGGGTCGGTTGCTTCCCCGCGTGTCTGTGCCTTCTGCCTCTGGAGCAGGTACATGGACCGTGGCCGAGGCTGCTTGTGCAGAAAGCAGTATTACGAGACCAGCTTTAGTTACATGATTGTATGCTGTGTTATCCACAGGAGTCTGTGAATTAATTGGCGTACCTTAAAGTGTTGCTATCAAATTGGTAAGCCAGGGTGGTGGAGTAATATGTAAAGCCTACCGGACAAGTACGCAAAGGGTGCTGTGAGTGATATTTCCAAATAATAACTGTCACTGCTGGAAGCTAATGGTGTGCTGTCTGTGCTCTGAAAATAATTAATGAATAATTTATTTACTATGTAAAACTTACCTTGCTCTGCCCTGTCTTTTCTGTTTTCTTTGCTGGGTGTGTGTGAGTCAATCAGATAGCGTGGATCAATTCACTGCTGCATAGATCAGAGAAACCCAATGGAGGGTCTTCAGTGGCAACACGTTCGGATTCAGTGCCAGGGCCCATGGACATTAATAGCCTTTAACAAGCCCAACCAGCCCCACCTGGGACCCCTGCCCTCCCCAAGGCCAGCAGTCCCATTTAAGCTTGGGCCTGGGGCTGCTTGTGGGTCCTGTTGACCCTATCTTGCATGTCCTCTCCTTGCATGGTACTGCAGGTTGGGACCGTGGCGTGGTGTGGTGCTTGCTCCCTGTCCCCTCGGGAGCAGCTGGCCCTTGCTGCACGGGGAATCAGTACGTGCAAGGGAGAACAGCCCTGTGCTTGTGCAGGAATTTGGTCTTGCTCCTTTGAGACAAATCTGCTGTTTTGGGCTGTTCATTGCAGGTTGAGCAATAAATGGTAGTTAGTGTATGTTTATGTACGTGTTTTCACTGTCTGCTGTTTAATTATTGTGTGTAGGCTGTAATTGGCTCCTTTTAAAAGCTTACTGTGTGCAGCGTTGGCTCAGCAGAGCACTTCCTCCCAAGGATGTGTATGTGAAATGGTGCATGCAGAGATGTCTCCTCACAGCCTCATCCAAGTCCTGGAAACCTTCTGCAGATTAGGCATGGACACTCTGCTCAGCATCACACCCCAAAACACTTGAGGCACACACAGCTTCCTTGGACGAAAGATGTCCTTGCAGATGGGATCAGGCCCCTAGGCAAGCAGTGTGGTTCACATCCCACCCTCAGGAGCGTGCTCCAGGAGTTACTCTGCATTATCCCACTGGTGCCTCTGCAGTTGCAGCCCAGTGAAGCACCAGCAAAACCCCAGCAGGTGCAAGTTGTCCTTCTGCTCTGTGCACGTTTCATTAGGAGGTCCTTGAAGGCTGCAGAATTGCTTTACAATTTTCAAAAGAGGCCTTTTATAAGGCCTGACTGAGTAATGCCACATTCACATCTCTTCACCTAAGGCTCAGTGTGGCTGGCCACACGGCCAGGCTGATTCACTGACAGTCTCTGGGCTGGGAGTTAAACTTTAATATGAACCAGGGGAGAAGAACCCAGGTGTGACTCAGCCGCCCACGTCCTTCCCCTTCTCCTCCCCACTGGTGAGGACAGCGCAGCAGGACAAGGAGCGGGGACGCAGCATTAAGAGCCCATGACCCAGGGGCTATCCCAGCGATGGAGCCCAGTGACCCACGGGGGAAAAGAGTTGCCGTTGTCGGCGGTGGTCTGGTAGGATATGCAATTTAGCTGCTGTGTGATTGCGTTTGCCAGGGAGCCGGAGCTGTAAAAGCATTGCTTGGATGTGGGGTGAATGTTTTTCTTAAAATCATTCCTCCTTCAGATGATGGGGTGTTATGGAGGAGTTGGTTGAGTTCCCACTGCAGGAGGCAGCGAGGCTCATTTGAGCAGCTAGGACTTTGTAGGAGGAGAATGGCTCTTTCCCTCGAGGGAAAGCTTTGCTGCTGAGATATCCCAGAGGCATAATGTGTTTGACTCTAAAGGACAGCATGGAGCATTGCAGCACCTAAATCTCTCTTTTGACTTTTTGGCCATTAGCTTCTTGGTCCCTGTGCTGCTGGAAAAGAGTGATGATATAAGAGTCTATAGTTCTGACAGCGATTAATGATGGAAATTAAGCAATAAAAACAGCCAATAATAACAAGCAGGACATATGTGCGCTGTCCTTTTTAAGGTAACATCTTGCTTTTGCACAGGTCTAGCTTCCCCCCATGTGTTCCCAAGGGAATGCTGCAGTACCCTGAATTCTGTCAAGAAAGATAAATATAGTTCAGAGAGGAGCAGCCTGTACCAGCTCCTGCTGTCTCTGGCTGAAGGGGTTAGCCCTGCTGCAATTAATCACCGTGTGTAAACAAGCCCTGAACTTGGTATGGCTTTATACGATGAGTTTTGACAGGTGACTTTTGTCTTGGAAGTTCTGCAGGCACATCAGGGGTGCCAGAGGACTTATCTCCAGGAAGAAGTCCTCTAAGGTTCTTGATCAAAAGGCCTTCCTGTATATGCTGAGCTGCATCTCCTGACCGCTGCTTTCCCTTGATGCATCTCAGTAGTGATCTGTGATATAGCTACTAAACACTTCATCCACCATTCCTCATCCTTCTCTTGTAGGTGGGTGCATTAAATGCCTGTTTCTTTGCTAGACGTGGTTTCCATGTTGATGTTTATGAAGCCAGAGAAGGTAAGTTCAGCCTGATCATTACTGCTTTATTAATGTTTCTGTCCCTTTACTGACAACAGTTCTTGAAGAAGGAAAAGAGGAACTGTGTGAGCTCACTGAAACTGCAGAAAGAAAATGAAATCTGAAAGTGTGGCACATTGGGGATATTCTTTTCATTCTTCCCTTTAGGTCCTGTGTTGGGGGGGAACATTTATTTGAAATATGTTGTCTTGTGTGGAGGGAACCCACCCTTCAGCTACTAAAACGATGCCCTTTTTTATGTTCTTGGCTTAAATATTGATTCAAATCCTCACCTTTGAAAACTGGTCTCTGCATGAAGAATTATAGCACAGTGCTGTTGAACCAAGCTGGGTCACAAGTTTGGAAGCAACGGCTGTTGTTAATGCTGCAGCATCTCTGTTAGGGTTAAAAGCATCACTTGACTGGTAACCACTGCCATTGATAGTGAAGAGGGCTGGTGGTGAGAGGGGCAGGAGAGATGGAGTGCTTTCAGGAAGCCTCCAGCTCTGCAGGGCACTGCAACAGAGAAATAATGATTCGGAGCCCAGGTGCTGGCTGAAAGGGAAAGAAATCGTTTGCCTTCAGTGTCTATCAGCTGACAGACAAATAAAACCTGGGCAGAGATGGCAAGCCAAGCAGCAGATGAGAATGACACCATGGAAGGTGAAACTCGACTCGGACATGCAGCGAAGGGAAGGAGAAGCCCCGTGTGACATGTGGTCTCTGTGATAACTCTTCCTGCTCAGGCAGAGGTCAGGACGGGCGGTTCTGCTGCACAGCTCCCAGCTACACCCATCCCGAGTCCTATGCACAGCACTGGGTCCCCACCACAGAAATGGAGGGACACAGCAGCCAGCTCCAAGTGATGCCAGCAGGCTGCAGGCTCAGAGCAAGAGCAAATGGCTTTTCACCGTTAAACTCTTTGCTGGATGTTGTATATGCTAGAAGTTTCACAGGTTCAAAAAGCCTCTGGTTGCTTTTACCTGCCTTCTGAGTCGGATGGATTTTATCACTTTGCTCCAGTTTTTGGCCCATTTCTTGTGCTGAGATGCAACCCTGAAAGCCCTTGGGATAAGGCTCTGCCACACGCACTGGACGGACAACCCAGGAAGACTGAGTGAGGCCATTCGGAGGAGGAACAGGCCAGCACTGAGACATTTCCATCTGAACAGTGATGGAGAAGGCGACCTGCCAGTGTCCCAAAAAGCGTCAGTCTGTGTGTCTCAGCAGAAGCTGCCAGGCATTCATTGCTTGGCTCTCTCCACTTAGAGGGGAAGCAGCTCTTAGTGATAACATGCCCTCCAGCACTGTGGGGAGCTGTCAGGATCAGGTGTTCCCTTTGCAGCACTTGGCTGCAGCTGCTTCTTCCAGACTAGAGGAGGCACAGAGGAAGCGGCCCTCGAAGCTGCTCAGCTGCCTTCCCTACAGCTGAACATGCCCTCTGATACCTGCCCTCTCTGCATGCAGAGCGGGGGGACGGGGACTCCCCACTGCCCCACCTGCTGTTGCTGCAAGGATTTCGGGAGATGCCACCTGCACCAGGCTGTGTTATTGGTGTCTCAATAACCAACTGCTCTTTCCACGCAGATATCCGGGTGGCCAGCTTTGCCCGTGGCAGAAGCATTAACTTGGCCCTGTCCCACAGAGGACGCCAAGCCCTCCGAGCCGTGGGGATGGAAGAGCAGGTACCCTGGCAGCTTCTGTCAGTGGTGGGGTCTCTGTGGTTAAAATGCTGTTGACTACAGCTGGTGATGGACGGGCTCTCTTCTGCTCCCTAAGCACACAGGGGCCACCACAGCGGTAGCTCTGCTTTCATGAGGGTGGAGGTAGACCTCTCCCACTGCATGCCCACAGCCTGGCTCTCCACAGCTGCCAACGGGGATCTCTCCCAGCCTGGGGGCAGCACCCAAGCCTGGGCAGCTGGTCTCTGCTAGTGGCAGAGGGTGTTTCCCCGGCAGACCAACACTCAGACAACACCTTCCAGTGTTTACCTCTCTCCTGTGCTCTCCTCCCTCCTGGAGAGTGAGGGCAAATGGGGCAGGAGTAGGTCGACTCCCAAAAGAACTGGAGTATCAGCAGGATGTGATAAAGGGGGCTGGTTTCTCCACTGCCATGCCCTGATTTGTATTTTCCCACAAAACCTTGAGCTTTGGGCTGACCCCTGAAATCTGTGCACACTGACTTCGGTACAGCATGGTTGGCTCAGAGCCCAGCACTCCTCTACAGGGTGCTTGCTACCATTTAACATCCAGCTGCTGGCAGTGGCAGATCTCTTGGCCCCTGGCTCCCTGCAGAGAAGGAGCCCAGGCTTCGACAGCTCATATCCCAGCACCACGATGTAATTTGGCTGTCATCCCCTGCCCTGTCCAGAACCCTGGGGCTTTTCATGTCCCTTTTATCCAAAAATAATTTTCTGCTGATTTTTATGAGAATGAACTTGTAAGTAATCTCAGTAAAATGTAGTGACTTGGCGTTGACAGCCCTGTAAAATTTTCCCCAGTAACTTGGATAGCCACATGAAAATGTATGAACAGAGAGCATCCCATTCTCCCTGGAGTGCAGTGCATGGGGGGGATGGCACTTGGTAGCTTGTGCCCTGCCCCTTGGCAACTCAGTTTTGGCCAGAAGGCTGGGTTGTGTTCCCTTCCATTTCAGATTGTGTCCAAAGGCATTCCCATGCGGGCAAGGAGGATACATACACCTTCAGGGAAGAAGTACTCTATCCCCTACGGGAAGAAGAACCAGGTACTGGTCTCATGCTGCCACTTGGAGATGCTTCACAGAGCACAAAGGGTCTTTGATGGCGTTTGTAGCTCCGTGTGATGCACAGCCTGGGGCTCATGCTCTTAGAAAGGATGCTGTGAGTGGGAAGGGGATTGCGTGACCCCCAGGTTCGGCGGGGCTGTTTGGAGAGGGTGACATTTCTCATCTGGCCATGCAGAGCATCCTTCAGCAATGCCTCCTGAACCCCATGTTTGTTTGCCTTGCAGTACATTCTCTCTGTGGACAGAGCAAACTTAAACAGAGAGCTGCTAACAGGTAGGTTGCCAAGTCTGTTTGCAAACACTTTTACACCCTGTTCACCGAGGATTTAGGGTTTGCCCCATGAACAGGAGACTTTGGGCCCCAGGCTCTCTTTGCCTGTGAGTTCTGCATAACCTGGCTCTCAGAAAGTGCAAACGTGAACTAGCTGTGTTTTCAAGAAGAAAATCTATGCTGTTTCCCTGCTGCTTGTCTGACACAAAAGGATATTCAGACAAGTCCCCCCGAGGCCTTTCTGCATGTGCAGAAATCCCCGAGGAGCAGCTCTCCCTCCTTCGCCCTCAAGTGGGAACTGCCTCAGCTCCCTGGCTCCTGGCACCGGAGTCTGCTCCCAGAACTTCATCAGCCAAAGCAGGAAATACCTCCTCAGCCTTGCCACAGTTTGTGGCATTTTCCGCAACCCCTGATTGTACAGAGACAAATAGAAATTGGAGCACTGTGGCAAAGTGCGTAATCAGGCCAGGCCAAATTTCCCAAAATTTCCCATTGATTACAGGCACCGTATCCCATCCTGAAATATAATGTAGTGGTGGTAGAAACAGGTCAATGACTCATGTCATTGTAGGGAAAAAAGAAATCCTTGCAGGATACCTTGCACTTTTTAAATAGTTTTCACCAGAGTTGACGAAATGCAGTCTTAGTGTGTCCTGCCTGCCAGCCATCACTCAACACAGCAATCTTATTTGCTGTAATGGCAAAAGTCCCTATAATTTAGGGATCCCTTGGAAATATTTTTGGGGTCACAGTACAAGCCTCTACATTTAGTTGTCTTTTCATAGCTGCTGAGAAGTACTCCAACACTAAACTGTACTTTGGACACAAGCTCCTGGGGTGCAACGCAGAGTTGGGGAAGTTAACCATAAAAAGGTAATCCCTGCGCAACCCTGAGATCAAGTGCTGTGTTCAGTTAGTTTCTGCTTAATCATTCATAAAACCTCAAACAATTGAGCAATCTCAGTTTGAAACTAGCATGTTATTACTGAGCGGGCAAAACTCAGTGTCAGCTTTGGAAAGGAGAGACATCAAAACAGGGTTCATGGGGAGGCTGAAAAAAATTTAAGCAACTCGCTAACCCTCCAGCAGCCTGGCAGTAGGCTAGGCACAGGCTTGCAGACCTGTGCAGGGAATAAACGTGCCAGTCTCCATAGCGCTGGTTTTCAGGGACAGATTGCTCATCAGGGAGGGCAGCTAACGACCTTGTTGTGTTAAGTTCTGGTCGTGCCCCCCATCCACCTGGGAATGCAAGCTCTATGAAATAGCAGCATTATCCCAACAGTGCCTGCTGCATTCTTGGGTAGATCTGGCAGAGTTATGCTTTTGATAACCTACAGGATAATTATTTATGCTAACGTTGAGCTTCCCAGTCAGTGAAAGCCAATCTTCCCTCACCCTAGAAGATTAATAACGTTGGAGGTGACCCTGGCATTTTGCAAAAGGCAGATCTGCTGTGCCCAGTGGTGCTGAGCTGGCCTGGAGTTACAGCAGGATTGATCCAAGGGACTCTCTTGCTTTCAGATCTGACCAGCAGCCCTTGGAAGTCACCTACGATCTCATCGTGGGATGTGATGGAGCCTTCTCAACAGTCAGAAAGCAGTTCATGAGGCAAATGCGCTTTAACTACAGTCATGAGTACATTCCTCATGGCTATATGGAGCTGACCATCCCTCCCAAGGATGGAGATGTAAGTGTGGGGGCTGCTACCCCCGTAAGTGTGGTGCTACCACCTTTGCAGGTGGGAGACTCTGCTCCCCTTTCATGGTGGCTCTGCTACCATGCTCTACTCAGCTCTAGAGAAATTAATTTCTCACCTGGGGCTCAGCCATGGGATTAAAACTTCCCTAGGAGAAGGCAGACATCTCTTTCTCTTCGAGTGGTGGGGCCAATGTCTTGGTACCTGGCTGCAAAAATCCTGGAGAGCCTGTCCCGGACTGGTGGGGTTAATTCTAGCTCTGAGAGGTTCTGGGGATATGGGAATGTGTCTGTGAGGACATCAGCGATTGCAAACCAGCATATTTTTGCCCATCTTTCCTAGCCTTTTCTCTCGCCCTTGCTCTGTGTCTCCCTGAGGCACCAGGTACCAGAAAGGGGCCCTGTGGTCATTGTGTCTTCTCATGGTACAAAGGATGGGAACTGCTGTGCTGGTGTGGAGGGGAACCAGAGGCTAGGCTGGGAAAGCTGAGCAGGGCAGGTCAGGGACCCAAGGTGATTCTCCTTCTCTTTCAGTTTGCCATGGAACCAAATTACCTCCATATCTGGCCGAGGAACACCTTCATGATGATTGCACTGCCCAACATGGTGATAACCCACGGCCACACTTCCTTGGGGCACGGGATGGAGCTTGTGGGAATGAACTGGCTGTGGTGGCAGGCATGTGGCAGGGGCTGGGAGGGCCAACAAGTTGCCAGGAGGGACCCCCAGCCTGTGCCAGACATCCCACAGCCTGGGGGGGGGTGCAGGACAGGACCCCCAGAGCCGACTCTGCCTCACAGCACTGAGCAGGTACCTGTGCCACCTCTCTGTGCACGCATCCAAGCCCACCTGAGCCCCCCGAAAACCAGCTCTCTGCAGCTGGATGTTATAAACCAGATACGGGAGTACCAAGGCAGCATGCCAGGCAATGTGCTGGCAGATCACACACTGCCTGTTTCTGCCTCCCCCCGCCTGCCTCCAGTGTGTGCAAGCCCACCATGGGAAACAGGGTGGCCGGGCGCTTGTCCCCGCTGTGCTAGCAGATCACTGCGATTGCCAGGTGACAGGCTGGGCACTGAGCTGCTGCTCCAGGTGCCAGGTGCTCTCTATGGCCTCTGGGTTTCTTTCTGACCTTCCTTCCCGGCTGGCAGGACAAGTCCTTCACCTGCACGCTCTTCATGCCCTTTGAGGAATTTGAGAAGCTCACGACGGGCAAGCAAGTGCTGGGTTTTTTCCAGATCCACTTCCCAGATGCCATTCCCCTTATTGGAGAGTAAGTGTTCCCATCTCCCCTTCTTGCTCATCAATGCAGGGCTGCAAAGGCAGGGGATGCATCCCCACCCAGCCTTGGGGTCCTGGTGACAGAGACTCCACTGAAGCTGGTGGGCCAAGGGGTTGCAAACGCTGTTGGGGTGGATCCCCATGGGCTGTAGATCTGAAGGAGAGGGAGCGAACAGACCAAGGTCCGCATTGCGTCTGCACTAGAATAGCAATCTCAGCAACAGGACGCAGCCCCATCCTGCAGCAGTTTCTGATGGAGTCACACTGAAGCACTGCTCTGTCCCTTGGAGGCACAGCTCAGGCCCTGCCACTGCGGGAGCAAAGAGCAGATCACCTCCCGCTGCTTTCGTATTGCTGTTAAAGGTTTTGAACTCAAGGGATGGATTAGCTGTTCATAAGCCATGAGTTTTTGACATTAGAGGTGGGTGAGCAAAGTGACTCCACTAGAGCAAAGGTAAGGGTTGCATGCCGAAACCAGCAGCGCAAAGGTAGTCCTGCTGTTCAGATAGCTGAGTTGCGCAAATGTTGAGATTTTAGCTAACAGACTGAAAAAAGCTGGGCTTGGCAAAAAAACCCAACACACCACTGTGCTGACTAAATAAAGTCTGGCATTTATTGACTGTATGGCTAAAATAAATATCAGGGCTTTGGGACACAAGAGCAGGCAGTTCCCAGTGGCATGCTGCTCCCCGGGCAGGGGGGACCCTCTTGCTGCTGGGCAAGTGGCACAAGGGCAACAGCATGGAGCCGGAGCATCCCGCTCCTCCTGGGGGCCCTGGTGGCAGTGAGGACTGGGACCAGCCTTTCCAGCACACATCCTGATGGCCGTGGCTCTGTTTAGTGTGTCCTCATTTTCCTGCAAAGAGGGAAGCCTCCCCAGCCAGTGGGAGCTCCAGCCCACGCTATTAATGCTTCTGCTTTGCAACATAGTTATCTATTATGGGCTTTTTTTGGCTGATAGAAGAGTCTCAGCTGTGATAGGCAGTTTCCTTTCCTCTTAAGGAGACTGTATCACAAGACTTCATGTAAACTTAAAAACTCAGATATCCTCTGGTATATCCTTCCTACAGTGACTGACACCCACCACTGCTCCCGGTAAGAGGACTGAGATGTCGATGCCATTCTTTCTCATGGTCAAGTTGTGTGCAGGGCTTAAAACCTGCAGACAAAATATTTGGTCCATAGGGGGAAGTTAATGAAATAGGTTTTCTGGCTTCCGCATTTTTCCCAGCACAAATAGCCTAGTGAATAGGCTTGGGTTTTGCATCCTAACGCTGACAGTGCCCGTGGCCCTGGTTTCCTGAGCTTGGACGTGGCATGACTTGCTCTTCTTGTCTCTTGTGGTCCCACAAGTGAAATATCTGTTGTTTTGCCTGAAGGCGAGAGCTGAAGCACGATTACTTTTTGCTGCCAGCCCAGGCCATGATATCTGTGAAGTGTTCTTCGTACCACCTTGCTTCCCGGTGCGTGCTGATGGGAGATGCCGCGCATGCCGTTGTGCCCTTCTATGGACAGGGCATGAATGCAGTAAGTTCATGGCTGGCCCTGGGCCGTGTCAGTTTTGTCCCCACTCTTCTCACCCAGAAATGCCTGGTTGTAGAGTGTAGCTCCATGGAGTTCACGGGCTGGCCTGTCTCACAGTCTGATGTCCTCTGCATTGGCAGATGTTGAACTCCCCTCAGGCACCTGGCTGCTCACTAGGACCCGGCTGTCCTCTGGGGAGGAGAGGGGATGGGGCGGTGGTGCCACCTTCCCATGGGGCAGAGGACTGCGTGGGAGGGGGGGTCCAGCAGGACAGCCCCAGGCCGGGAAAGGCAACCCCCTGGATTTCTCTGCAAGACGCCTGGCAGAGTGGCCTGGAGTAAGACTCCTGCTCTGAAGCTGTGGTTAGTGGGACTCTGCACGTGCGAACAGCCACACTAGCTAAGCATCTGTGAGAGCACTTCTTGTGAACGTGTGGTTCCTTCTGCCTATTTACCCTCTAATTCTCCTCCCAGGGCTTTGAGGATTGTCTGGTCTTTGATGAATTAATGGACCAGTTGCACAATGACCTTGGTGAGTGAGGTGGCCGGGGAGGAGCGAGAGCAGAGGAGGATCCCTCCGCAGCTGAAGGCAGCTGGATACCCTGCTGGGGAGCTGTCCATGAGCCACCGCTTTCTTCTCCCAGGTGCCTGCCTCCCTGAGTTCTCCAGGCTAAGGGTGCCAGATGACCACGCAATCTCGGATTTAGCCATGTACAACTACATAGAGGTAGGTGAGCCACACACAGACTTGTGGTCCCATGGGCCATGCACACAGTGGCACTTTGTTAGGATGCACACAGTGGGCAGGGCCTCTGGCAAGACTCTGGTTGGGCTCTCACCCCGGCAGACTTTAGCCTAAGAGCTCCTTGGGAATGCCACTGGGGCTGGGGAGGCTCTGCTCCCTGCCGTGACACCCAGGACAGGCAGCAGGAGAGCTAGCAAAATGCAGGGGAGCTCTGCCAAGACGCCCTGCAAAGGGGTGATGGTTGCTCTGTCGCAGATGCGCGAGCACGTGAATTCAACATGGTTCATTTTCCGGAAGCACGTAGACAACTTCCTCCACACCCTCATGCCTTCCACCATCGTCCCGCTGTACACCATGGTAAGGCCAGCACCTCAATCCCCACTGCCTGAGCCACTGCGAGCTCCTCCTGGCTGGCTTTGAGGTGGTGACGTGCTCTTGCAACCCTTCCAGGTGACCTTCACTAGAATTCGCTACCATGAGGCACTTCAGCGCTGGAAATGGCAGAAAAAGGTTGGTCAGTGTGGTGTCTGTCCTCCCCATGCCATGAGCCTCGAGCATCCTGCACACTAGCACTGCTCGGCTGCAGGGGGGGGAGCTTTGGTGGTGGGATATTGCCAGGTGGGTGCAGGTATGAAGACTTCGCTTGGTGCCGCTGGGTAGGGGCAAACCTCTGATGATGCCGGGGTTTCTCTTTGCACTTGCAGATAATTAATCGAGGGCTCTTTGTCATGGGGGCAGCAGGACTGGGTGGCACCTACCTGCTCATAAAGCGGCTGGCACGGGACTTGAACTTCTGCATGGAAAACTTGTGGGGCTGGTCCCACTATCTGAAGAATATTGGAAATTTTCCCTTTGGCATACAAGTGGCTGAAATGTAAGGAGAACTCCTGGTTGTAATAAAAGTGAAGGCACAGGCTGTTGGCTCAGCTGGATGATGTTGTTTCTCTTGGGATGTGGCCTGGCAGCTCCTGCAGCCCCTCTGCCTCCTGCCCCCTCAGGAGCGGTGGTGGTTCCTCTCCCTCTCTCTGGGTGAGAGGAGCCCATCAGGGCACAGAGTACACAGAGAGCCTCTGCAGGGGCTCAGGTGTATCTCTGCCTCATCTCAGCATCCTTGTCTCAAGTGATGCAGTGTGTCATGGGCCGGGTGCGGGTTTTGTGTGCAGTAATGGGGGCAGCATGCACCCTCCCAGCCAGCAGGACAGCCATTTGAACTGGTTGGGGTGTCCCAGCACGTACTGCTGACTTCTGCTCTTACCAAAATCAAGTCAACATCTTGACTTGAAAATCAGCTGGCTTCCTCCCCATGCCAAGTCAAAGAAAATATGGTTCAGTTATTCTTGGTGGAAATAAAACAACTTTAAGAAAGGATGTCCTGGGGCAGTGCTTGAAGCTTGGAGAATGGGCTGTTCCATACCTGGCTGAGAAATACTTCTGACTTTTGCAAGCAGGTCTCCACAAAGGAACCACCAGGCCTTTGGGCTAAAGCAAGACCAGGGGCCTGAAGGACCCTCCTAGCTCACTGTTTTCCCTCTGCGCTTTTGCATGTGCCCTAGCATATACTTCTGTCTAATGCAATTACTGATCATATTTCTTTTTGAAAAAGTCTGGATCCCTCATCCATTTTCTCTAATTGTCCTCTGAAGCATGTATGTGGTTGTACTTGTACTGCACACACTATATCAGCAGTAAGACCTGCAGCTGCTGACGGGGGAGATGATAGATAGTCTCTTCATGTTCAAGTAACAACAGCCTCTGCCTGGGACCCTGGCAACGGGCATTGCATCCAAGACTCAGAGCCCTAACGGGTGCCTCTGGTGTCTTTGTGCAGCCAGGTGCAGGGTGCACGGGACTGTCCTGGTTTCGGCAGGGATAGAGTTAATTTCCTTCCTAGTAGCTGGTACAGTGCTGTGTTTTGGATTTAGGGTGAGAACAATGTTGATAACACACCGATGTTTTAGTTGTTGCTAGGTAGTGTTTACACTAGTCAAGGACTTTTCAG
>NW_008795697.1:492705-511365 GCF_000699145.1 Aptenodytes forsteri | reverse complement strand
TAAAGCTGGGGGAAGAAGAAGGAAGGGGGGGACGTTTGGAGTGTTTGTCTTCCCAAGTAACCGTTACGCGTGATGGAGCCCTGCTTTCCTGGAGATGGCTGAACACCTGCCTGCCGATGGGAAGTAGGGAATGAATTCCTTGTTCTGCTTTGCTTGCATGCGTGGCTTTTGCTTTACCTATTAAACTGTCTTTATCTCAACCGACGAGTTTTCTCACTTTTACCCTTCCGATTCTCTCCCCCATCCCATCGGGGGGGGAGTGAGCAAGCGGCTGTGTGGTACTCAGTTGCCAACTGAGGTTAAACCACGACAGGGACCTACACTAAGTTGGGGGTCCTTGAGCCAAAAATAGCTGCAGGCTGGAATAGTCCTGGGGGGAGTATCAGATACACTTTCCTTCTTCTTACCTCACCCAAGACCCTCACAGTCCCTGTTGAAGAACAGCAAGATGGCCCAAATTAACCCCTGATCTGAAGTGGTACAGCCACTCTTGTCTAAGGTGGTTTTCATAGAGCTGCCAGCAGATGGGCAGGGACAAGAATTGGTTTGCATCATTTAGTGAGTCATTTTTGGCTTGCAGGAGAGCACCTTTCAGGACGTAGATGGCAAATTAGTGTAGAAGACTGTTTCTCTGGCCAGCATCTTTCCCAGGCACTGTATCTATGGGAGATGCTGGCAACAATGACAGGATTTTGCTGTAATTTCACTGATGAACACTTCAGCTGCTGCCCTTGCACCTGATTCTTAGCAGGACAGATGTATTTACTTTATATATTAATTTTTATTAATGTTAAACCTCTTCAGAGAGCAAATGAAGTTGTGACATAATACAGCTATATGCAAATTATTCCCAAACTTAAAGCAAATATGGAATTGTACCGCTATTTCACAGGAATGACCCCACAACGTAAGAGCAATTAGCTGCTGTGCATGGTTTGGAAAAGTGCTGAGCTGGAGATGCTGCCTGGCCCTCAGCATGTCTGATGCGCTCGCAGAGCTGGGAAAAGAGCCCTGGGGGTGGTGGAAGAAGCTGTGGCTGAGCTCTGAGCTGCAGGCAATGTTTCACATCCTCAGTGCCAATGTTTCATAGTTCAAACAGTTGCTCCTTTGCTTCCTTGTCATGCAGAGGGCTCAAGGCCTGGCGGAGGTAAGCCAAGCTTGCAGGAGTCCAAGTAGAACCATGCCCGAGGTAGGTCTGAGAGGGGAGCAACACCGGGGAGCCCCCGATGATTTGGAAAAAACATTCAGTGTATGTTCCCCAGCTGCTCTTCATCTCCAGGTACAGGTGCTCACTAGCCCTTAGGGCCCATCACCTCACTGCAACCTCCAGAGCAGACCACCAGCCTGGAGGACCCTCCACATCCAACTCAACAGTGAGCGCTTTTGAAACTAGTGCAAACATAATGGTGGAGACCAGTGCAGCAGGGGAAGGCATGGAGCAGCCTGGGAGCAGATCCTGCTAGAGCAGAAGGGAAATGGCAGTTTTGAAATCCCGTCTCCAAATCAAAGCTGGAAGCACTCTGTGCACTCAGCTGATTTTGGGGCTTGGTGTCTGAAGCTCCTGCCAGAAGGCAAAGCTAGCATCAAGAGCTGAGACAGCTGGTAACTGGTATGGGAGCCGTTGTGTGTGCCCACTGGTGAGACCTGCTCTGCAGTCACATCCATGGCAAAGCTGTGTCTCTTCCCTTCTCCCAGCTCCACTAACGCAACCATCGAGCGCTGCACCAGGAGACAGGCATGATGCAGCCCCCTCAGCCAGTGCCTGACATGCTGGTGGCCTCTTGGAAGAAGGGAACAAACCAACAGGAAAAAGAAGAGGAGGTGGGAGCCTTAGTTTGAGGTTTCCTTAGCTTGGCATTTCCTTATTTAATGGTGGGTCCTAGCACTGCCAGGCGTTGCTCCACTTCATTGCCCATTGAACCTGGGATTCACAACCGTGGTGGTAGCACTCTTGAAGAGGGGGTTATCAGCCTGGAGGGAGAGAGGTGAGAGGCCCGTGTTGTTGTGCTGTATTGGATTTTCAGCGGAGCATTACCCAGTCCACCCCTCCCAGTGTCAATGGTGCAGACAGCATTGGCAGAAGAGCCCACAGGTTGCTTTAGCCCCCTGCAAAATCCAGCCAGGCTGCGGAACCAGCCGGTGGGGAGGGCTCAGGTCTGCCATGGCTGCCTCTGGAGAGGATGTCCCCTCCAGGTGTCCCCACCACATGTACGTGAGCATCCCAGCACACCCCACTGCCACGGATGGGCTCTCTTACATCGTTCCACTTGGCCTTGGACTTCTCCTTCTCGAACCGGCGGTATTCCCGGCGGTCAAACAGCTCCGTCAAGAGCCGCCAGATCAGCAGGAGCACAAGGCCGATGAGGGCCACGCCGGCAATGGTGCCTCCCACGATCAGCGCGATGTTGGGAGGCTCCGGGCACTCTGTGGGGCAGACAGATGGCGTCCGGCTGCAGCCCCCGGCGAGGCGGAGAGGCCACCACGGCAGAGCCAGCAGCCTGTGTGCAGAGGGGCAGGAGGAGCAGGGCTGGGGTACCTTTTTTTCTATCGACGATGACAGTGTACATCTCCTCGCCGTCTTCCTGGACCATGCGGAAGGAGATCCAGCAGTTGTGGGAGTCCTTCTCCCTGCACTGCCTGCTCACCCCTGTCAACTGCTCAGCCACCTGGATGTTGGGGCAGGCCTGGGAGCAGTTCTTCTCAAAGGGGCCGCTCAGGAAAGCCTTGCACTCCACACAGGAGCTGCAAAACAGGCAGCCACAGCTCACCTCTGCAGGGGCAGAGGCCCTCTCACCTCGCTTTGGCCGCAGCTGGGCTCTGCCCAAGCACAGGCAGGGCTTGCCTTGCACCTGCCTGGGAGGTGGGGGAGATCCCCGCCGCCCCCCGTGCCGTCTCAACGCATGTCACTCACACATATCTGCCGCAGGGTGAGGGGCAGCCGGGGCACTCCTGGCAGAAGGGGGGCTGGTATCCCCCCCGGCACTGGCAGCGGTTGCAGTGGCAGGTCCCGCGGTGGCTGCACTCGTTGCCACGGATGTTCAAGCAGCCGTCCGTCGACTTCTTGCACTGGCAGGCGCTGCCCTGGTACTCGGGCAAGCACTTGCACTCCCCACAGTCACATCTCCCGCGGTCTGCAGAGGAAGACCTTTCAGACCAGGATCTATAGAGACCCAGGTTGCCCTCCCTCTGCCCGTGCTTGGAGAGCATCACCCACCCTGCGCTCTCCATGCCACCTTCCATGGGATGGTCGAGGCGGTCCTGCAGGCTGGTGTGGTGGGACCCAGGACCCCCAAATCCACCCACTTGGGTTTTGGCAGGGAAAGGCAGCATCTCCCTGGGGATTTGATCTTTCTAAACAGTGCCCTGGTGGAGAACACATCACGCAGGTGCATCTACCTTTGCCGCCGCAGAGGGAGCCGTTGTGAAACTCGCAGTTCATGTTGTCGCACTCACAGAAGGTGCCATAGATCTGCTTGTCGGGCACATCACTGGTGTGGCAGATGCACTGCCCACACACACAGTCCCCCAGCCCTGAGCAGATGACGGAGCTGTTGTCCTTCCGGCAGCTGCCCTCCAGCTCCTTGCTGGTCTTGCCTTTGGTTTCGCACTCACAGTTCTTCCCTGTGTAGCCTGAATTGCAGCTGCCATCAAAGGAGAGGAGTGAGCCTGGGTCAGCGGCCACAAGAAATGCTGTGGGGCGCGTGTGGGGCCCAGACCTCAGCCAAAGCAGAGCAAATCTGGGACAGCCTTGCCAAAACCCAACCATGGCATGTTGGTGCTAACTCCATGCTGGAGCAGGGCAGCTGATCAGGAGGAAACCTCAGAAACACTGCTCTCCCCGCTGGTCATATTTACAATACAAAATGGTTGCCCAGAAATTATTGTTATATTTATAATTTCCAAACCCTTGCCAAGGAGATCTGAGTGTTTCCTGAGGAAACCCAGACTTCCTCTCCCTGTCAGCGAGGGGCCATGAAGCAATAATTGCACTTAAAGACCTGCGTGAACTACAACCCTGAAGTGGGATTTTGAGAGATTTCTACAGAAATCTGTGTCTGCTCGATGGGTGGGTTGGTGGATGGTTGGATAGCTGGATGGATGGTTGGATAGTTGGATGGACGGGTGAATGGGTGGATGCCCTTAGGAAAGCAGCAGAGACTCCACCAACAGAAGAGCGAGCTCATTGTGTCCCCTGTCTCCATGAACATAAACCGCCTCTCTGAATAAGAAAATTGGTGCAAAGCTGCAGAGCCAGGCCATGACTGATCGCCACCCCTCTGCTGTACACCCCTCTGCTGAGCCCTCACCTGGTCCCATGTTCTCCAGGCACAGAGGTGCTTGGAGGAAACAAGTGCACCACGCAGCTGCCCTTGGCTTGGCCCTCTCCCAGCGGCTCTCCAGCTCTGGCAGTATTTGAAATAGTGTTTTGGGGGGACAACATGTACCTGCAGATCCCACAGATGATGCTGCCTTTCCCACTGCAGGCAGTTGGGTCGGGCTGCTCGTTGCAGTTGCAGTTGCAGTTGCTGTCCAGGTGGACGGTGAGAGTGTCTGTGAAGCCCAGCGGCCGGATGGTGAAGGACTGGCTTTTGATGCACTCCTTGGCCGTGACCTTCACTTTGAAGATGACCTAGAAAGTGCAGAGTGAGAAAGGGAAGGGCCAGAGGCCGTCAGGTAACTTCAGCAGTTGGAAGGTGGTATCGGCCCCAGGCTGAGCACACGCACATCCGGCGCAACAGAGGATTCCCCCATCACACAGCATTTTGGACACTCTTGGCATTAAATTCATGTAAACAGAAAGCCTGGAACAACAGGCTGGGTTCCTGCCGTTAAACAGGGTGGGCATCAGGAACCTTGCGAGCTGCAGGGCATTCCCAGTACGGGGGAACATACCTCATCATTGATCTTGACATTGTCGCACTGCCCTCTTGCTTCGTCCAAGATGACCTTGTCCTTACTGCATATGGAGTCATATTTGACATCCAGGACATCTGGCAGGGTGGAGTGGTCCAGGATGATCCGCGAGGAGAGGTTCTGTGGGGAAACAGTGGAGAAAGTGCCATCAATCCAAGAGGAGACCAAAGCAAGGGAGTGTGGGGTTGCAGGTCAGGGCTTCCCCCCAGCCCAGGGGATAGGGGCAGGGAGCACCCCAGGCTGGGGTCTCAGCTGCCTGGGGTGGTTCTGGAAAGGCAGGTGATAGCATTGGAGAGGCAGGAACCTCTTGCTTGTTGTGGGCAGAGGGACTCAGCATGTCCTGTCCTCAAAGCCCTGGTCCCAACTGCTCTCTGATGGTGAGGACACATGATGGGAACCTTTCCATGCTCCGAGCCCTGCGAGATAAGTGAAACACAGCCTCCTCCAGCACTTACATTGTAGGCCACCTGGATGAGTTCAATGATGTTGCTGGAGTCCTCGTTCAGCTCTCCCACTGCTGATTTTGGGATCATCTCACTGAGTTTCTGCCAACGGAGAGCAAAGAGGTAAGCGGTCCCCCCTGTGTGACCGCGGAGCAGTGGGCAGCAGCAGGAGGACACGCACAGGTGTTTCTGTCCTCCCGGGGAGGGATGAGAGGCACTTGGACCATCTGAAGTCTCCTTACCTTGTAGACATCCACCATCTTACTGGTGACAGCAAAAATGGGCTGAATGTTGTTTTCAGCAAGTTTCTGGACCAGCTGGCCAACAGACGGGTAGTCCTAGGTGGGGAGAGGGACGCTGTGCTCAGTGTAATCTCCCCCATGAGCAGAAGGGTGGACAGTTTGGGTTTCGTGGCCCAAATTATGGTGATTATGGTGACTTTGTGGTCTCAGCAACAGGCTTTTTATGTGACTTTTTTTTTTCTGCCTGGGGGAGCAAGGCTGAGGGTGCAGAGCTGCCGAGCAGCCCCTGGGTACTTACAAACTCATTGCTCTTTTTGTACATGTTGTCCTCCAAGTGGCACTGGCCATCATTGGGGGTCAGGATGGCCCCGAGCTTGCCGTCACCAGCGAAGTGGAAGCCGTCATCGGTAGCATACACCAGCAAGCGGGTCACATTGCGCCAGCCGATCAAGTCCTGCAGGTGGCACAGAGACCTGTCCCTGAGCAGGGGTAGGAGGACGGTGCCAGTGGACATGGTATGGCCCTTGCCAAAGCACGGCAAGTCTCGTGTCGGCCCTGATGTGGGGCAGGGGACACGGAGGAGGAGGGTTACAGGAGATCAGGGTCAGGAGGCTGGGGTAAGATGCTCTCTTGTACCCCCCCAGAGTAACCTGCCCTGCTGCCGAATCAGGACTTATATACGATGGGCTTCCAGAGCCCACACGGAGAGGGGCAGAGCCACCTCCTGAGGGAGGTGAGGCAGTGCATGAGAGCAGGTCGCAGCCCTCACGACTGCCCACAGCTGCCGGCAGTGGGGCGAATGCAGGGACTCACGCCGCACACCGCTGCCTGCATCATGGCATCCAGCCCCCCCTCTGGGGCATCCAGGTTCCCCGAGATAAACTGCTTCCCCACTTCACTCTCGAACTTCTTGGCGTTGTCGGTCAGTGAGAGGATGTGCTTGAAGGCGAAGGGAGGTTGGCATTGCTTGTCCTTGTTGGGGCAGGGGTTCTGCAGCTTCTCGGGGTGTGTGTTCACGAAGGGCAGCACTGTCTTGTCCACAAAGGAGCCAAACCCTAGGGCATCCAGGACCGCAGCGTCAGGGGCAGGGGCAGACAGGGACCAGCAGGAGTCCCTGCAGCACAGGGCATGGACAATCTGCTGGCCCCCATGTACATGTCCACATCCCTTGCCCCGGCACACTCTCCAGCCTGGCAGAGGACGGGTCACGCTGCCTGCTGCCTGCATCCCGCTCCAGCTCCGCAGCTCTTCCCGGCAGCAAACAGCTGTGCCAGGGTCCCGTGCCAGAGATAGGCTCACCTATGCGGCGAGAAGGGGTGGTGCTCTCCAGTGCCCTGAGCAGCTCCCCTCCCAGCTTCTTCACCTTCTCCAGGTCATCCAGCATGGAGTAGGAGAGGTCCATGAGGTAGTAGAGATCTATGGGGTATCCCATGGCCCGGCGAAACTTCACCTCAAATACAGCGGGCTGGCCTGTGGGACAGGGATGCTGGGATCAGCTGCCATGCTGTGGCTCATATCTTGCCCCATCACCCACCCCCCGCTGGGATCCTCCTCTCTTTCGGAAGAAAAGGGGAAGAAATGTGGGCTGCAACTTGCCGCCGCACCTCAGCTGAGCCTGGGGGCAAACAGAAGGGTGTTGGGAAGTCAGGCAGACCGTACCTATCCTCAGTTTCAGGTGCACCTCCTGGGGAGTCAGCTGTGTGTCATTGCTTAAGGGTCTGTTCTGTGTCCTTGTAATATCATTGCCTGGAAACTCAATCTCATTGTGTGGGCATCCCCTCTGCTGCAGCTGCTCGATGGTGTCACAGCGGATCGAGTCTGGCTCGCCGGCTTTGGTGAAACTCTGTGTGTTGCAACATCAGCAGGAAAAAATCAGAGGAGCAGGAGGTAAATGGGCTCGTTACAAGATGACCCAGCTCCCAAACCAGGTCTCCAGGGTATTGATGGAGAAAGGAAAGTTGAAGGGTCCTGTCTGTCAGATCCCTCCTGGTCCCATCCACCATGTAGGACATGAAACACTCCACAACACAGTCTCCCCCCTCCACTGCAGGCAGAGCTGGGTGGGCAGGGTGACCATCCAGCTGCCTGTTAGCTAACTGCTGGGGGCTGACAGCGTGAGAGGCTACGTGGACCTACCGGTTTCTTGCACCAGGCGCAGCCGGGACCGGACTGGATGCAGTCCTTGCATGTCCCCACCTTGATCTTGGGGCACTCCATGGCAAAAGCTGAAATGGAGAGAAGACAGAATTGGCATGGGGGGGACTCAGGGGAGGCCAGTCTGCAGCTGCAGCAGCCATGGGGTGCTTTGACACGCAGCACCGTGCACCCATGCTGTCCTGAGTCCATCCCGCCTATAAAACCCACGCTGGGGGCCCTGGCAGGGTCCTCACCTGCCTCACTGTCCCTCATCTGGGCTGGCTCAAGTTAACTCCAGATCCCGGGAAATGCAGGATCTGGCCCTTGCACGCCTCTCAATGCCATGTTCCCACCACTGTTGGGCAGCATTTGGGTCCCCCTGCTATTTCACTGCCCAGGTAAGATGCCGGGGGGAAGGCAGTGAGGAAAGGCAGGTCCAGCTCACCTGTCATCACCAGCAGCAGCACCCAGGTCACCGCTGGCAGCTGGAGGTGGCAGTCACGCGACATTTTCTGCAAGACAAAAACCATCCCTGTGACTGCCTGGTGCATGGCAGCCACAGGGAAGGTAGCTCTTGAACCCTACAGAAAGTGGCTGCAGAGGATGGTGGCCCCAGGGGGATGTACCCTTCCCGCAGCCATCCCACCGTGGGCAGAGCCTGAGAGCAGGACCCTGCTGCAGCCCCAGGAGTGGGGCAGCTGGGGCCAGGGCAGCCACCCTGGGTGTGTGGGCTGACTCAGGACAGATGCTGGCATGCTCTTACAAAAATAAGCTGGTTTCCAATAAACATAGCTTTTGGACTAAATGTGGAAGTCAGCAGAGCGGGAACTTGCACTATATCGCTATGTATTCAGCTGAACTGCTGCAAAGCTTGGTGTAGTGTTTATCCAGACTCTTTGACCTATATGATTATATCTCTGTAACATTGGAAAATCTCAAGCACTGCATTTAGTTTTTACTAGGTGTGAGTTTTTTCAGCTTCTGTGTCGAGCTATATTTGTATGGAAATTGGAATCAAAATTAACAAAAGGACCATTTCTGTTAATTAATTAGCAAGGCATGCTAGATACATGGGAAAAAAAGTCTATTACTACTTGCTTTACATTTAATTGATTCATCAAGGAAATGAAGTATTTCATTTAGTGAATTAATGTAAGTTTTCCTGTTGAGGGTTTCCAACATCACAGCATGGGTGACCGACATCCTAGGAGAGCCACAGTCCAGTCTCCGAGGGAAGCGGAGAGGCTGGCTCGCACTGTACGGTGAGGTCCAGCCTGCCTGTGTGGCAACCATCAGGCTGGCTCTTGTACAATGTGCAGGGTGAGAAAGAAGGACGGGGTGTTGGAGTCAGACCTGCATGGGGAGGGAGTCCAGGATGTGATGCCGTGGGTGGAGGCTCTGACCCTGGGGCTGGGGAGGTGGCTGCACATTTCTTACCGGCGTGCAGGGAAGGACTCCCAGCATATCGCCCAAACCCCACAAGCACTTGCTATCCTCAGTTACACCAGTGTTTCAGAGCATGATAGAAACCCTGTTCTTCACAAGCACGTTCTCACAGTGCTTGTTCTAGCTGCTCACATTACTCACTTCTTGCCTCAAAGCACATCTCCTGATCCCAGAAATTTATGCCATCCATAAAGTTGGCTAAACCGCTCTCAGGGAGTGATTTTTTCGTGTTCTTCCTGTGGTGTCAATGAGATCATGTTCATTAACACCGTCATTTCTCTTAACACCTTCCCCCCCAGCATGGCCCCGGAGCAAAACCCAACAGAGTCACGGCCTTGCAACATGGACACACATGGGGAAGTGAGAAAAGAGGAATTTGTTAAAAGAGGAAAAAGGAATAAGAAAGCATGAAGGAACAACAAACATTGCCCTTTTTAGCAATAGTAGACACAGCATCCAAAAAACAGGTCATTGGTTTTGAAATAGCTCTGACGCTGCCCCGAGCAAGAAAACAACCACTCCCTGGCTCCTGCAACTTGGCACAAAGTGCCATCACCCCCTCCTGTGAACCTGCTGAATTAACAGCTCAGAGTCAAATGGAAACGAGAAAACAAGGGAAACCTTCAAAAGGCACTGAGGCCAGGTTAGTATGTAAGGCTGCTCAGATCCCCTTCTGAGATGTCAGGACATCCTTTCTTAGCTTGTCAGCCTCTGTAAGATACCAGACAAGCAAGGGATGACACCGGCCAGCCTTGAAAGAAGGTCTGGTCTCCTCCTGAGGGCAGAAAGAAGGTCTAGGTAGGTCAATGGGTCTCATTTCAGTGACATTTGCACAGTGAGGTTTGGTGCCCAGCTGTAGTATGGACTTGGAGATGCGGCAGGACTGCTAAGCCTGGTTGCCACCATTGCTTATGGCAGGGGTCATCTGGATGTGAACGTTTGCAGCCTTGGGAACCCCACCCTGCCCTGGAGCCAGGCTCCCTGGCACAGCTCCAGCAGCCATTATACTGCACGGCTGCACAGGCAACAAGAGGCGCCTCTGTGGTCATCCAGTCAAACCCCCACAGTGACATGGCCCAGGAGCTCACTCTTGCTGTGTCTGGCCCAAGACCATCCTGTGGTGGGTGAACAGAGTCCTTCTTCACAAAGATGTCCTCCGCAAGTCCTTCTCCACCACCACAGTCCAACTTAAGGGCATCGTTGATCATCACAGCTGCAACGTCCCAGCCTGCATGATCCACACTTGCCATCCTTAGCTGGCCAAACACATTTTTGTCACCTCAGATTCTGCCAGCACTGTTTAAGCTTGCAGACAACAGGTAAAAACTCTTAAAGTATAAATAAAGAAAAAGGTCTTAACTGTAAAAGCTCTTGACAAGGCGGGGTGGACACCAGATCCCCTCTTGGACCCTCCTGGGTGCACCTTGCTGGGAAATGACTTTGATCACTCATTTGGGCTGTGGCACCCTGTGCCCCGGACCTGTGCGAGCCCAACCTGAGAGGTCCTCCAGGAGCAACATCACACTCCGAGGCACAGCTAGCTCCTTCATGACCACATTTGCTGTACTCTTAGTTGTATTCACACTCTTCATTTGTTATTGATCGCTGCTTGTGTCTGCTTTGCCGCACATGTCTAGTTAATCTAGTTAATTAGACCCTGGGGATGCTGAAAACAGTGTGAGCTCATATTTCTGCAACCCCTCAGAAAAACAGGGCCAGGGAAACAGGCTCTTGCCCAGCAAGAGCTGCTGCTGCTGGCAGGAGGGAAGAGCTGCTCTCGCCCTTGTTTCCTGTAGCACTCAGCTGATCGACACCCCAAATGTGCCTAATTAGGCTCCAGCTCTTCTACAAGCTAGAACTTCCCACACAGGCTGTAAGGACCAAACCCACCAGCTCTATGAGCTCCTGCCATCCCACCTGCCCAATGTTTCCAAGTGTTTAATTCCTGCTGCCAGGCCAAGGCGTGGGGCAGTGATGGGGTGGACCGAGGCTCTGCGAGCTCCTCAACCTTGCTGGAGGTTAGAGGTTCCTGCTTACAGGCTCATCTCATAAAATAGAGCAAGTTTCCAATTAAAACTGGATTAAAAAAAGCTCCCAATCCCCAGAAATAAAGTGGGAACCTCAACACATGCCCAGCTCTGGCTGCTATTGAGCTTTGTAACATAGGGTTCATTTTGTGGACTGGATTTGGATGCCTTTCTAACCCCCGAAGTCGTTTCTTTCACAAGAATGTAAAGCACACCCTGATACTAGGGGAGAGCAGCAGAAGAAAGCTCACCACTTCTTTTCTTCTGCTGTGGAGGGAAATTATTCAGTGGTATGTGGGTGGATGAGTGTATATGTGACGTAGCGTGACTTTCAAAGAGAACAAATGGGGCTTCTGCTTTTGTCTGCCTCCTTACAGTGTTCAAGGGAGGGGAAAGCAGGTTTTCGGTCTGACTCTGCATTAGCAGGGCCCAGACATGGGCCTCAACAGCATTTTCTCCAAACTCCTTAGTGATCCCTTTGGCTCAGTCCCGGACTTGCACTGCCACCGCCAGCCCTAGGTGCTCTTCTTCTGGGTGTGCTCTGCCTAGGATGTTGGTTGTTTTTTCCTCTTTTTCATAAATTAAGGCAAGCAGAGGGATGCACACAGTCCATTCTCGTGCCC
This sequence comes from Aptenodytes forsteri, assembly GCF_000699145.1. Classification (NCBI taxonomy): domain Eukaryota; kingdom Metazoa; phylum Chordata; class Aves; order Sphenisciformes; family Spheniscidae; genus Aptenodytes; species Aptenodytes forsteri. Next base: position 499,534 of record NW_008795697.1, on the reverse strand, counting down.
TGGTCTGCAGGAGCAGAACTGCAGAGCTTTGCAACCACCTTCATCCCAGGGTGGGGAGTGGGGTGCCAAGACTGAGCGCCCTGGCTAGGGGCGGGGCACGTTGCCACCAGGCTCTGCTCCCTGGCCAGTGCTGCATGGTGGCATCAGGGGGAGAAGGCTGCACCCCAGGACCAGGGTCTTCCTTGGCCCTGAGCTCTGATCTTCTCGCCACATGCCTCGGACAGCTCGGGACCAGGGCTCTGCTTCACCAGGCCCTTTGCAGAAGCCACCAGGGTATTCCATCTATGGAGCATCTCTCGCTTGCTGTATGTTATATACCTGGCATGGCTCAGGCAGGGCAAGATGCTCCTGAAGGGTCTGCAAGCCAGAAAATGTGAAGGTGGCCTTGGGGAAGGTGCATGAGGAAAGGGCTGGGTGCTGTCCTGTGTGTGGGCAGGGAGCAGAGCTGGGGCATGCCAGCCTCTCAGGGTGCTGGGCATGCTGGGGGGTGTTGGTGGGATGGAGCAGGCTGCTGTGCAGCATGGAGGAGCGAGTTGGGATTTATAAATAGGGCTGAAGGGGAAGTGTTGATACTAGCGGTGATCTCGTCGCTATAAATAAGACGAGTGGTCAACAGCAGAGACGGGTCTTGTGGTCTGTTAGATACAAGTCCCCTTCAGTGCTTTGCTAAATATCTGTTTTCTTGCAAAATGGGAGGACGTGCTCTCATGCCCAGTATCCTGGGAGGACTCCTGGACTGTTGGCACCATCCGCCTGCAACGGTGAGGTGCCACTAGTGTCAGTGCTTGTGCCTTGGTGCCCCTGGGTGCTTCCTCCATGCTCCCAAGCATCCCTGGTGCCACGTCACCATCATGCTGTTGACAGACAACGGGTATAGCAGTCAGCAGCACTGCTCCTTTCCCCCCTGACTCTGGGTGGCCCCAGACCCCATACACGGGTGGTAAACAAGCAGAGCAGAGTACAGCAAGGACAGGAGAGCGGATGTCACTTGGCTTGTGGCCATTTCTTCCATAACTTGGTTGTGTGATGCGGATAGTTCCCATGAAGGCAGATGGCCATACGCAGGGCTGCCCACTGGCTAAGACCCCCTCTGTGCAGAGTATCACACTCAATGTGTGTGTATACGTATTTTTATACATATATATATATTTTTATAGATATAAAAATTATAGAAAAAATAAAATATATATAAATAAAAATATATAAAAGTATTTTATACTTATATTAAAAAAAGAATATATATCTATTTCTATGTCCTATTATAGGAAATATGTATACATTTTATATATATTTCCTTCCAGCAGCCTCCAGTGCCTGCAGGGGACGGGTGTGTGGGATGACCACTCTGCCATGTGCACCAAGCGCCTGGCCCATGCTGTCCCTTGGCTCTGAGTGCCAAGGTCCTTGGGTGCCCGTGGGACCCTTGCCCTGCCCTGGGAGGCTGGGGGTTTGTGCTGTTGGGTCTCCGTGGGTCAGAGCTCTGCTTGGGTGAGAAGGGGCTACCCCAACAGCTGTTGTGCCCTGGGTAGTCTGGGATTTTTAAGAGCAAAGAAGCCATCTCTTGTGTCTGATGTCCAGTGGGCATCACCCCTTGTCCGATCACAGCAGGGACGCTGTGATGGCTGGTGGGTTTGCAGAGACGCAGGACAGAGTCCTCGGGCTGAGCAAGTATCTGGGGACCTGCCCAACGGCACAGCCCATCCCCTGGAGCTGGCAGACCTCATGTTTCGTGGGAGCAAAGGAGGGATCCCCTATCACCACCAGCCCTGTGGTGACTCGAGTATATCTTTCTCTGAGAAAATAAATCACCCTGCACCACGCTCTCCAGCACGCTGAGATCGCTTGTGACTGAAACAGCATTGGGATGAGGACAGAAGTGCAAAACCACCGTGTGAAGCAGGATGTGACAGCCATGACAGCAAAACGCACCATTTAAAGCCTTCCCACGCCTTGTAGAAGCCACGTACTGGTGTCTGTGCCGCTGCAGGGCGCGACACCTCTGCAAGTGTTCACTTTTCACCTGCCTGGGAGGCTGGGAGCTGGGACTGTGGTGTTGGAAAAAGCATCGAAAACAGATGCCAGGCTGCTTTCCCTGACACCTGGGCTGTGCCCTGCATCTTGTCTGCATCTGACAGCCATGGAGATTTTGGGAAGGACCTGCTCTCCCCAGGGTTAGCTTACCCGCAGCGTCTGCTGCCTTCCCTGCCGCCACCAGGCGTTTTCAATGGTCATCAGCAGAGTATTCGATATGTACAGCACACAGAGAGATGGAGGAGAAGAGCGAGGGTCTCACTCCTCTCCCATCTCTTCTCCCAGGCCCACAGAAGCGCAGGGACCTCCAGGAAGGTCCCTGTGCCAGCATGCCGGCAGTGGCACTGCGCCGAGCCCTACCCAGCAGCCATCCCCACTGCCCTCACGCCATGCTGCCCCTCTGGTTCCCACTTCCCCTCTGAGCTATCACATCCTGCAGCTGGTGGTGGGTGCTTGTACGGGATCCCATGAGGAAGAGGGGGGTCCCAGAAGGGGAGCCGGCACAGCCTCCAGCCCTGGCGCTTGCCTGGTGCTGCCAGCCGGGCACGCAGCCAGTGCCGCTCTCCCCAGCGCCATGTGTGAGGGTGCAGGGGGAGCATGCTGCACCCTCTCTGCTCTGCTTTCCAGGCCCGTGGGGCAGCAAGGAAGGGGTTGTGTGGGGTCTGACACCCTCCCCCCAGTGACCACCTGCAGTTGCAGGCTTAATCCTACCTCCAAAAGCAAAAACATTACAGACCAGGCAAGCTGCCTTTGCAAAGGCTGTGTAGACTGACTGCTGTGCCATGCCGCATGCGGGAGGGACACTGCGCCGAGCTCCCTGAAGCCCGGCTAAGGACTCAAGTGGCGGGAGGTTAGATCAGGAATTATAAAGCAAATTCACTGGAAACATCAGACCTATGAAACTGCCTTGTCACCCGGCTGCCTACCCCCCAAGAAAGGAAGAACAAAAGCTAAGAAAATGGAGATGCTGTACTCACCTCGCATCAAGCCCTCTCCTCTGTCCCGTGCTTGGCCTGGGATGAGGATGGTCTCAACTTCTCAAGCTTGGCTGGGAAAAGCAGCTGGACATCGGGAGCTTTGTGACGCACCCCAATCCTTCCTTCCTATTTCTGTCTTACAGTCGGCTGGGGCAGAAAGGAGGAAGTCAGAGCGGTGGCTGTGGGAGGGCGTGTTCCCCCCCAAAACCCAACCAGCCCCACTCGCGCTGGCCAAAGCCCTGCCAAATCATCCTGCCCTGCGGGGCTGGGGCTGATCTCCTCCCTGGGCTACACCGTGGGGTCTGCAGCCCTCCCACTGCACCCGGGAAAGGGACCGTACCCAAAACGTGCCCTTTTTGCCCCACTTTTAACCTTTCACAGCACCACCGGGGGCTAGCCCATTCCCCTGGTGGGCAAATAAAGCTGGTAGTGAGGGAAACTGGTTCCTCTGGGAGCTATCGGTAGCCCCTAGATGTGGAGAAGATGGGGAGCTGGCTCCCCTCAGACTCTGGGTTGGGTTCTGAAATTTTTGCGTTGGGGCTCGCTGCTGGTGTAGCGAGGCTGCCTCACTTGGCAGAGGATGCTAGCACTGTTTTCACTGTGGCACAGCTCAGGGCTGTGTGGGTTTTTTTAAGCAGGCTTCAAATTTTGTTTTGCAGGCTGCAATAACTCCTCCCAATGCACCCGTAACAGTATTTCCCTGAGCAGAGAGGAACCGGCTCCTGGCAACTATCTCTTAACCTCTTTAGGGCACTAAAGTAAAAAAAAAAGTCATTTAGAAAATGTACAGGATCGTAGATTTTTTATAAAGATAATTAATGTGAAGCTTTTGTTAATTGCTTTGTAGGTTCCTCTTCCAGCAAGCTAATGTTGAGTGACCGTGATGCATTATAAGACACCAATGCAGTTCACCTGCTGCTGTCTTACAGTTATGGAGCTGGGTTTATTTTTGCAGCAAGCAAAGAGAATCGCAGCGCTAGCAGCAAATTTCTGAGCCCTGATGAATGCTCCATGGGTTAATGTTTTTATTAAAGAAGACAACAGAGATCTGGGCTGGTTTCACCACAGCCAGGCGCTGGATGTAGCTAGAGAGCATCATAGCAATGCTTGCAGTGGGATGGGAGTGTCGGAGCAGCTCTCACCTGGCTGGTGCAGGATATGGTAGGGATGGAGCCCAAGACTGAGCCTGCTGGGAGCTGGAGTGCCCACCCCAGCTTGCTCGGAAAGGCCAGGTGGCTGCAGCTGGATGCTGCAGAGCAGCCCCCAGCCCCGGAGCAGGTGGGCTAGGGCAGATGAAGCTGGGAAAGCTGGTGGGGCTTCCTGCCAGCATTGCTGGTTGCAAATTTGGGGGAAGGAAGTGTGCTCGAGTGAGATGAGCTGCTGTAATTCTTCCTTTTGTATTGCACGAGGCCCTTATCGGGCTGCTCTTTCCTCTTCGATTATTTCATTGGGTTTGTCAAACTGCTCTGCTCCCACTGACAAAAAGTTGAAGGAAGGGGGTGGCAGAGCTGGGAGCCTCCTGAGCTGGAGCAGCAGGAGCAGAACAGGTATACTGTGGGTCCTTGTAGTCCAAAGCTGAAGCTCGCTGGCGTGCTCCCAGTTCCTCCTGAGCTGTTCGTCATGTTCTCTTGCAGCTTTGGCCTTGAGTGGACATCCACAGCAAAGCATTGTCCCTAACAATTCCCAGGGGACCCTTAACACTTGTTCCCCCTGCTGCCTCCAGCATATCAGTGCTTAGCCTGGTAGCTCGTTAGTCCTGGCTATTTACTACATGTATTAGACAATGAGTAGTTACTCTTACGCTGTGTCCATGCTTTCACAACTGCACACGGGACAAGATGTCCAAGAAGAAGCAAGCCAGGGCTGGAGCAGGCAGCATTAGGATGCTGGTGTCCAACCTCTCCTGCTCGCTAACCCCCGCAGCCGGCAAAGCCCGTGCTCCTTCTGCATGGGTTTCACCTGCTTGAGGTTTTAACCTTTGATACTTCCCAGTTTGGGTACAACTTCCATTTTTTAGAGGATGTCTTTTTGTTTCTACATTTTATTTCTCCTTGCTGCTGTTTAAGCCTGCTGCAGGTGAAGGGGGTGGGCATCCTTTGGAGACATGTACATGCTTAGTCGTAGCGCTTATGCTCCCCAACCCAACTGTAAGCATTTTAAGCTGTTAAACATGCCTTTTTCTATTTTCTTTTAACCATCTTTATTTTTATTAGTTCCCCTTTTTAATTTTTTTTTTTACTAGAGTGGACTGTTTCACCCTGCCACCAACTGTGGGACTGTTGTGGTTTTTGCAGGATGCTCTTGAGCAGCTGGGGTCAGGGGCAGGTTATCCAGCTGTGCATCCAGCTGGGCACTCTCATAGCGGTTGCTCCCCAGAGTCATTGATTTTGGTCATCAGAGATGTCATTTTGGTGCTTTGCTCCTAAATGATACTCACCCAGCCTAGAGCAGGGTAATGGAAGTTTTCCCGGTGTTATTTTCTATCCCTGACGAACATTAAATCTTCCCTGTATCCCAGCCACTGCCATACTCTGGCTGAACGAGCGGCAGGGAGCAGGGATTCGGGGAGGCTGTGGGATCTCCATCCTCAGAGATATTTTTTATTTTCAACCTTCTACTATTTGTATAGGGGTATGCTTGGTTGTGAGCAGGTGCCTAAGCTGGACGTGGCCTCTTTCCAAGCAGCATCACCTTCCTAGGGACCTCTCTCCGCATTTCCCCATGTCCTTGGTACCCACAAGGAAGGTCACCAGCTGTGCACTTGCCTTGCACGGCTTGCCTTGCACTCCTGCACTGCCCATGCTGATCCACACTCATCAACTCCTCAGCTGGGTGGGAGCGTCTGCCACCCTGGAGATGGAGTCATCGATGCTGGCCTTCCTGCTGGGAGTAGCTTGGCTTCGCCCAGCTTCGCTCTTCCCATCCTCTGGCACGTCCTTGCTCATCCGTCTGCAAGCCAGGGCTGAACAAGGGACCTGAGGAAAAGGAAAAAGAAACTTCAGTCAGCATAGAGAAGTATGCAGCAAGAAGTTTGCTTTGCTTTAAGAAACCAGTTACTGGTGAACACATTTGTAATTGTATTTTTGGGGTTTTTATTTTTTGAGGTTTCAAAAAAGCAGTGGAAAAATGCTACCCAGGGTAGCCCCGAAGCAAGGGTGGGGATGCAGGTCCCTGGGGCTGCTCCCCAGTGTCAGGCCCTGGGAAACACAGCTCAGAGGGGGATGGGGAGGGCAGAGAAAGGCCAGCTGGAAAATGAAGACACATTAACCATGGAGCACCCATTGGGTCTTTTTAAGAGCAAACCCACTGTGGTTTCCAAGGCTGGAGCTTTTTATTTACCTGGGGGGGAGAAGCAGCTTTGCATTTTACCCCCTTGCATGCATGGAAAGGTGCAGCTAGGGCTGAGGCTGTTTTGTTGGGGGTCTCCGCTTGGGTCCATGACTGCACAAACACATGCTCGGGCTCCACTGAGGCTCATCAGGTATTTTCTGCTGTTGCAACCATGGAAATAATTTCTGGCAGGGAGTTTGAGAGTCCAGTTTTCTGTCCTACCGTGGCATCCTGGTCCCTGGCTAGCGCTACCGAGAGGCCTCAGCTCTTCCAGGGGCTTACACCAGACTTTAACTGTGTTGCAGGATCTCTGGGTTTAACTTAAGCACACTGAACGAACACCCTCCAGCTGTCTCCAGGGGCCACCTTCGGCAGGCTGCCTGCCCTACTGCCAGCCTGAAGGTGATTAACCCCCCGGCTGCCCATTATGCCACCATTACGCTTCAGAGTTAACAGCCGCGGAGCAGGTTGGCTGGAACTGCCTCGAAGGC
>NW_008795697.1:428189-492117 GCF_000699145.1 Aptenodytes forsteri | reverse complement strand
TCCCCCGGCTGCGCCGCCAGGGGAGAGGGTCGGCACTCGATCCCTGCGCGATCCCAGCCCTGCTCGGTGTCTTGAGCTCTTGGGACCCCGTGGAGTCCCACGCGGTGGCCGTCAGGGGCGCAGGACCCTCGCGGGGTGTCACCGCACCGCCAGGTGTGACTCTGCAGGGTGTCTAAGGACGCCCCTTGGTCCTGGACATGGTGAAGCGCTGGTGGTAGCTGGCAGGATCTCAGAGGGGCAGAAGATCGAGTGAAATTGTCTCCTGAAGGCCGGTCTCCTTTTTCTGCTTAGAAAAGTCATGTTATGCCCTTGATGCTGTTCTTGCGGCCTTGAGGCTGCTGTGGCACTCCTTGCTGGGCAGCTGCTTGTCTGTCACACCGCTTATCACCAGTGGGAGTGTGCCGACAAGGGCACGGCTCGTCAGAGCAGGCAGGGACGCGAAACAAGGGAGCCTAGAGCTTCAGGACTCCAGCGCAAGGTCCTGCCTGTGCACCGTGGGAGTCCCAGCATGCTGCTCCGGTGGCAGCTATTGCTGCTCCACACCATCAGCCACGATGATGGAACTGCCACGTAGTGGCAGCTATGGCAGCCACCATATGGCAGCCACCATAGCTATGGCAGCTACGCTATGGCAGCCACCATAGCATCCCCAGGTCTTTAGCATGCAGGGAGGAGAGCCTGCTTAGGGAGGTGGTGGTGACAGACACGTGGCAGCACTGCTCCTGTTGCTGGGGGAAGGGGTGCCTGTGCTGCGTCTCAGTGGGGTAGCTGCAGTAGTGGGGATCATTACCAGCAAGTGATGGGAGCAGAGGGGTAAGAGGCTGCCTGGCTCGTTTTGCAGTGGTTCTCTTTGATTTCAGGTTAGGGCAGGTGGAGATGAGCTGACAGTTTACACACAATCATTTAGATTTAGACCATGTCTGGTTTCACCAGCTGTGTTATTAATACACAGTTCAGGTTAAAGCTGGGTGCCTTCCCCAGCCCCCTCGCAGTAAGGACACAGAACAGCAGTAAATGGGTTTTATGCACCTACAGCTTTCCTTGTGAGGAGGGAGGAATGGGCTGTGCCATATGCAGCTGGTTTTATACCACTATAAAGTTATGTGTTGGTGCTGGGAGACACTGCTGGCTAAAATAATAAATTCTTCTAAGCCAACCAGAGAAGCTACTGCAAAGCTTAGGACTTAGGGAGGTATTGCATGCTTAAAGGAACTAGATGCTGAAGATGTGATAAGTTGCTGGTAGTCACTGAATCTGCTTAACGTCCATCAATTTAGGATTTAGGCCCCTAATCTGCTCATTTGTTGCTTATCTGTATTGTTACGTGCTTACGTACCTGTAATAAACCTGGCTTTTCCTAAGGATGCTGTTCACAGTTCTTCTAGGAATAATACCTGAATTCACTTGAGTGAGGCGAGGTTGAGTTCAGGTGGAAATCTGTTAGAAATAGAACAGTCCAAAACGTGACTTTGTGAGATTTCCTTCTGGGTGGAAGAGCCTGGGGGCGCCAGGCCAGTGACATGACTTACCTCTCCCTGCCTGCTCAGGAGAGGCACCTGCACACTACCGCTGGAGTGTGCACCCTGCTCCCGTCTGGATGGTGCTGGGTTTGATTTTTTTTTTTAATGAATGTTGCCTGGTGGTGTTTGTACTGACTTCTGCTTAATGTTTCTTTTGGATAAGGACTGGGACTTCTCATCTTCTGGTATCTTTTCCGGGCTGAAGATTGACCCTGATACTCTAGTAAAGAAGCTTGACTTGGACTCCAGAAGCATCATTTCCTCCAGAACAGGTCTGTTGTATTTTGAATGAGTGCCACATTAGGTTGTGAGCAAAGACACTGGGGACTGTATTTGCAGTGGCTGTCAGAACAAGCCCAGGAGAATCGAACCCAAACACAGCTTCCCGTGTTCCCGCAGGGGCTTTTAAAAGTGGTTTCTGTTTGGGGTTGGAGGAGGCAGAAAGGCATGTATGTACTTAGTGCTCCCCAGGTAGGGAAGTAGCTTCAGGCTGCCTGACACTGCTGGGCTGTGCGGTGCAGCTGGAGCCCCCACCTGCAGGATGTCCTCATGCCTGTGGGATGTCCTCATGCAGCCAAAGGCTCCTGGCTCCCAGAGGCTGAGGGGACAGCAGAGCCCAGGCTGTGACCTGATCTCCGGGCTTCCTCTGCGGCTGCTTTTGCCTTACCAGCAGCTGCCATATTCATACCCCAATATTTTGTCAGCAAGTTGCTTGTTGTGCATCAGCAGTGCTTTACCCACGGCAGCCTGATTGTAGCCAGTTCTCTCCTCCTGTTCCTTGCTGTTGCTAGGTCCCTGACTCAAGGACTCCTGGGCAGGAGAGTCCAGCTCACCAGGGAGTGTTGGGAGTGAGAGTGGAAACAGGGATGGGATGATAGAGACTTTTGTTTTCTAGTCCCACAACAAAGAAATGCTCCCTCTAGCTGCTTAGTGGCAGACAGAGCTTGGTATCTGAAACCGGGTTTCACCTCTCTAAATGGAAACTGATGGCACAGCAGTCTGTCCTGGTGCAGAAGATGCGTGTGACTCCCAAATACATTGTTTGCAAACTAAACTAATTTCTTCTCTTCGTGCAGATTAATATGGCTACAGTGACTTTGTCTTCATGTTTAGGGCTACAAACAAACCCAGTAACCACCCAAGGGCTAGTGGTTACCCGAGCAGTGGTGAGCTGTAGCAGCCATAGCCCATCGGTCACATTTGGTCACAGAGTGAGGGAATGGGAAGGTTGTGTGAGGACACATTTGCTGGAGGTGCTTGCCCTCTGCACAGAAATCTTTGTGAAATGTATTGTTTTCAAAACACTGAGCTCATTGTTCGTAACTCTCCTGGGAAAAGAACATGTGTGCATATGTGTGTGCATGTGAACATAGCCATCTCTTTAATTAAATTAGACAGCATGTTGTTGAAGGCTGACAGCCTGCAATCCTAGTCTTTCATTGCAGGCTACAGCTGTACGTCTGGTTTATAAATAGACCTGTGCTGCTGGTCCCTGTGCAGTGCTGATGATGCAGATGTGCGATGCCTGACTATGTTTAACCCTCTCTTGAGGCTGCGTGCTGGCTTCCTGCAGACAGCGATGCTGACCCCAATGCTTTGTGCTCCCTTGCACTTTCCAGATGATCAGCTAAAAATAGCTCTTCATATGGGGGCTCAAAACTGCAACTCAACGAGGCAAAAAGTGATTTTATTTTTTTTTTTTTAAATCTTCCCAAGCTGCTGTGCCCTTTCTTCTTGTATCACTCTGGAACCATGTGGAGGCTTTTTCATTATGGAAACCAATTCATTTTTTTGTGTTAATTCAGTGAACTGTAATGAGGCTGTGCATACAGTGGCAGACACCCTGGAGTTAGAAAAGAGATTCTAGGCAGACGTGCTTTGTCTCCTGGTATCTCTGGTCAGCTGAAAGCCTGTTCAGCAGGAAATTCAACTTGACTCCAACCCTCCCCCCCCTCTTCCTCCCATTCTCCCTTAGCTCAGTGCATGGGGCAGTAGGGTAGGATTCTCCTACACATTGTTATTTTAAGATTTAATAGCAAGACAAAAAAGTGTTTCTCTCCCACTTACTTTTCAAGCTCTGAGAAGGTCAAGTTGGCAGACTGTAGGTAGGCTTACTCTCTATCTCCCGTGCTTCTCACAGCTGAAGAAGATTTTTTTCTGTCAAGGTTGCTATGTGGCAGTTGAGAAAGCTGGTATATTTGACCTCCCTGTGTGTGCGCATGCACGCGTGCCTAACGTTACCTAAGATTGCTTCACATTATCTAAAATTGCTGGTATCTCTGTATTTTGTGTTACCATCTGGCCTTGTGCTGTGACACTTTAGGGACAGCCAGGAAGACTTCAGTGTGGGCTTAAAGAGGCCTGCAGGGCATGAGTGAAACAAGGGAGTGGTTACAGGGCTTGGACCTGGCAGGAAACCCTCTGCTGGGTTACCAAGCCCAGCTGGCAGCTACGGGTTCGGCTCTGTTATCTCTCTTCTTTAGATCCTGCATCCCTCTGCTTTTGGAGGTATAGTTCCCAGAAAGCCAGCATCTCACTCCATGGCTGTGCTTCCATGGCATTGCAGCTTGGTCAAAGGTCTCTGCATAAGATGTTTCCAGGTAAAACAGTTGACCTTCCTACTACTATTCTGCCTCTGTTCCTTTCTCCACTTGGGCTTTCACATTTTGGCTTTGTGCCTGAACTGGGGGACCCAACTTCTGTCTTTACAGAGCCCGAGCACCAAAACTATGTCAGCTGGAGTGCTCTCTGCTAATTCTGAAGCTGTCAGATGTGGAGCTGGCCCGGAAGGATATGCAGGGTTGAGAGATAGCTTGTTGCTGGAAAAGTAAGGAAGAAGAGGTGGTGATGTTGGCTTGCGGCTCCATCTGTCAGCACACCCCCTCACTGTTTAAGAGAGGATAGTGGCTGGCTAAATCAGCAGAAGAGACCTGGAAAGCCTGGTCTCCTCTGAGCATGGTGCAGGAACAGCAGTTGCTCCTGGACCAGTTTGAGGTGGTGGTGTAGGGGGAAGAGCCAGCCGGGCCTGCTCCTGTGGGGCTGCCTGGAAGACTTGGAGGGTTGTGGAGCTCCCTTTCCTCTCAATCTTGTCTCTTTGTCCTTCTCTAACTGGGATGAGTAGGTGACTATGACGGTGCATCTTTAGCTGGCTGATTCTCTCGGGTTCCTTGGCCTCCTTCTCTGCCTTCTATGCCTAGGATGTACTTTCTGGCTCCCCACTTTCCCTCTGTCCATCCTCTGCCTATTTGACATGCTTGTGTGGTTCCTTCCTCTCTCCCATGTGGCCTGGGCACTCAGAGCAGCTTTTGCAGAAGTTCTTTGCCTTTTGTCCAGCTGTGAAGGTGTCTGTGCTCATGACAAAATTTTCTGCTTCATTTTCTCTGGAGAAGATGAGGTGACTCTTGGTTTCTGTCATCTTTTTATTCTAGCACCAGGAGTTTAGAGGTAAATGAGGACTGTTAGTCCAGCAGCTGCAGGAGATGTGTTTCACTCCACTGTTACGTTGCTGTGTCTGCCATGAGCTGACTGTGCCCTGCCATATCGCAATTCTTCTGAATGCCTTAGATTTGGGAGGTGATGGAGAGCTGAAGAAACAAGCTGCAGAGAAAGGCAAATGCTTCTTTGAAAGCCTCAGATGCTGTTAGTGGTTGGGGCTGACATCTGTAGTAAGGATCATCTCTCCCAGCCTGGCCTGGACAGACTTTTTTCTCAGGGTTTGTGTTCAGTTTTGTTGTCAAAGAGGATGACTGCCTTCTCCTCATGTTCCTACAGCAGGTTTCAAGTTGCCTTGTCTTCATTCAAAGCAGCCTGCAGAAGGATGGGGGTGTGGGGAGATGTGTAAGTGTGGGCCTTGGGTGCGGTGGGGGGAAAGGCTGCCTGAACTGTGGGGCTCTAACAAAGACAGGGAAGCTTGGACAGGAGGCAGAGAGGTGACATTTTGAATTCACTTAATTGTTTGGAGTACCTGTAGAACCAGCTGATAGTGGCAAATGAAAAATATCCCTTGTGTACTGAATTTTTACACTGTGCTTCATTCTACAGGTCTGGTTTCTTCCAATTAAAATCTAGTCTGAGGAAGAGCTTGGAATTGGGTTAGATTTTAGAAGATGCCAGCCTGGAGCTCAACAGTAGTCAAAAAAGCAAATTGGCTGTTAGGAAGTAGGAGGAAAAGAGAATGACCTGGAAAGCGTTGTTATGTTCCATAAATAAATCCATAGTACATGCAGCTATTTGATGCTCTGTGTGGCCCTGGTCCTCTTGTCTCAGAAAAGACCAGCAAAGGTTCAGAGAAAGGCAGCAAGGCTGTTCAGAGGCCTGGGATGCCCATTTAGTTGTTCCTAAAGCAAAAGCCCTGGGCTCTTCAGCAGGGGAAAGGCAGTGAGGCAGGGTGTGATGGAAGCCTGGAAGCTGCATGGTGAGGGAGGGTGGGTGCAGCTGTCTGCTGTCTCTTCCACTACAAACCTGGAAGAAGCAACGGCAATAGCAAATGCTAGACACACACTCGAACAAGACATTTTGTGTCTCACATGGCGAATTCAGCTCTGGGCTCCATGTCTGTGCGTGATGTGAGTGCTGGACGCTTCTGTGAGTTCAGAAAGGGGCTGCACAGATTGATGGAGGGGGCCATCAGAGCTTCTTAATGCAAGGACTCATCTGGTTTGGGATGCACAGGTAGAGTGTGGTGGTTCTGCTCCTGCTGGGTCTTAGATGGAAAAGGGAGGGATATCGAGGCCTGGAAATGGCTTGTAGTGTTGCAAAAGGAGTGGAGACGGGCTTCTCCCACCCCTGGGTGGTTGTCCTAAATCCAACAAGGTCCCTGCATGCAGCGCAGAGAGGCAGCTGGGGGGCTGTGCGGTGGCTCAGGCCACCAGGATGTGCAGGGAGGGGACACAGGCTGCCACCAGGGCAGTGTGGGTCAGCTGGGGCAAGAGGAGGGCCCGGACTGCGGCCATGGGACTGTGTGATGTGCTAGGGGCTAACTAAACAACAGCAGAGCATGGTTACTTCCACATGATGAAAAGCTTCATCTGGAAGACCTGCTTTGATGCGCTGGAGCCAGAGGGATGCAATCCTGTAGGAAACCAAGGCATCGTTCTGCTGGGGATCGGGGACTATTGTCTGTAGCCACCAATGAGAGAGGAGGCCTCTCTCTCTACTTTTTTCCCCCTTAGTTTTCCTCAATTTGTTAAGTGATCAGCTTTTGCTGCTTTTTTGGCTGTGGTTATTCTGAGGGAACAGGGAGGAGCACGATACGTAAGTTGGAAAGTTCAGCATCTATAGCAGGGTTAGCATCTTGGTTAACACGAGTGATTGTGTGTGCCTGCACAGGTGTGTGCTGGGACTGAAAGGAGATGGAAAGAGGCCCCTTGTTTTGGGAGGATAAACTGGTGGTGTTGGTTCTTGCCAACTGAAGGCCCCGTTTTTCTGAGGATTTCTGAGGATTCCTGGTGCATCTGGTGGAGGCAGGGTGCCCTGTCGAAGTATCTGCTACTCTCATGGTAATGGTCTCGTTGCTTCCCTTAGATACAAGGCTGATTCAGCGAGCTGCTTGTGATCGGTGCGAGGTATCAGCTTAGGCTGTTCTGGCACCAGTAATTCTTGTGGCATGAGAAGGAAAGGGTGGAACTGTAATAAAAAATGTCACCAAAATGGAATTCATTATAGGTGAGTCTTGCATGTGTGATGGTAGAAAGCCAGTGGTCTAAAATGGAAAGTATTTTAATACGGGGAGCTCTGAGCCATGTCGTACTGTGAAGCAGACCTGCTGCAACTACTTTCTTCTGCTCTGCTTCTTGTCTTTAATCATTAGCTCATCTTAACACCAGATTCCAGATGATTTCCACATGCTCGTAGGTAACAAAAGCCAGCAACATCACTGTGAACACTGGAGTTAAGTCCATGAGTTGCTTGCTTGCTGAATGACTGCTTCCTATCAGTATAGTTTACTTAGCCACTGATGTAATGTAAATCAAATGCTTTGCCATAATCTAATTCATGCAAGGACCTCTGTTACTAGTGTGAGTGAATAAATCTCATCTGGGTGAGCCTCTGTAGCGTGGGAATTAAACGTTTCCAACTAAGTCAGAAATAATGGCCTGTCATATGGGGGGGTTGCTTTTTTTTTTTTTTAATGGCTTTAACTTTCCTTCCTCAGTGTTTGCTCCTTGAAGCAAGGGCCTGTCAAGCATGGCTCTGGCAAACCAGTTGCCTGAGAATGTCTCTTTTTTTGGAGTGGATGATGAACCAGTTGTGGAATGATATGAACAACTGGACTGGCAGCTTCCTGCTTTATTTTCAGCTTCTCCAGAAGGGAACTATGACAAGATGTGTTGTTGAGAAAGCAAAAGTGCAACGGCAGCAAGTGCTACCACTTCAGAATTGCTTGCAAAACCTTAGCTTGTCACCTTGATTTCTGAGGTTGTGGCAAGAGTAGCTTTTCCTGCAGATTGCTCTAGCTCCTCCTGTGCCACTGGTGAGCCAAGAAAATGTGAAACATGGATTAAAACCATTTGCTGCTTCTGGTCCTGGACCACTTAAGAGTCCTTAAAGAGACCGTAAGGTCTACCAGAGGGCAGGTTTAGATTGGACATAAAGAAGACGGTTTTTTACGATGAGGGTGGTGAGACACTGGAACAGGTTGCCCAGAGAAGCTGTGGATGCCCCATCATTTGAAGTGTTCAAGGTCAGGTTGGACAGGGCTTTAAGCAACCTGATCTAGTGAAAGATGAAAGGGGGGTTGGACTAGATGGTCTCTGAAGGTCACTTCCAACCCAGACCACTCTGTGAGTCTATGATTCTATACCGAGATGGGGGGCATAGAGTGATGTAGGGCATCAGCTTGAACAGAGGTTGTGCTGGGCCTTGCTGTTGCTGAAGCCTGGATCTGCACAACATGATGCAAAAGTATAGGGGAGTTTCAGACATGCATGCTGTAATACCTCTGACTTTCCCTTTGTATCTTGAGAGCTTTCATCCTCTGATGACCAGGACTGTCTTGCAGCATGTGCCCTCTGTCAGTGGCACAGAGGGGAGCAGAGGAGTGAAATTACTGAGCACCTGACAAAGAAGGAAGTCCCTTTTCCTCCTGAAGAAATGTGGAGACATTCTGGAGACAGAATAAAATCAGGCCAAGCAGGAACCTGATGGCTTGGAATTGCTGGAGTCTGCAGGCTGTGTACAGCCTTGCTTTTCCCCTTTCTTAGATACTCTGTGAGTTCCTTTTGTTACCAAGCCTCCCTCTGCAGAGTCACTGACTATGCCCTTCTGGTTTGCACCTCAGCTTCTGCACTGGTGTTCCAGATTTGCTGTGTCTGTTGCATATCTGTTTCCTTCTCCTTGGGCTCTGCAGCCGCTTGTCCAATCCTGTTCTTTTGTAGCCTCAAATGAGAAGAAGAAAAGCTGTGGTTGGTTGGCATCGTGGTCCTGCCACCATGCACTAACTTCATGTGACATGATTTGCTTTCCTGGTTTTTTTTTTAATGGGTGATGTGCCAGAATCCATGTAAGACCTCTCCTCTTCCAGCATCGCTGTTCCAGCAGTGTCTGGACTCAGGGTTACCACTGCAGTGGATCCACTGTTGTGTTGCTTACAGAATTGCAGCCATGGCCTGTCCCCAGTTACTCTTCAGGAGTTCTGACAGGATGCAAATCTTTGTGTCCCATAATTTATTCCTATCAGTTCGTTGGATTTGCGCTTGTTTGTGGCCTTTAAATATTATGGTTCTTCCTCTTCTGTCCTCACCTCTGATCATGTTTCTCCATGAAATGCTTCTGTGCAAATCCTAGAGTTGTGCTGTTGGTAGGAGCAGGTTGCTTCTGCTGGGAAGATGTTTGCTATGTTACTCTACAGAGCATGGTGTGAGTCTGCCCTCCTGTTGTGTCTAATCCTAGCACTGTGCACCTTCTTTAGGCAGATTTTTGGTGATGTGAATCGGTAAGAACAGGCTGGAGACGTTGGCAGCCTTCCCACTGCGTACATTTTGGGCCTTCACCTCCTGTATAACGTGCTGCCTGCCACGTTGTGTAGTCCCCTTCGGCTGTGCCTTCCTGGGTATTGTGCAGTGCCTGGCCTCGTGAGGTTTCCTGTTTGTTTTGGTTTTGGTTGTTTTTTTTTTTTTTCTCTTTTCTGGCATGTTGGAGTGTTTAGCAATTGAAGGATTAAAAAAAAAATTAATCCTGCTTGTTTTAATGAACGCATCCTTTCTGAATATCAGTTTTAAGCCTTTGCTGCTTTTTCTTAATGCGAGTTTGGGGTATTTTTAAATCTTCTGCTTGTGTTGGTCATTCGCCATGTCCCTGATGTAGAAAGCTGCTGGATCTTCACAATTCTGCTGCTGTCACTTTTCTTCAGCATTTAATTCTATGCTGGCAGCTGTCACGCCCATCTTGTGTTTGTTTTGTGCAGAGCGCCTTTCTCAAGCTGTTCCCCACCGTAACACTCTTCAGATGGAAAGGGGTGAAAACGGTTTGCTCTGCAAACTGAGGATGACAGTGAGCGGCCTGTGAGGAGCGGCTGTAAGCATCTCCAATGTGTGTGTAAAATGTGACGTGCTGTGCTAGTCCAAAATGACAAGATGTTCCTGCTCCATCTGTCTTTGTTATTAGCTGCCCAGGCTTTGGTCTGTGTGAATTTTGGGAGCATTGAAATGCTCTTCCTTAAGCTGGTGTCAGAGGTAGCCTATTGACGATGCCCTTGGTGGTGTTGCACTGAAATGATTTTAACATTTTTGAAAATCTCTACTTGGCATGTGGATGCTGCCCTAGGAGGAGCGGCTATTCGAGTGGAATTTGAGCTGAGATTTCTCACCTTCGTGGGTGGGGACTGGATATCAACACGGCTTTAAAATGGGGCACCCAAGCTCCATTAAAGGAGCCTTCAGCTATTGCAGCTTGGATAGAGCTCAGCCTTGATCACTTGAAGTTGTGCTCCCAGCCTGTCCCACTCATCTGCTGCCCCTGATGCGGGTGGCGGCGGCAGCTGTTTTTTGTGGTCTCGGGGCAGAGAGAGGAGCTCTGCAGTATCCCTTGCCTCTTGCCCCAACAGACTGAGAATGACACATGCCAGCGGGCATCCAGCCTTGGGTAGAGACCAGCTTCCCTTCCCTGCGCAGGCTTGAGGGACGTGGGGAGCAGGGCTCAGGAAAGCCAGCAACCATTTTGGCAGCTCCTCGTTTCTCTTTCATATTCTTATCTCTACTGTATCTTCAGCCACCCAGCAGACATGAATAGTCAAAGTGCAGCCACCTTCAGCCCCTGAGCACTCTCTCCCAGGCCAGGCGTGGGCTGCACACCTATCCTTTGCGTGCCTCTCTCCTCCTTACCCACGTACCTTCTGCAAGGTGTCTGTTGTCCTTCATGTAACCTGCACAGGTCAAGGGTGTGTCCCAGGACTGGAATGTGCAGGTCTCAGGTCAAACTGCGAACTTCCTTCCATAAGCTGGTGTTTTCTCTGACATTGTGTGTGAAAGTGCTTGAAAACTCCAATAAAAGAATGTGCAAGAAGGGAAAAATTCCCAGGAAAGGGGAAATGCTGTGCAGGGATTAAACAGGCAAAGTGATACTCTTTACCTCTCCCCCAAGCCCCAAGGTTAATGACTTGGCATCCAGAAATGTCTGTGAAGGACACTGTATGTGTCTTTATTACATTGACTTGGGGAACGGTTCCTCTGCCTGTTTGCAGAAATGCAGTCCAAAAAGCATCACTCACCTCCATGCCTTGAGCTGAGCTGTAACTAACCCTGTCCGTCACTGCACCCTGACTGGTGTGATGCACCGCAGTGAGAGCCTGAACTAGTGCCACTGAGCAGGAGGAGACTCTGACCCTGCCAGGAGGCCCTTGGTCCCAGCTGAGCACTGACTGGCATGGGGCAGGAGGGAGCCCAGTTCCTTTCTTGCATAGCAGCAAGCAGAAAACTTGAATCTCCTGGAGGAGGAATGCTGTTAACTTTTGATAACCCTGTATACCACTTACTTACAGGTTTACAGGCTTGGTGGTAGCTGAAAATACGTTTATTTCAGGCTTAGGGCTACTGGCAGGCTGCTTTTGACTGTGGACAGGAGTTCCTGTAAAGAGACTGTGCCTTGACTTGAAGTAGAAAGGAGAGAGCAGGTAAAGAGCTCAGAAGGGTACATGCTGGCCTGATTGGCAGAATGGGGCCGCATCCAGGATAGCCACCCTGGTAGTTTGATAAGGTGACAGGTAGCAATTTACCATACCTGGGTAAATTGCTCTAGGCAGCAACTTACCATACATTCCTTCTTCCTTGCTTTTTGGCTGAAATTTATTTGGGTTTTTGACTGTATCATTAGGAGCTGCTCTTACCTTGACAATGCCAGATCACCTTGTAAGGGCAGTTTTGGTGTCTGACTGTTTTATAACAGGCTGTTATAAATCTGCATGGTGTTTGAGAGGAGCTCCGATAGTGGGTTGTGGTATGGGAAGCCTCTCCATTGAGGTCAGATGACCTCAGTCTACATGATGCCTCAAACAGAAGATTGTAGGTTGCAACGACTCGCCTCAAAGCCAGAGGGCTCTTTGGTTGTTTTGGTCCAAAGGATGAAAATCAGTGGGACCTTGCTTCAAGAGTCAAGTTGACCAAGTTCTCCAGCAGAGGTGAAGAGCTGTGGGGACAGCTTGAAATGGAGGACAGTGACCTGCTATGGGTATCTTCTGGGAGAATTTGGAGTGGGAATCCTACTGAAAGCTAAAGACACCGATGCCTTAAATAAAAATAATAATAATTTTAAAAAAGTAAAAAATCCACACTGCTTAAAATTAGTTTAACAATTTATTGTCTGTACAGTGTGGTGCCAGCTGTGAGAATAGCTGTATGAAACTCCACTTTAATTAGAGTCAGTGCAATTAAATGAAAAGAGCTAAATGAGTGTCTAAAACTTGCACTGCTTCAAGTGCTTTGACTTCCCTTCTGGAGACAGACCATTTCCATGTTGTTAGTGCCTTCTGCCAGATCATGGGAATCAGTGGTGCTAATATTTATGGCAGTAATTAACTTTTTTTTTCTTCCCCTCCCTCTAGCTGTGGCTAAGTCCTTGTTCTTAAAATTAACATTTAAAAAAAAAAAATCCTCCGATTAACTAGTGGTCATGGATACTGAGCACTACACAAACACAGTAACATTTTCCAGAGTGCCTGAAGCTGCCAAGATGTTTGCAGTCTGCTCCAGGGAGAGGAGGCTGTCGGTAGTGGGAAGAGCCAGAAATGAGTCTTAGGAGTTTGAACGATGTGTCAGATTCCTGTAATTTCTTATTATGGTTGGTTCCCGTGGCTGTGCCTGCTGCGTAACCTTCACCACTAGCGATGGTGGAAGGTGCGTGCCTGCCCTGGAGCAGCCTTTATGTGCTGCTTTGTAGGCTGCGTTGAAGCTGGGTGGCTGAATAGGAGGGTGGGGCTCAGTGAGGGACTGGGGACTCATTTGGTGAGGCTTCTGGGGTGCTGCTCTGTGCTTTTGCGAAGCTTTCCTCTGGCCTTTGTAAAAGCTCAAGCATGTGCTTTTTAGGTCAAATGTGTCAGTCCCTTGTGCCACTGAAGGGCTCGCTGAATTTGGGGCCAGTGTACCTCCTTGCCTTCCTGGTCTGGCGTGATGAGGCATGGCAGCTTGCACGTCATGCCGTGTCTTGCTCCGTGTGATAATGATTCCCAAAGCTTTAAAAAGATACTAATCTAGCCCGGTATTCTGCTGCTAAATCAGTTTAAAATGGTCAGACATCCTTACTTACACAAAACTAGATCAGCCCTGCTTAGAAGAGTGCTGAAGCTGCAGTGTTACAGAAGAGGGTTATGAACCGAAATCCATGCCTTTGCTGTTCTAATGTTACAGCTTTGGTGTAATCAAGTTATGAAATTATAAATGCTGCAAAGAGAGAGGAGGCATAGCTCTGCACCAGTGGCAAAGATACCAGCCAGCACAAGGCCCGGTAATGAAACCCTTTCATGGGGCATGAGAGGAACAGTTTAACACTGTGTGAATTGAGAAACTGAATCCCAAGAGGGATGAAGAAGCGCTTGTGGAGAGGGCAGATTGACAGCTCTGGAAGTCAGAGCCCTTCCCTTGTCACCAGCATTGGTACAGAGTTGTGTCAAGCTGTCAAACGTATTTCTGAAATATGCGTCCTGGGAGTTTAATATTTAATAGACACTCCATTTAGAAAATTGGTAGAGGCTGGTAAAGGGTGGATGAGATGGGAGGTCTCCTTCTGGGTTGCCCCTTTTGACTTGCCTTGACATGGTTTTGGGGTGCAGGAATAAGTCAGCCTCCTCTTTCCTCTACTAATACCCCTGGGAAATGCCCATGTGAGGAAGGTTATTTTGCTTGGGTATTCTTTCCAAGGGCTTCTACACTAGGATTGTGATCTACCTAAATCAGATTTCTGATTTACTGAGAGATAAATCTCTGCCCTGCTAATATGGGTCTTATTACAGGCTGTGTATTTAATGGTAGATCTCTCAAGGGTTGATGTCTATAATTCAGACTAAGTGGGATCTATAGTATTATTCTATGTAAGTTATCCTTTATTGGAATAGTAACAGGTCTAGCTTGCCTGAGGTTTTGTTTTTTGTTTTTGTTTTTTAAATTACACAGTCTGTTAATAGGGGCACTCACTCCCAGATAATCTGTAATCCTTCAGTTACAGTACTAATGGCCCATAGGTTATAATTATGGGAAAACGTGATACTCTCCTGGAGCTGTCTCCTTCTCTCAGGCCACCACTGATTACAATGCACACTTAAGAAATAGTATATAGTGCTGGCTTCTGTGCTGAGAGCCATTCTGCTCAGGGGATCCTTGGGATACAGAGGTATTCAAAGAGTCTTTGTGAGCAGTTTATGGACAAAGGTTTTCTTTACGCTTGGGTAAAAATGTGTGCACCAGCTGAAGGTCTGTTTGCCCACTTCAGTGCTTCAAAAGTGGCATATGCTCATATGTGGCATAACTGGTAACAACACATAATTTGGGTTTAGCTTTTTAGTCAAATGGCTTATAGAAAGGAAGTAAGTTTTTTGGGGCGGTTTTGTTTTTTTTAATGAAGTTTTTAGCACTGTAAATCTCAATGAACATTGTCTAAGCTAAATGCAGGAAACAAGACTATGGAAGGATTAAATGCAGTGGGTACTGAAATATTCTGGGTTGTTTGAAATGGTAATTTGGACAGGTTTAGATTGAACTAGCAGTGTTACAAATATGCAATGAAGCTAATCACAGAAAGTGGATTCTGCAGAAGAATAGGCTATCAAGCAGATGTTCAAGCAAGGAGTGGCTGTCAGCTGGAAGGTAATCTTGGAAGCATTGCATTTAGTGATATTGTTAATGAACTGCAATGAAACATGATGTTTCAGAGGGTCCCTGGCAGGATATCTGGGGGAAAATGGGGGACACAAACTTGCTTCCTGGCCCACTGGTGCTGTTTGCTTGACTGCATGGAGGACACGCAGAAAATCAATAGATCTGCTTAAAGAATTTGGGTTTCTGTGAATATCATGGACGTTCATGCCTAATGTGGCTGTGCATGTGCACGCTCTGGGCTGATTTGCTTCTGTTGCATTTCCTGGCTACATGGCTTTTTAAATTTGTTTTTACTTATGTCTGTTTTCCTCTCCTTCCTTTCAAAATAAAGATTATTTGTAAATTCAGGTCACTGAGTGTTCTTATGTAACTGGGAATGGGCTGCTTTAGCACGGGTAGGACATTCCCAGCTATGACGGGTACAGGCTGGGTCTCTACAGCCACTAGTTATTTTGCAATGCGCTTTGAGTTGAAATAACCTGGTGTGCCTGTTGACAGGGAGGTAGGGGAAGGCTGTTTCAGACTGCAGGAATTCTGCTGACAGAAATCACGATTTTGCGTTTAAATTGCTTCCTTCAGTGGCACTTTCATCTTTTTCTCAGTGAAGCTTCTGGCTACTGCTTTTGATTCATGCCAGCAATTTGTGACCCCAGGGCTGGGCTTATGTGTACTCCTCTGCAGCTGCAGGCGCACTTACTGCTTTAGTGCCTGTGCCTGAGCAGTTTTTATTTATGGAAATAGCGTACAAATGTGTAGATACTGTTTATATGGGAGTATTATAACTTCTTCATGACTTTTCTTCCTCCAAAACAGAGGATGTTGGCCTGTTTACCTGTACTGGGTGTAGGTGGCAAGGTTTTGGTAGCAGGGGGAGAGGCCAGGGCTGCCCTGTGCCGGACGCAGATGGGTCCAGACAGCTCCAATGCACCCACTGCAGCCACAGCTGAGCCCATTGACCATGATGGTGGTGCCTCTGGGAAAACATATGATTAAGAACAGGTAAAAATGCTGGGCAGGCAGAGGAGTAGGAAAAAAAAAAGTGAGAAACAGCCCTGTGAACAGTAGGGTCAGAGAAGGAGGAGAGGAGATACTCCAGTCACCAGAGCAGTGCATGGAGAGGACCACAGTGGATAAGTGTGAGGAGGAAGGAGTGGCAGGCAGGAGCTGTGATGGACTGACTGTAACCCCATTCCCCATCTTCCTGCGCTGCTCAGGGGAGGAGGTAGAGGAGTCGGGAATGAGAGTGAAGCTGAGCCTGGGGAGAAGGGCAGTGTGGGGGGGAAGGTGTTTTAGTGTCTTTGCTTCTCACCACCCGATTCTATTTTAATTGGCAATACATTACATTAATTTTCCCCAGGTCGAATCTGTTTTGCCCGTGATGGTAGCTGGGAGTGATCTCCCTGTTGTTTACATCAGCCCACGAACTTTCCATCTTATTTTTTCCCCCTGTCCTGTTGAGGAGGGGGAGTGAGGGAGCGGCTGAGTGGGCGTCTGGCAGCTGGCCAAGGTCAACCCACCACATTACCGTAGCTTGGTAAAAGTTGAGATTAAATTCAGTACCAGGTAGAACTGTTGCTCCGTGGCTGTTCCTCTGCCTTCCTTACTGCCTTTTTCAACTGAATGTCTTCTGAGCATTGTGCAGATCCAGAGACACACTTGCATGAGAACTGAATTCTTTTGCTTTTCATTAACACTCACAGATGTTTAAGCAAGTCATTCCTCCATGTTTCTGTTGTACCTGTATACCTGTAACAACATCATGGCCCTCTGTGGCAGTGAAGCATATGGTCTAACTCCATATCATGAGGTTACAGTATTTTATTTGCTAGGTTGAAGGAAGAGATCTAACGTATGAATAGCATCCAGATGGATCCAAGGAAGGGACACAGAAGGTGAATGCAGCAAATGTACTTTGGAGATAACTTTAGAGGGAGAATCATCCTCGTGGAAGCTGGAGAGGTGAACTGATAGATGTACTTGCTCGTGTCCTGAAGGTCAGAATTAGGTTCCTCTCCCGTCCTCCCTCTATTTGGGGAGGGAACAGGAACAGAACAAGACACAGCCATATACGTTAGTCTAAGCTCAGGAAACTACAGAATAGGTCTCGGGTCCATCCGGATGGTGCTTCTACATGTCTTCGCTGTGTAGGAGGTGCTGCCTTGCTCCAGCTGTGACTGCATTGCTGGCAGCTCTCTAGCAGGAGAGGACGTGCCTGTGGCCAAACAGAACATCTCTCTTTGAGAGTGCTCTTTTTCAGATCTTAGATGTGCTCATTAGAGGGCAGCAGAATAACTCTTCCTTTTTCTAGGTCAGTTCTATGTTTTTGAACGATACTTTTCTGCTCCACAGGACACAGAACAAAATTTTCCAGTTCCTCCTTCAGTTTTTCTTAGTGCAATAAGTATATAAAACAGCAATGCTCGTATGAAAATGTCACCCAGTATAAAGAAACATAGAGCAATTATAGTAAAAACTTGCTGCTTGGAAGCTTGTAAGTGTTGCAGGCTCAAATGAGATGGAACTCCTCTAAGATTAAACCACAAATGGCTAGCATTGTATGTCGAAAAGCAGCCAAAGGAATGTTTCACAGCTAACTTGTTTTTTGCTCTGCCTAATTCTTATTTGACCTATATGTCCATATGCATCTATTGATTTGTTTGCTGAACCCCAGGTGCTGCTGCCGCCACCTTTTTCTGCTTGAAGAAAATGTTACAGAACCAGACTTGCTTCATCTGAAAGTAATCTTTAAATGAGGTCTGATAGTACGCCCCCCCATCCTCTATAATATAAATACTATAAATAATTATGGCACAGTCTTTAAAGGCTAAGTGAGGCTGGGATTTGGAGCCCAACATCACAATACTTAAATGCATTATTTATTATGTAACATTCACAGAAGAAGGCTGTAGCTTTGTTTGACTTTGCAGCTAGTGTATTTCTGGCTTCAGAAAGATCTGTGTAGAAATCCTGGCTAGGAGTGAATGTCTCCAGTGCACATCTTATTAGCAATATTTTGTACACTGTTGACCTCTCTGGGGGACGTGAGCTGGTTCAAGGCAGCTGGAATAGCAGGAAAAATGGATTTTTCAGTTTTAGCAGCATTAGCCATTAGTTTCCAACAGATGGCTCTAATTTTGCAAGATCCTCAGTGGAAGCAAAACTTCATTAAGTAGAAGAAAACGAATATTTCAAGAGATGTGCAAATAGGTTTTGTGTCTTGAGAACCTTTGCTGAATCTTCCTCTTCCTGAAGCTCCTTGGCCTAGGGTGGTGGAGCATGTGTGAGGATTGGTGGGGGGAGACATGACACCTTTCTCTCTTTCCCAGAATGTGTTGGGTGTTTTCACATTATATCCTGCAGATTTCCATATCTCCCTCTCCCCTACCCAAAGGGGCATGTGTCCACCCGAAGGGGCACATAGCTGCAGGTTTCTCAGGACTTGGTAGCTGCTATGTGTTCCTCACATAGGTGGGGGCTTTAGCACAGTAGGGTGTACTTGGCTGCGGCTTTCTGTCCTACATTATTTTTTAGGGTGGCAATATCCAAGCCCGCAAACCTCTGAAGTGGAACAGCCTTATTGATACTGGCAAACGTTTTTCCTGGCACGGCAGCTTGGATAAGTCCTACCTCCTGGAGAAGTCCAGATTGTGCTTTGCACTCTCGGTTTGGGATCAACTGGGAAGCTGGCATTTCTTCATGTCTTCGTTGCGACGCCTCAGCAAAGGCAGGACTAATGGGAAGGTCCTCATCAGGAAAGGAAAGCTGAACAAAGCCAGAAAAATGTGAAAAATGTCTCATAGCACTTGGCAGCTCTTGGTCCATTAGGTAAAAATTAATATCCTGTCAATAGGGTAAAAAGATTAAGCTCAGTCTTACACCAAGTGAAACACCAGGGATGAGTCTGTAGGCACACAACGTGTGGCTCTAAACCCATTTAACTGTTTGGTCCATATTAGGAAATTAGCAGGCACAGTGCTCATGCCAGCAGTACTCCTCACTGCAGAGAAATACTCTTCCTGCCAGCATCTTCCGTGCAATATGGAAAGATCTTCTGCTGGCCCTTCTTTTACAATGAAAGTTTCTCTCTTCTGAGAACTAATACGATATTTTGTTGGGGATGTGGGTGTTCTCAGTAGGTGTATTTTGGGCATGGTGAGCCTAAGTATTGCAAGACTATTGCTTGGAAAGGGGTGTGTAGTTTTTTTGTTCAAGGAACACTTTCTTTACAGGAATGACTCCAGACCACGTTCCCCTGTGAGCATGGGGATACTGAAGCGCAGAGAGGTGAGGGGACAGCTAGTTCTCAGGACTCTCTGATTTGGTGCTCTAGTCGCAGACCTGAGAAGATCAAGGCAATGCCAAATGTCTGGCTGCTCTGAAAACTGACAGTAGGGAGTGTCAGAGAAGCACCTATTATGGTTTGGTCCTTCCCCACCCCCTGTTACTTCTTTTAATGACATGGATGTTCTTGCAACAGCTCTCTTCTGGCAGCTGCTGATCTCATCGCTGCACAGGGAAGATGGGGCTGTGGTGAGAGCACCCATTTGTGCTAATGCTGGCGCAGTATAAATGCTGTGCAGCAGTGCATGCCATTTGCTGGGGCTTGTTATTGTCTGCATGTGCTGCTGGCAGGGGTATAGAGAGCGTGAAGTATGAAGTGGCGGAGCCCTGTCATTTTTTTTAAATTTTGCTTGCTTTAAAACAGATTCTACCAGGAGAACGTCATTCCAGGATGGGTGACTGATCCTGTCCTGCAAGTTTCAAATAAAGAAAAGGGGAAGAGGTGATGGGATGGAGAAAAAAAAATAACTTCTGCCTCTCCTAGAGGGGCCCAGATCTTGATTTTCCTTTTTTAAAGATTTCGTCTTTGTTTAAGTCAGCCAAATGGGCATATTGGAGTAGAGTGGCTTACTCTAATTTTAAGACTTGTTTGAAAAAAGGAAATCGTCTTGTGTGAGAATCATTGCAGGAAAGACAAAGGGTCCCCGGCAGAGTGGTCAAGCCCAGCTTTGGCAGGAGATGAAGAATGCCATAGGAGGTCTGTAGTGAAGTAATGATCACGGTGGTCTGTCGAGGGGCTTGGTAAAGCTGCGGGACAGTGCTCGTGTGTCCCCTGGAGCCAGGCAGAAGAGGAGCAGGGAGGAGGATGTAGGGCTGTTCAGGGGGAAGATGCTGTGGGAATGTCATGTGTTGCATAAGATGGCAGAGCTAGGGATCGTATTAGTGCCTCAGGGCTTTTGGGAGCTCTAAATTGTTCACTGAAGCAGAAGAAAGTTGAGACAGCACAAAAGCGGCAGCCACCAGAAACATCGGAGGCTGGAAGAGGCGATGAAGCAGTGTTTGGACCAGCTCCACTTATGGGGCAGTCTGTGCACCCATGAGGAGTGAAGGAGACTTGTGGTGCTTGGGCACCTCCTGGAGTGAATGTTTTCATGGGTTAGGCTCATTGGACTGTGTAATCAACACCACCACAAAAAAAAAAAGATAGTTCATTGTGTCACGTTTGAATGCTAGAATTAGTAAGACCTTTTCAAGGTTACAGGGCCATTGTGATCATACAGTCTTCATGCAGACACTGGATCACCTCTGTTTGTGCTTTAGGGGCTTCTGCTTGGCATCTTCAGTCTTGATCTTGTGGTGAAGCGTTTACTTATCAATTGTAGTCAGTTTTATAGTGCTCTGAAGAAAAAAGTCAGCTTGTTTCTGGTCCGGATATAACTTGCCAGCCCTTTGAGCTGGGAGGGCTGTGTGCTTATGTTAGGCAGGAGTGGGTACCTGGGTGCAGCAGGTGCTAACCTGCAATATGTGCTTGAGATTGGGAATTGAGTTATCTCTCTACCCCATCGCAGACCAGAGTAGCATGGATTTCATGCCTCGTACTTCTCCAGGCAACTATTCATCTAGCTCCATTCCTCAAATGCTTTCCAGTTTTGAAATCTGCTATACGTGCTCCAAAAAAAAGAGGGGGGAAGAATGGGCAATGAGGTTTCAGCAATGTTACACATTGCTGATCCTGTGCGTTGGTTGTTGCCCAACTGTATGTAGGCAAAGCTGAACGGTGAATTAGGGGCTGGAGGTCAAATACATGCCTGTCGCAAACAATTTGGGAAGCTTTCCTGGGTATTCTCATCCTCCTTCCTACTTTGTATTTATGTTAGTGTGGCAGTCCTCTGTGTGTGCAGCAGGTTATAACATCACTTACAACGCAAGTGGTGTTGGAACTGACTGATCAAAATGTGACCGGGATCGAGCTAATAATTCTTAGATTGTGTAAATAATGAAAGTCTGCTGGCATTATACAGGCTGAATTGTTGAGCTCTTTTCCATGTCTAAATCTAAAATTATCTTGTATATGTTGACTGAGCAGGCTATCGGGTAAAAGAAATTAATATGATTACATTCAATATATGGCTGTTCAGCGGTAGAAGATACGGTTGGACTTTCTGTTCCCTTGGTACTCCCAAACTGTTAGGTGTTTGGGTTTCCTGGTGTGTAGGAGCTCTGACAGCTGCAGATGGCGGGATTAACTCCTTGACGTACGGCTGTGCAATAGACAGGACAGCATGGGGAGGGGGAGCACGCTACACTAATCTACCACAAAGACTTAAAAATCAAGGGCAAGCTCTGACATGTGATTACTTTTTTCATTTCCCTGTCAATGCATGGAGTGTTGGGAGTGGGGAAACGAACCCACGCCACGGGGAGCCTGAGACCAGACATACTAAAGAATCCAAGGAAGTCCGCCAGGAAAGGAAAATTAATCAATGGTTAAAATAACCTAGTGGAAATTTTGCTGTGGTCCTAATGAGCTCTGAGTAAGGTTCAGAGTAATTACTGCATGAAAACTCTGATCGGAGCAGTAAGGAAGCTTCTCTAGAAACTCTCCTCCTGCTTTTCTTTACAGTGGTGTGTAGGCATTGCCTGAGTACTCATGGCTGTGAATGTGTAGAAGGTGATGCCAGGGTTCACTGAGCTTTAGCACAGGGGCAGAAAAAGCACACATGCCTCACCATAAAGGAAAAAGCCATTAGCCAACCTGGATATAAGAGCTTGTAACAGCGTCTGCAGTCAAATGCAGTCCTTTCAGAGCATTTGTGTTTATCTGTAGGTCAGTTTTTCAGCATTGATGCTAAAGGCGTGGAATATGAGCAATGATTAAATGGATCAGAGCTCTTTTGCCTGGAAAAGATGACTGTCTGAGAAAAGAGGAGCTGATGAAGTTTAGTAAAATACGATTGCCACAGAGGTGAAGAGAGATTAGACTTGTTCCCAGTCTCTTCCAGTGAGATAAATGGAAGAAATAAAAAACTAGAAGATGCTGTGTTCAGGATGGGCAAAGATCCTTCAGGAAAAGGGCAGTTAAGTTGTAGGGCTCCTTGCACACAGGTGTTCTGAATTTCTGGTACCTACATGAGCTTTAAAGCAACTGGTCAGATCTCCCAAAATAAAAATACATTGGGGGGTACTAAATGCACCCACTCTATACTTGGGCATTCATCGCTGGCCCAGTTGGACATGTGGTATTGGCTTGCATGAGGCTTTGGTCAGGCCTGGTATGTTCTTAG
Organism: Aptenodytes forsteri; assembly: GCF_000699145.1. Classification (NCBI taxonomy): domain Eukaryota; kingdom Metazoa; phylum Chordata; class Aves; order Sphenisciformes; family Spheniscidae; genus Aptenodytes; species Aptenodytes forsteri. Next base: position 469,731 of record NW_008795697.1, on the reverse strand, counting down.
CCCAATGGTACTATTTACTAGTGGTAAAGCTGGACACCAAGGCTCAAACTCAAGTCCTCAAAGTGTCTTCTGTTAAAGCTCTGTGAGGTTTTTGTGTGTAGCTTCTGCTGATGGTTGGCAGGAGCAGCGCTTGCTCACTGGACAGAGTGAAAGGCAAGGGTGGGCTGGCCATGGCTGTTCCCAGTGTGCATTATGTTAGGCTGGCTGCATCTCTCGTGCATGTCACGTTTTGGGGTTTCCATTGTGTTTGCAACCCTGGCTTGCAATTGCAGGTGATGTCATATCTCCTAATTTGTGCAGATGCTTTAATCATGTCTACTGCATAACTGGGCAGCTGGATTTGTAATGCTATGGAGGGGACTTTTTTTACTGAAACACATGGGCTGCTAATCTTGAATTATTCGAATGCCAATCAGTAGTGCCTGTGGTACGTCAATCTCTGGGGAGCCTTGCAAAGAAGAGGTATTCAAATGAAAACCAGCAAAAGGATAGAGGCAGCAGGCTTCCTGGAAATGTGCAGGAGGGATGTTGGAGACTTCTCCTGTATTCATCTGTTCTGCTAGTTAGGCTTTGTACATGGCAGTAACGTCTGTCCTTGCAGCAGTAAGAGATATGTAGCCATGCGCTTCACAGCAGTGATGCTTTTGTCACCCTCTGTGTGCTGTGAAGAGCCTGCGAGGACGCTGGATGTTCCCTCCAAACCACAGTTCCAGTGACTCTTCTTTGTCTCCCAAAGCTACAGACACCTACAGCTGGGGATGGGGCCAAGGGGATGCCAGGGGCACAGCTAAGCCGTGCCAAAGTGGAATTTTCTTGTTTCTGTCCTGATCCTAGTCCGAAATACATTCATGCAATAATTCTGCCGTTTGACTGTATTAGCATAAAGTTGTCACTGTATTTCTAGTGCAATTTAAAAACTGAAATGAAAATGTTAAGAATCTGACCTTGCACCGTTGCCTTTAATACAATTCTATGGCAGACCTGCTGGAATCGAGAGGATCTGATTTAAAAGTATTTTCAGGGGTTCAAGTTAGGCTTTGGGCTTTTTCTTCCCTTCTCTCTGTAGCATTCTTGTAATCGGCTGAAAATTGCTAAATCTTGCCAGTCTGTTTTGCAGTCATTAGTCTGTACTTACTTTCTTCTCTCCTGTGCTTCCCACTGGCCTTCAGATCTGTCATGGAATTAATTGGTGAGGAAAAAAGAAGAGGGGAAGAAATTTGTCCACTGCATGTGGCAGGAGTTTGCTGGCAGTGCTATCTCAGGTAAAGTACAGAAGTGTAACACATAGCCTTTCTGTAAGATACAAGGCATCTGCTCCGTGTTAGGGTGTACAGGTTTTGTCTGGAAAATAAGGGCTACGACCAAGACGGGAAATGTCCGGCTACTGTAGCACTAGGGAGGAGGGATTACTGTTAAACAAGCAAACAGGGCAAGAATATAGTCGACAATAGAAATGCTGACTCTGCTGGCCTGGAAAAAGGGTAACCTGAGCCCAAGTGGCTGGGAAGCAACTGTTTGGGGGCTTGGTGGAAAGCAGCGATCAGTTGTAAAGGGCAGGGACTGGATTAACTAGTGCAGCACTGAAAGGCAAAACTCATCACCAGTTATTCATGCACTACCTGAAAGAAAATAAGGTGGGGCAAGCCTTTTTTTCTTCCTCTTTGTTGTTTAGTCTCACCCAGGATCAGGCACCGGGGGTTCCTTAGAGGCTTGAACCTTCTTCCTGCCCCTTTGTCCCAGCAAAGGATGCGTCTGGTTAACGTCCCAGCGTGGTCCTTTCTGCAGCCTGGAGCTTTGCTCTCCTGGGCTTGGGCATGTGATCATGGGAAGCCAGAGCAGCTTGTTCAGCACTTCAGAGAGAGACGAGCTTAGAGAGGCGAGTTGTCCCATAGCAAGCCTTGACCTAGGGAAGAGAAGCCTCCTGCCGTGGCCCCCCTTCTTCCCCTGCCCTGCCATCATGTGCCATACCAGTCATGAGAGCTGCTGTGATGATAGATTTCCACCCTACAGCGTATGGCAGGATTTTTGCAGCAGTTCATGTCTGGTTAAACGCTATGGCTGGTTTGTCGGGGTGACGGTGTGTAACGTATCATTTTGCCCAGTCTCTCCACCATCAAGCTGGAGACAGGGAACGCCCTTCAGTTTCACTGTGTCTGTGCTCCTGCTCTCAGCTAGCTTAATTAATCGCAAACTCCCAGTGTTACGTGGGGTTACGTAGGACTGGATTTCAGCCCATCCCACAGAGGATTGGAAGGAGTAGGAGGCTGCCCAAGCTAACTAACAGAGCAGCAGTCCCCGTGGTGAATCTGTTAAATGTACCTCTGATGCTCGGTCTCTGCATGCTGCAAAGTCTTGGATCGTGTGGTCTTCTGCCCAAACCCTCCTTCTCACCTGACACCCATTCCTAAAGCAGACTAGAGCTTTTAGTCCTCTCCTGTGTCTCTCTTCCCATTCTGTTTTCTTCTGTTCACTGGCTTATTCCAAAATTCAAGCTGTGTCTGTTTATTCCTTGCAAAATTCCCACATGCACATCCAAAGGGAAGTTTCTGTCATGCTTGCATCTTTAATTTAGTAGCCACATACTCCTCCCTCTCCGCTTTGGGCCAAACTGGGCACTGGGGTGGCTGATGCAGTACCACTGATTTTATGTGTATCCTATACTCTGTATGTGTCTGGGACCAGTTATGAATTTGCTATTTGCAAACACACTACATATAACCTGTAAGACCATGTCAGTCAGGCCGCAGAGGTAGGCCTGTGTGTGTCACCAAATGTTATGCATATCCGCTGTATTTTCCTTCTTAGAATCATAGAATAGTTTGTGTCAGAAGGGACCTTAAGGTCTTCTCTCATCCAACCCCCCTGCCGTGGGCAGGGACATCTTCAACTAGATCAGGTTGCTCAGAGCCCCGTCCAACCTGACTTGAATGTTTCCAGGGATGGGGCATCTACTGCCTCTCTGGACAACCTGTTCCAGTGTTTCACCATCCTCATCATAAAAAAATTCTTCCTTATATCTAGTCTGAATCTACCCTCTTTTAGTTTAAAACTATTACCCCTTGTCCTATCGCAACAGGCCCTGCTAAAAAGTCTGTCCCCATCTTTCTTATAAGCTCCCTTTAAGTACTGATAGGCTGCAATAAGATCTCCCCAGAGCCTTCTCTTCTCCAGACTGAACAACCCCAACTCTGTCACAACCTTTCCTCATAGGAGAGGTGTTCCATCCCTCTGATCATTTTTGTGGCCGTCCTCTGGACCTGCTCCAACAGGTCCGTGTCTTTCCTGTCCTGAGGACTCCAGAGCTGGACACAGTACTCCAGGTGGGGTCTCACCAGAGTGGAGTAGAGGGGCAGAATCATCGACATTTTATTTCCCGCTTTTCTCTTTCCTGAGGTCCTTGTGGGGGAAAGTTTAGAGTCCAGAGAAGGTCAGCAAGAGACGAGGAGGTTGGACCTCCTGTTAGAGTGCCGAGGTATTGACATGCCAGAAGGAAGAAGCCTGTTGCTATAGCAGCTGGTGCTGGGATCCCATGTAACTTTGAAACCTTTGCATGCAAGATGCTCAGCTAGTGTGCAGTAGCGCTGCATTGAGCACGCCTTGGCTTGCACAGGAGGGCATCTCTCTGGCTGCCTGCTTTCTTCACATCAGGTACTCTCCAAGAGCCAGTGTGGGCACGTTCTTCCTTGTCATCTGTATCTGAAAGCTACTGCATCCTTGGTATGCTTGCACAGCCTTTTAGCGCCAGCTTCCTGGCATAGCCTTCAGGTGATAGTTTTGTCGTGTTTTGTGGTCTTGGTGGCCTGATCTCTTACCAAGATCTCCCTTCTGGGTATTGAGATGGAGGTGTTGACATCCCAGTACCCCTAGAGAGTGAGTAGGAAAGCAAGAGAGTACTGTGGAGATGCTGGAAAGCTCATTCATGGGACAGTTACGGGACTGTAGGAGGAGAGGCACTTGTGCCGTGGGAGACTAAACTATTCAGCTGTTACTCAAGTAATCTGTGGGGAAGAAGAGAGGGAGGAGATCCTGTAGCAGTGTTCATCATAACTGTTCAACAGACAGATGTGGGAGATGTGGTCAGGATTCACCCCAAAAGCTCTTTATTCAGAGCATGCATTCAGGTTTCCCTGTTAGGAGTCCTCTGCCAGCTGCTCCCCCTCCCTTACCTCCTCCTGTCTAACAACATGGTTCTTCTGGAGTCAAACCTGAGGTAGTGTCTGAGTCTGGCTGGGAAATGAAGCCGTGGTGTCATGCCAGGTTCTGCCTCTGGTCGCTTCCTTCTCCCATACCACATGTTGCCTTATTTCCCGGTGGAGCTGTGGCGGCTGCCTTTTGGCTGTTTGTTCTTCTAATTAGGTCCTCGGGAAGAGGCAGAACCCAGCTGAGAAATCTGTAGCTGGAAACATTAAAGGAGAAGGTGAAATTGGGGAGGAAGGAAGATTTTTCAGGTTGTTGATGAGCTGGTGTTAAAGCAGGTCAAAACCTGCTGGTTTGATGTTGACCCCTGAGCTGTTTCTGAAGCCAGTTCTGTTTTGTACTTCCAGGCTGCTATCAGGGTAGGAATCAATGCTGGGATGTTTGATTAGGAGGTTTGTTTCTTCCCCTCCTTGACTGATCGTGAGAAGTCTGCATTTCTGTGGTTCCTGTGGGTGGGGGAGCTGTGCCTGCAAGGTGAGGGATGTGATGGGTCAGCCCAGCCTCTGGACAGTGAACTGGGTCACCTGCCCTCAGTGTTGCGGAGGCTAGACACAGGGCTCTCGGCCCTTTGAAGCACACCATTATGCATTTTTATTGCTTGGTTTGAACAAATCTAGAAGATGCTTGAAATCAGGATGTATTTCAGGATCCAGCTCGGCCTTGCTGCTTATTCTGTTCCAAACTATCAACAGGACTTTAACACCTGGGCTCCTGGCAGCATGCAGAGAGCAGAGGAGAGGACTGCACTCTGCCTTAGAACAGATTTATCTCGTGCCACAGCAGTTCAGCTAATCTACTTAGAGTAATTTAGGCACCAGGCAGTAGTATTCCCAGATTGCAGTCCTTCATCCCTTTATTATTTTTTTTGCGTGAGTTTAGTAGATCATTGAGGGTTTTCTGGTCTGGGCTTGGTGAAGGAAACTTTTAAACAAAAAAATCTCCACTAATCAAACTCTGAAATTGTACTTAATTTCCAGTGTCCTGCCCACTGCTGGAATTACCAAGTTAGATCTTTAGGCCAGAGGCATGAAGCAATGATTTTCAGGTTTCTCTTGTTTCTCAGGGCTTGGTCAGTGCTGTCGCTGCTGAACTTCTTACTATGACAAGATCTTCCCCACCTTCCCACGTAGTTTGGCATATGAGTTGGTGTACCGGGGTAGAACAAAAGGGTAGCCAAGTTGGGCAATCCCAATCTTTTGACAGCAACCAGCAGGGAAAAGCTGAGGAGTATAGCAGTACTTTCCTCAAAATGCTTAGCTGGGCACTTAAACTTCCAGTGCCTAATAACTATTATGAAAAACAAACTGGTGAGCTGAAGAAGTAGAAGGCTGTAGATACCGCTAGTGCCAAACCCCTTGAGCCCCGCTGTTCTTCCAGTCCCGAGAGGTTCTGCAGATACTACCTCTGCCCTTGCTTGTGGGCCTGTCCGGGGGAATTGGAGCGCTCATGTGCTTATTCATGTCAGGCTGGAATAAAGATAACAGTTGGCCTAGAGTTATGTTGCTACTGATAAATTTTAACTTCTGTCTAAAATAGATTATGGGCACTTTAGACCTCGAGGCTGAAGTCTGAAAGATCAGTCCAGCTGTCTCAAACAACTTGTCGCTGCTGAAGATGAGGAGGCCTGCTTCCTCCTCCCCCTTCTCTTGACTATGTGTCTTCCTGGCCTGATGCTGACTTGATTTGGTTCAGCTCTCTAAACTAGCAGAAAACTAACCTGGTGGAAGCAAGTTAGGTTTTTCTATTGGAGATGCACACCAGAGCTGGGGTAGGAGGGTGTGTGGGAGGCATGGTAGAAGGCTGCTGCTGTTGTAGCTAAGCTCTTGTTTGCCTGCACCCTGAGCTACTCTTTGCTGGAGTCTGCCTGCTGTTGTTTCTGTGCCAAGTTTCCAAATGTCATGTGTTGATAATGCTGCTGGTATTGATACTGCTGCACATTGCATGTCGATCTTTCCAGAGGAAACAGCCCTGTCTCTGTGTCATTAACAGAGAAGTTGATTACAATTGGTTTTTTTTTTCTCTAGTTCCATTAGAGACAAGCAATCCAATATTGCATTCAGTATTCCCTGGAGCAGGTCAGCACCTTCCAGACCTCTTCCCTGCTCTCCAAAGCACCCCCGAGCATCCTGTCAGCATCACAGCAGAGTATGAGGAGTGCGTCTGCACAGGCAGTCCCCTCTTCTTCATAGACTGGGACATGGGCGGAAAGCCACGCTGGAGACTTAAATTAGCTCTCTTCCATTTGTATTAGAAGGAAGTTATTCTGATTTTTAACATGAATGCGAGGCTCTTGTGCAGAAATGACTGCTCTCGCTGTGCTGATGGATATTTGCTGATTGATGGGAGCAATCCCTTTAACAGTAGGTGGGGTGTTGGCATATAGAGACCTTGGAGTGGCGTGCTGGAAACATTGCCTGTACAGGCATGTAGTGGAGAAGGCTGCTAGTGTGCCAAGAAGGCAGATTTACTGAATAGAGAGTTTACTAAATTAAGTCAAGGCTCCTTCTCTGATGCATAGTCTAGCAGAGGCTGAGGCCTGCGTACCTTAGGTGTGGCTGGCTACACTTCAGGCTTTTTGTCTGTTGCCTGACACGTTTTTCTGGAATATGTATTTTGGTGGAATCCCAGCTTGATTATAGAAGCTGAAGCACTATTTTTGCTTAATGGAACGTCTTTTGGGGTGGGAAAGCAGAGGAGGGACATTTCAGCTTCCTTGTCACACCTCTGTTGCTGAAGTTGCTCTCTCTGAACTTAAAGGCAGACTGAGCCTGAGGCCATACAGCTCCCTGGACCATGGTGGCATGATAGTCCTTCCTACTGATCGAGCATCCCCTCTGCTTTCTGAGCATGCTCTCTTGCTAAAAAGGCATCCCGAGGTAGCTACTTGCTATGGACAGCATTAAAGGAATGGATTCAGCCAGGGACACCTGGCAAATCCTTTTCCTCAGGGCTAAATTGACTCATGGGCTCAGGGTTCTGCACAACTGGAAGACAATGCACACTTCAGATGCTAATTTAGAAAATCTCCCAAGGAGAGGCAGGCAGACTGTTAGCTGGGAAGAATACTTATGTGGATCTTCAAGAGTTTTTGTCGAATTTCTCCCAGTTTCACACATGTGCTTCCTTTGTGTCCTTGTATTTCTGGACACTTGTGAAGCAGGGAGAGCTTCAGGACTAAATTTTAGGCAGTCTTCTGCTAGTTTGGGCAAGTTCAAGTCCTTGTTACCTTTGGAATAGGGGCTGCCACGGGGAATGGTGGGATGCAGAGATCAGGCTTGGACATTACTTTTGGGCCAGCTGTCCTGTTTAAAAAGTAATAGGTTCAGATTTTTCTGCAAAGAACTGATTGGCATGAGCACGGTTATTTCTGAAAGGGAAGGTGCTGGGGTGAAGTACTTGATGCCCCTCTAGCAAACTAGAGACTGAGAAAGTAATGGAGGGGGAAAACCTCTCCTCTCCCAGCTTTTCTCTGCCTTTTGCTGTGCCTCTGAATGCTTATTCCTTCTCCACTGATGAAAGGAGAGGATAAAACTTGCCTGATCTGTGCCTCAGGTGCCCTGTAGAGAAGAGAAGGCTGAGTGGGTAGCCTCTGCAGGTCACCAGGCTGGGAACAGAAATGGTCCTCCTGCCTTCCTGAAAGCATCTCTTCTCCCCATCTGCCCAGGTGGGCTTTCTGTGTGCTTCGGTTTCGCCATGGCATCAATTGCCTGGCAGCCCTGCACCTGTATGTTGGAAGACAAGCCTCACTGTACACTTAATGGTGTCTTGTGGATGTCCAGCTTTCTTTAATGCCCATGTTTCTGCCCCTTCCCTAGCTGTTCCTGCTTTCCCTCCCTCCATTCTCTCTGTGCAAGAGCTTCATCCTTATCTTCCTGTCATTTGAACCTATCATTTCAGCCAGTTTTGACATTCTTCTCTTGACCTTCATGGCTCAGTTCTTCCTCCTTCACTGTGAAGACATCTATGATGTGATCTGTTCTCTACTCTGTGCGCGCTGCTGAAATTCCTGTGCAAGTCCCACTTATTGCTGTTCTTGGGGTGGTTTTGTTTTTACCCTGAAGTTATGTATCTGCATTGTCTACTCAATTCAATTTCTGGCTGACATTGTTGTATTGCCTGGAAATATAATTAAGTATTGATCACAGTGCACTCAGCAGTCAAATTAGTTAATATATTAATTATGTGTAACAGTATGTCATTCCAGTAATGTTTGTTACCTACCAGCTTAAGTAGCGTTGTGTGTGTGTGTTGAGAGGAAAGGCGTAGAGACCTTGGAGTGGCGTGCTGTGTTTGCTTTCATTTTTGCCTTTTAATAGTTGCAAATCCCTTGGCCAGTGGTGGTCTGGGCATTGCTATTTTGCTGGTACTGTTGTTTCTTGCCTGTTCTTGCTCATTATTCTCTGCTGGTCATAAATTTCCAGGAGAAGCCCTACACTACCTCAGTGGTTACTGCTAAATCCTCTCATCTGTTGGAAGCCAGGCTGGAGTACTTCCAGTTAACATCCCGCCTTCTGGGGGCTTCCTGGAAAGTGCTTCTCTCTTACTCAGACGGCATATCTGTCAGTGGTTGACCTGATTCAGGACCTGAATAGGTGCTTGCTGGAAGATGCCTTCCTCTGCCAGGTCTCCACATCAAAGAGGGTGCAAATAAATGCAACTTGTCCTCTTTGCTCTCTGCTGGTCTCCATTGCTCCGATGCTCGCACCTCCCTTAGACCTGCAGAGAGCCTACAGAGAGCCATTGTGGACACATGGCTTAAGAAGCACAGATGGGAAAAAAATGTTTCTCTGCTGTGAAATCTTGCTACCAGTTCACATTGGATTCTGTCCATCAAAAATCTTTGAAAACTTCTGGTCAGAGGCGGTCTTTAATATGAGCTGTGTGCTTAACTTGAAACTGTGTCTCTGCTGGTTTTCCCCAGTGCTACAACTAGCATAAAAATATCAGGTAGACTGACCTGAATGAATGGGGTGGGAGATAGAGAGTTTTCTCCTTTGTGTCCGTCCTGCTTAGTTACTGCAGTGTCTGTGATGAGCTAAACCTGGTTTTATTATGAAAGTTTTAAGATGTTTGGGGATTTAAATACTGGGCTAGCCAGTTACGTGGCAGTTCAAATTAGCATAGTTGCAGTGTAGCAGGACCTTGCACTTGGCCTTGTTGAACTTCATGAGGTTCACATGGGCCCACTCCTCCAGCCTGTCCATGTCCCTCTGGGTGGCATCCCTTCCCTCAAGTGAATCAACTGCACCACTCAGCTTGATGTCATCCACAAACTTGCGGAGGGTGCACTCAATCCCACTGTCTATGTCATTAATAAAGGTATTGAACAGTACCGGTCCCAGTAGGGACCCCTGAGGCATGCCACTTGTTACTGATCTCGAAGTAGGGACCCCTGAGGCATGCCACTTGTTTTGGATTTTGGACATTGAGTACCCAGTCTCAGCCAAACTAGAGAGTCTGAACAAACCTGCAAGAAGTATTTTCAAATACTCAAGTCAAATTGTCCTAAAATAGAGTGGATGGACTGTAGAGTTGAAGACCATGGTACTTGTGGTACATCCTGCTCTGTATGGAGTGGCTGGAGCTGTGACTTGACTTGTGGGACATGAATGTAGGGAGGGCAATTAGATTCAAAGCTTGGAAATAGCCATAAATGAAAACCAAGCTTGTATGCTGCTTGGAGAAGGGTGAGGGGGACTGTTATTAGAAATATCATTTAAAAAATGGTTTGCTGTGTCATTTTCCCCTTTGGACAAATGCTGTTGCTGACTCAGGTGATATCAGACTGAGGTTTGCCTGCATAATGCTGTCTCTGTTTTTGTATGTTTTCCAGTTACATCCTGCACTCCTTGTAAGCACACAACTTTGTAAAAATTTTTTTACCCTAGTAGTGTAGATATAACAACTTCTCTCCATGTTTTAAGGCATCTCATGGAGTGGTCCTGCAGGATGTCTGGTTACTGTGGGACAGTCTTAGGGCTGTTTTTTCTTTATAGAGTCGTTCCTAATTTGCATTTTCTAATGAAAAACTGCCTAAAAATCCATTTGTATCCCTGAATTGTTTGTGAGGAAGAGCCAAAGAAAATTGGGAAAAAAATTTGAAATAATTTCATTTTGCAACAAAGTGGAAAGCATTAAAACAAAAGGATTTTGATGGAGATAGTTTTGTAATCTCTGTTAACCTATCCTTAAATTCTGAAGTAGTTTGAATTTGGAATCTGCAGGCTTTCCCAGGACAGAAGAAGCATTTGCCACCAATTGTTAGTGTTTTAGCAAAAATCACAGCGAGGTGTGGTGTGCTTCTGCACAGCGAGAGGACGGCACTTGGAGACCATCCAAAGGGCAGTCTGCTTTACGGAAAACTCTAGAGACTGAAAACATTTTCAGGCAAACTGAAACGGCCCAGGGATGCTAGCGCTGTTGCTGTTACTTTGTGCCGTGTTTCCATGCAAAGCTTGTTCTGACAGCCTGGGTTTACTGTGCACTTCTCCAGGAAGGAGAAGGGACAGTGGAGAAGGGACAGAGCTGCGCTTTTGGCCTGCGCAAGGATCTTAAGCTGCATGTTACTGGAGAAACAACATCTCTTTCTGTACCTTCATGTGTATTTGCATTGAAGTAGATGCAAAGGGAGGGTTGAAGGTGCAGCCTTGTCTTGAGTTTTAGATAATATTTAGCTGTGTGACTGTTTTCTTAGTGTCTCTTCCTTCCCCAACTCTTACTGTCAGGTAAAGCGTATGCTGCCTTCACTCAGCAGTACCAGAAGGACTGACCCTGGGATTCCTCCTGCCTTTTTTCCTCCATCTCCATCCGAGGAAAGGTCCAGCTGCAGCTCTTCCTGCTGGCTGCATCCCTGCCTTGTCAGTTGGTTAAGGCAGAGGTTCCTGCAAGTGCTTGTTTCACTGAGTTGCACGGTGAATGTGGTCCGGTTGCCCGTCCTTCCCCATTTCAGTTGAAAGAAATAATTTCAGATGATACTGTCTACATCTCCCCCGTGTCCTGTTTTAAACCCAGTGCAGGAAAATGGCTTTAGATGCTAAACCTGGATTCAAGGGAATGAGGAAAACTCAGTGCTCCTAAACAAACCAATGAATCCATGAAATGTATTATCTGGAGAAGTGGCGGGGAAGGTGGGACTCTGCCCGTAACACATTGTAGTGTCTGCTGTAATCCCTGACGGACAGGAAGCAACTCCACAACTTGTTCTAGGTATCGTCTCGCACATCCTTCCACGCATGGCTGGTTTGCTGCCAGTGCTGCAGTGGCACCTGACAGTGACATATTTGCCTGTCTGCCTTGGAAGTTGTTCCTCTGAGCATCTTTAAATACTTTTTTTTTCTCCCTCTTCCCTACTGTTGTCTGCCCTCTCTCCTTTCCCCATCAGGCCACTGCTTTGGCATTGAGGGAAATGCAGCATAAAATGAAGTTCTCTGCTGCGTATTTTGAGGAAAAATACCTGTGGTTAAAACACAGCTATGGTAAACATACGAGTGTGTTCATAAATATGAATAAACCAGTTATGTCTAAATCTCTCTTGTGCACGACTTGCAGGAGCTACAAAATTGTCTGAGGTATAGGATGGCTTCAACTATATAAAACTGTTAAACAGTAAAATCAGTACTTTGGATAAAACAAAAGTCTTTTGTTTGCAGTCCCATTAAAGGAGTTCTTCAGAAACTAAGGACTGAAGTGGAGAAATTCAGGTGGGAAGAAATCTGCCTGTTGTCAAATCTAGGGAAGGAGAATGAAAACTGGTTTGCATGGTCACCACTAAATCCATGCATTGAGAATGTAGGAACAAGTAGAACTGAGCAGAGCTGGCTCCTCTAAGGAGCTGAAAGAGCAGCTTTATGAAGTGATAGGTAAGAATACACTTGTAAAAGAAATGCCAGGTACCAAAACAAATGCAAGAGGAAGCAGTGGCTGGAAATGAAAAACTTTCCCAGAGAATGCCCACTTAATTGTCTACTAGCTAATATACACTTAAAAGACAAGGAAATTATGCTAAATTAATGTTTTGCTGCATTTTGCATAAATTACAAACACCAGGTAAAATCAAATAGTGTAACACTTTCAGATCTAGATCTTTCAATATGTAATACTGCAGAAGGTATTGAACTACTGATTTATCAAACTTTTCAAAGGACAATGTAGTCAAAGGTAATCTCATTAGCAGGAATGGAAAGGGTATTTTGGGGAAAATCTCTTTAAAATACAAGCCTGCAAGGCATTGTCAAAAAGCATAGGGATGTTTCAGTATTCTGTCTCCCTTAGTAAGCCCTAAGGAGAGAATTTACTCATTGGTAAACATGAATTACTTTTGGTCTCAGAATAAATCTCATTCCAGATATTTGTTGCTGTTTAAGCTTTTATAGAAACTGTATTCTATTCTTCCCACTGCTCCCTATCGAAACTGCAATATCCACACAAATACCTCTTGTGCATATATCTTTCTTTGTTGTTAAAATATAAATTTTTATCCTCTGTGGAATGGGACTTGCCAACTGTCCAGGTTGTGCCGGGCTGTGGACTCCCTGGAGTTTACTTCAGTGGTGCACCTTAGTGGTGTCCATGGTTTTGTACGAACCTTAAAAATATTTGCTGCAGGAGGTAAAGACAGCTCAGAACTACACCTCCGCATGCCCCCGGTACCTTGTTTTCAGGTTGCGATGGCAAACCAATGAGTCATTGCCTTACAGATGCCTGCTCGAAGGAACTCTGTTGCCAAGGTGACTTTTCAAATACTGTTTTTGCAAGGGCAGGTCTTTTCTGAGAAGGGAGCCACAGATCTGTGTGCTTTCCTCACTGCATGTAAACTGAGCATGGGCTCAAAAGGGAATGGATCTGTCCACATCATGCTGGCCAGCCAGGAAGGTGGGTCGTGTCCTGTTGGGGCAGCTGGGAAGCCCCAGCTGTCTGTACTTCCAGTGCTCTTGCCTTATGGAAGACAAACTGGAAAGCAAAACCCTGCTACCCTGCGTGATCAGCAGGTGATCAGCGTGATCAACACACTCCAGTGTGTTGAGGCTGGAGTCAAGGGCTGATCTGCGCTAAGCTTGTGTGCTCTGCTGGTGGCACTGATCTTTTTTTAAATCAGCAGCAGGCAAGGGTAGGGATGAAAAATCTTCCATGGTGCTTTCCCATGCCATGCCAGGCAAGTGTTTTGTTTTTACAGCAAGTATCTTTCCCAAAGGATAGCCCTCCTATAGGGGCGTTGAAAGTAGGTGCACTTTAAGGTTGCAAGGAACTGCTCAAGATGATCTAGTTCAGCCTCTGCTCAAGCTGCAGATATGGCAGGTTGTCCAGGACTGTGTCTAGTCAGGTTTTGAATATCTCCATGGATGGAGACCTGGAGACTCCATAACGTCTTTGGGCAACCTGTTCCAGTGTTTGACTACCCTCACAGTTAAAAAAACAAAAAAATTATCCCAAACCCAAGTGTTTCAATGCATGCTCATTGCCTCTTGTCCTGTCACTGGGCACCACTGGGAATAGTCTGGCTCCCTCTTCTCCTTCCTTCCCATCAGGTATTTATGCACATTGATAAGATTTCCCCTGAGCCACCTCTTTTCCAGATCTCTCAGCCTCTCCTCAAGTGAAAGATGCTCCAGTCCCTTAATCATCTTAGTGGCCCTTAGCTGTATTCACTCCAGTAAGTCCGTATCTTTCTTCTACTGGGGAGCCCAGAATTGGACTCATCACTCCAGGTGTGGCCTCCCCAGTGCTGAGCAGAGGGGAAGGATCACCTCCCTTGACCTGCTGGCAACACTCCTCCTAAAGCATCCCAGGACACCATTGGCTGCCTTTGCTGCAAAGGCACATTTCTGGCTCATGTTGAACTTGGTGGCCACAAGGACCCCCAGGGCCTTTTCCGCAAAGATGCTCTCCAGCTGGTCAACTTCTCTTTGTTGCTTATCTGGAAGCACATGACATGGAGGAGAGGAGGCAGATGAAGAAGAGGAAGACAGTGATGGAGGGGAGCTGCAGCGCTGAGCCGGTGGAAAGCTTCATTGGTGGAAGGCTGTGACAGCGTCTGTGGGTGTGCACACCCTTCACAGCCGTTCAGGGGGTGGTCAGCGCTAACCCACTTGGTTTGATTTTGACCTTTCTCACTAATTGCACAGGAATCTTGTAACTAACAGCATTATGATTCCGCATCCAGCTCAATGGAGAGATTCCAAGTACCTTGTAGCAGTGTGTGGTCTGCCCTTGCTGTAAGCCTTTCCCAAAAGTTAGTGCTTAAAAAAGGGAACACAGCCTCTCTTATCTTTTCTGTAGCCTTTTTACATGTGATATAATGCTCAGGGCGTTCTTCACTACTTCTTCCTGTGGCTGACCTCCTTGTCTCTGTAGTCTTTTCATGTCAAAGGTATGACACTACATGTGTCAGTCATGCTTGCACAAAGAAAGTGCCCCCAACACACAATCTGGAAAGTGATGTGGCTATTTAATTTTGGGTTTGTTTGACTTTAAGCATGGCATTTGAGACTGCATGCTAGTGAGAGCTGAGGGCCTGAACTCTCAGATCTCTAGGGATTTTTTTTGGAAACCATCTCTGCAGAGACCAAGTGCCAGCCTTCTTGCTGAAGGGAGCAGGATTTTATTTTTCTGTTACATTGGAAGAAATGTCAAATTGTTCAAAACTTGAGAAAGAAATAGGTCAGAAGTGTCTGTGGCAGAGATGAGAAGAGGATAGTAATGAGGCTGCTTTCAGTCCTAGCTTACACCACGGCTGACCTGGGCTGTGAGTGCATGGGCTACTGCGGAGTGCTTCATACCCCAAGCTTACGTGCTACTTCCCAGAAATAGCGTGAGTGCTGGATGAAAGGAAGGGGAGGAATAGCAGCTTGCTAGGTTTCCACAGACAAGGGAAGGAATTGGCAGTTGAACAGAGACACTGCAAATCCTGTTGGATCAGGTCTCGTTCCCAGCAGGAGCAGGGAAGCAGATATAGTGGGTGTACTCCCAAGGGGGTTACGTGCTGCTTATTTGCAAAACTTTTGCTAGGGGTGGGTGCTGCAACTTTGGGAAGGCTGACGCCTTTGGGTAGCGAGAGCTGCCTGTGCTCCCAGGGGCAGCCCTCTCTTGAGGGCTTCGCATAGCACTGTTGTCCCCTATGTCTGAATTACAACAGAGGAAGCTGCTTTACCTGTACAGTAATGCTTAATGCCAGTATATAAGCTCACTAGCTTTCTAACCTGAGAGCTGGCAGAGATGCGCTTGTTCGTATTTCTTTAGGAATATCTTGAGCAGATCAGACTTGTTTTCCTTAGGTGAGGGAGGGAAACGCATAGTGGCACTGCGGGTCCAGGCTCCCCTGGCACTGCCTGAAGCAGCATTTGGCCTCAGCTCCACCAGCTTCTTGGAGACTTGACTCTTAGGCTTCTACGTGGATGATGAAAGCAAAGAAAGCCTGGCTGGTTCTCCCCTCTGAGGTGACTGGGGCCATGAAGTTGCCCTCAGAAGCTGGCTGGTGGTGTTTCTCTGCTAGCAGTAGTAAGGCAGGAGGTTGGAGATGGTCAGGTTTCTTGGCTGAGTGTGGAAAAACCAAGGCTCTGCTGCAGACTTACAACTCCTTGGATCAGCTTGATTGCAAGAAGCCTTTGCCATGCATTCTGCCTCACATGCAGACACTGCAAGTTCTATCTTCCATGGCTGTTCCCTATGTAATTTGCTGTCATCAGAGAAGGGTGTGCAAGAAGGACAAGATGGCTTGTCACGAAACCTGAAAGAAATCTCATGAACTGAGCTGTTTGGAGTGTCTCAAACGTGCACTGATGCCCTAGCCCCTTGCTTCTCTTTGGACTGGGTGACCTTTTCTAAGGCTAGAAGCTGCAGCAGCACTTGCTGACTGCTGCTGGGCATAAAATTCACTGTGATCACAGGTATTTAAACTGTTTATGGGGCTGCACAGAAAGCAAATACGTGCCAGAAGCAGCAAAGAAAAAGTCAACTTTTTTGGATGTGCCATTCCTTGACAAATAAGAGTATCTTATTTGCACTGTGGAACTTCAGGATACTTTTGGAGGACTTCTTGCTTTTTTGTTGGAAGAAATGTACACACACTTGTTGAATGTACATCACCCCTTTTTTTTTTTTCTGTGGACATGAAAAGGGATGGGGGGGATTGAAATGTCTTTTCCTGAAAGCAAACTCATTCTCCCAAAGCTGGAAAACCCTGTTTCTTGAACAAAATCATACCTGGTCTCACAAAGTCCCTAACATGGCATGTGTTTCGCAGGGTACCTGTCTGTGGGTGAGCCTTTCTGCGTTGGTTTTGTGGTTTTTGAAGTATTACAGCTCGGGGAGTACTGAGAACTGTTTTTTTTTTCTGGGTGCAGAAGAGACATGAAGGGAAATAAGTAAAAAGTAATCCAGCATCTTTTCTCGCAAGGATGTGTTGAATCCAGGCAGCAAGCTGTCCTGTCTGGTTGGTGAGGATACACAACTGGGGATGCTTTTTCTAGCAAATGATGTGGAGCTCCTGCACTGGTGCAATAACATCCTCAGCAGTTGCACCTTTTGCCAAATGGTGTTTTTCTCTGACCAGGGAAGCATTTGAGAAAGAGGTGAGGAGCTGTCTCATTCACTGCTTCCATGCTCTGTGGAAGAACAGCAAGAGGGTACCTCTAAGTCTGCTGAGTACAGAGGTTGGTTTGGCTGTTGCTCACTGTAGTCATCCAAGACCCCCAGAGAAAGGACAGCCAAATGTGCAAGCAGCAGGAAAAAAGGATGGTGAGTGATAGCACCTACATTATTCAGGCAAAACTGTGCATCTGCAATGAAATAAGGACAAATTAGTTTAAAGAAAAAACTATTAAAAAAAGGGTACTTCCTGCATGCAAAGTTTCAAGAGTTCTAGTAGATGTCAGGTGGTCACCGTTCATCCCCTTGGGTTTGCTTAAAGCCAGGCTTTCTGAAAGATGAGTTCAATACTTGGTTCACTTTGCCTGCTGTAGGCAAGTCTGCCTCTTCCTGTAGGTGCCAGTGAACACTTCTACAGCTGCTTTGTTTCCCGTGGGTCCTGGCTGCATCTCATAATGTTTTTCTGGTCAAGAAGGGGAGAAGCAGCATGGCCTGTCTGATATCAGACAGTAGCACTGTCTGTCTGGTATCCTGTGTTTCATTCTCCCTCTTCAGTCTCACCGCCTACCCAGTGACTCAGCAGGACATGCTGATAGTAAATACACAGTTTCTTTCAATTTTTTATGAGAAACTTTCCAAAACCAGCAAAATGTATGTGAAAAAAAGCATTTCAGTGCCCTGGACTAGTGATGGATCTGACCTAATTTGCTGCCCTCCAGGTTGTTTGGAGCAGGGTGGAGGTAATACAGGAAAGGCACTAATGGAAATTCACAAACAAAATAAAGCAGAGGCCACATGGTTGTCCTGCTGTCTCCCAGTGCTACTTCTGTGGATGTTTCTCCCCTAAGAAGGCTGCATGCTACAGAAATTGTGGTGGAGTATTTCTGCCTCTGACCCCACCATGTTTGTACCCTGTACGTGTTTTACGGGGAGGATAACTCCTGAAATAAGCTGACTTTTTTCCAAGAGCAAAAGATAACTTTTCCCAGGGAGGAACCTGCAACCTGGCAGATCAGATGAGCCCCTTGTGGCAGCCATAGCTTCTCTATCAGGAGGCTTACAGTGGTTTCTGGGATCTCTCTGTGCCATGAACTGGCAATGCCAAGCACCTGGCTCAGACAAGGCATTTTGCAGTCCTCATGGCACACTTGGTTTAGAAGTCTAGGTTCCCCGAGACATGTTACCTCTTTCTGCCTTGGTTATGAAAATAACCTTCCAGCTGCAAAAGTGGCTTTAAGGACAGTGACACACTGGGCCACCTTGAGCATCCTCTGTGTGCCTATCTGAGACTGACCTTTGAAATGTCAACCTCTGTGCTGGGGAGGGCTGCTGAAAGGGTGCAGGTGAGAAGACAGAGGACTTCTCCTCTGTCTGAGGCCTTTTTCACTCCTCAGGAGGGGAGGTACTTTTACCTTGTGGCAGGGACTGAGCATGCCTGCAGCGCTTAAGACATCGCTTGGGAGGACAGACGTTGTTTCTGGAGTTGCCTTTCACCGACTACTGTGCATATTGTGACTTCTTGGTCACCTCCTGAGGGGAACTGCTACCACTTCAGATGGCACGTCACTTGTGCGCTTATGCGGCTAACTAGAGATGAGTCTTGGCTCTTCTGCAGAGCGAGGTTTCGTGCCCTTGCTGTAGCTGGTCAGAGCCTGGGGATGTTTACTAGGCCTGATGGAGGCATGACCTTGGCACGAGGACACAAGTCGGACAGCTCCTCCGGGTCTCGGATTGGAAGCTGGGCTTGGAAGTAGGCTCCTCTTTAAATAACCAGGAGATCTGGAAGGGTTGAGAATGCAGATTCCACTTTAAATAGAATGCCTTCCTCATCGGGGGCAAAAGCCTGCGTGCTGGTATAATAATTAAGTGTGAACAAAAATAATGTAGCTTGTTTTGGAACATAAAAAGCAAATGCTGTATCCATGGTGAAGCCTGCCCTGTCCCAGCAGCGGCTCTCATCTTCTCTTTCAACACTGGTTCCTGAGCCTGCTCAGGGTGGCAGGGCTTGGACTGGGTAAAACCCAAACACTCCACCACCATGGTCTCTGTGCACCACGTACAGGCTACCAAGCTGTCTCTGGGGGCTCCTCTAAGAGCAAGGGGGCAAAGAGCCTGGATATCAACCCCCTGCTTCTGTCCTTGCCACCTCCAAGCCTCGGTCCCACTAGTGACCCAGGCTCCCCAGACACTTCTGTGTCAGTGCTTTCTGGAGGAGAAGTGGAGCTGGAGGTCACCTGGTTGGGAGCTGAACTGTTGGGTGGGGTGAGGGCAGCGAGCTGCCGGGCTGGCTCCCGTGGAGCACCGTCTCTGCTGGAGGATATCTTGGCTGACTTTCTGCCTGGCCTGTGTTGTCCCTCAACTTTCTTCCTAGAAGAAAAAGAATACCTTCAGTAGTTCTGCACTGGCATCTTGTCAGGTCACACCACTGTTGTGTTTGCCCCAGGAGACTGTGGTTTAACATTTCCCAGGCCCTTTCAGTGTAAAAGGGTATCAGACAATTTACAAGTGACACTATGTAATTTAAAAAACAATAAAAAAACCACACCCAGTCTTCTGCTTTTGGATGTACTCTTTGAATTTCTTTAGTGAACTCACCCACAGCTGTAGGCATATGCTCATTTTTGCTGCTGTTACACAACTGAGGCTAAAATTAACACATCTGTTGCTGTTTAACTTCAATTTATACTGTACCCTGTTTTGACAAAATATTATGTTTTGAGCAGCAACAGCTTTACTGTTATGTATCATTGGAGTTATGGGAATAATATTTAATACTCTGTGCTATTTCTTAATAGCTCGTACCAAAGGGGGGGACTTAGTACTCCACTGCAGCTTTGCATGGGGGGGGGAACAGATGCCTGGTCATGAAGGACCCTCCTCTGTTCGTGTAGCATTGCACAGGCACAGTTTATTTGATATTTCTGCTCATATTTGATATTTCTGCTCATGGCCAAGTCCTCGAAGTAATGTGGTTTCCTGGAACTGTGAAGCCTGCGTTTTCACCCTCTTGGTTGTGGAGTCAAACTTAAATAGTGGGATCTTGGGGCTCAGGGAAGCCCACAGTGTTACGGCTTTAACCCAGTCCAGCTTCTTTCTGAATGCCTAGAAAGGATAAAATGGGGACTTTTAAGGTAGGATATATATTTTTCTTTAGTCTAAGGAGTCCTTTATGAAAAGCAGTCATATATATATATATTTTTTTTTAGTCTTAGGAGTCCTTTACCAAAAAAACTCAACCCTTCTGAATTGAAGGAAGCCGTACTGAAAAAAATCTGCTTATCTGCCGTGAAAGCAGGATCCTGAGGATTGCCAGGAGTAGTATCAAACACTTGATGTAGGAGGCAAAAAGCTATTGTGTTTTTTTTTTAAATCTGTTTATATTTGAGATGTTTTGTATTGTGCAGATCAGAGGGAAGAAAAAACACATCCTCGCTAAAAGGAATAATTGTCAAGTTTACAGTATGTAAATTACCCTCAGCTAACGTAAGTGGGTTTTCCTCACCTTTCTTCCGTGCACAAGGTTTCAAAGGCAAGTGTTGTTAAATTACATGTGGAATGGGCTGGAGGGGGGACCAAAACCCTTCTGATTTCACAGAAAAATAATTAAACTGGAACTGCGGTCTGGCTTTGATCTCAGAGGTGCTTGCAAGCTAAATAAAAATAAAAGACTACCTTGGGGACAGTCTGTGCTGTTAATTAACTAGCTAAATTCTGCCTCCACTGTTCACCAGTGGGTTTCCAACGGCTTTGGCACTCAGCATCGCGACGGGAAGTTGCCAAACACAACTTGGCACCTTCCAGCAGCAAAACAACCTCCTGAGGGGCGGGGAGGGATACATAAAATGGAGGTGTCCAGGGAGCAGGTGGTGAAAAAGGGCAGAAACTGTCCACTTCACTAGCTGCTCACGGTGGGCAGAGGAGGGGTCCAGCTCCCCTCCCCGCACCCCTCTGGTGATCTGCAGCTGGTGGGTGCTGACCGCCGCCCCCGGCCTGCAGTGAGGTTGGACTTCTGCCAAGAAAACAGCTTTTGTGTTTCCTTAAATATTCCGCTGCTGTTTGGGGAAAAAAAAAATCTGAATTGATGTTATTACTAGAATTGGCCAGCTGGCTGAATTTTTTTTTTTTATTTTCATTACAAATCCCGCCAGGCGCTGTTTTCCCAATGAAGTAATGAGCGTGTTTTCAGATAAGGGGGCAAATCTCCCCGGCACCGCCGCCGCTGAAATCTGGACAGGCTCAGGCAGCCAGAAAGGCAGGGCAGAGGTGCCTCGTGCAGGCAGCCCTTCAGAGATCATCAGGGCGTGATTTGCGTTTCAGCCTCTCATGATTCATCCTTTTTTTCCCTGAAACCGCAGGAACGTGGGGTGATCGGGGGTGGGGGTAACTGGGAGTTGGTTATTGGAACATGCAATTAGTTGTTTTAGCATCTGCTTTGATACCACAGTGAATGGATTGAGGAAATTTGCCCTTAACATGATTAGATGTTTGTCTCTGTTATTGCCTGGCCCTGCGTCCCAGCGGCTGTCCTGCTGGCCTGGGCCTAGCAGGGTGCCCGTGCATTGGTGCTTTATGCAGGAGACAGAAAAATGGATAGCAGCACCAGTCACGTGCAAACCCTTCAAGACATCCCTGAGCTTTGTAAATAAGTGATAGCTTCTAGGTGTGGTTTTATTTCTTGCTTCTTGGGTGCATTGACTGCAGTAACATATTTTTCTGGGACACGAGGCAGTGAAAGCTACAGCTTCATTCTCCGTGTCCTCTAGAAACTCAAAATGTGGTGGTAGTTGTTGGCTTTATGGAAAAGTTCCCCCAGCCCCAGCAGGCTTGTTCTGATCTTAAGGCATTGAAATTACTAAATTATGATCCTGCTTTTGTTTAAATCATCCTGAAAGATTTGCAGCTTCAGAGAAGTTGTCCACAGTGAGTTGTTTTCAGAGTTGCACTGAATTCCTTTCTCCTGTTTCTTTTGGGGAGAAAAAGGGTATTTTTTCTTTTCCAGGCTTAAGAATAACCTAAGGTGAGAGGAGTGGTCTTTGGGGAGCTTGCTCCTCCATCAGCATTCCTGTAGCACAATTCCCAGCACATTTCAGCAGAAAAGTTGACTAAAGTCAATTTTGTTTTAAACACCGGAGATAAGATAAAATTTTATAGCATCTGCAACGGATCTCCAGTAGAAATATTTGTGATGTTATTTTACTTGGTATTAGATATCAGTGATCAACAGCTGTTTTCCAAATACTGAATTTGGTATATAGTAGGTACTAGTCTTTTTTACAAGCTGTTAGTAATCGGCTGCTCCTTAGGGCTGCCACGCATCTGGGTATTTCAGACCTTTTTCAGTCCTTCCCCTGCCTGCCACATGCTGTCTGGGCAGGCTGTCTGGGCAGGCATTTAGGCCGTTGCTTGGGCAGGCGGATGCCGATAGCCATGTCAGGTTGCCATTCCCCCTCCTACCCTCGCACATGTCTGCAGCCTGTGTTTTCCTTCTTCTTAGCTTTATCAGCCTGCATATTTTCAGATTAAAACTTGCTTTTTGCTCCCAGTTCTGGAACCTGTAGGTCCTCCCATCTCTTGTGGGTAGTCTTCAGAAGAAAATGCCAGCTCGCAGGCCAGATTCATGCAGGAGTGCAGGACACGGGGCAAGGGTCTCTCAAAACGCTTTTCTCAAAGAGCTGCCTGGTCTGAGAAAACAGGGCCTATGGTGCTGATGATCTGATCTACTTGCCCATTTCTCATTTCTTAACCAACAGCGACCTGGGTTTGATTTGTTCGGCTAAAGGTTGAGGTGCGCTGTAGCCCCCAGTCTGCTTGCAGCCTGCCTGACCTGCCAGCAAGTTCAAAATCACCAAGGGTTGAACAAAATATTATGGACTCTGCTGTCTTTGGGAGGTGTCCAGCACTGACTCTGTGTGCAGGAGCCAGGTTCCATCTCAATGTCGGCTTTTAGGCCTTTGCTTGGGCAGGCGGATGCCGATAGCCATGTCAGGTTGCCATTCCCCCTCCTACCCTCGCACATGTCTGCAGCCTGTGTTTTCCTTCTTCTTAGCTTTATCAGCCTGCATATTTTCAGATTAAAACTTGCTTTTTGCTCCCAGTTCTGGAACCTGTAGGTCCTCCCATCTCTTGTGGGTAGTCTTCAGAAGAAAATGCCAGCTCGCAGGCCAGATTCATGCAGGAGTGCAGGACACGGGGCAAGGGTCTCTCAAAACGCTTTTCTCAAAGAGCTGCCTGGTCTGAGAAAACAGGGCCTATGGTGCTGATGATCTGATCTACTTGCCCATTTCTCATTTCTTAACCAACAGCGACCTGGGTTTGATTTGTTCGGCTAAAGGTTGAGGTGCGCTGTAGCCCCCAGTCTGCTTGCAGCCTGCCTGACCTGCCAGCAAGTTCAAAATCACCAAGGGTTGAACAAAATATTATGGACTCTGCTGTCTTTGGGAGGTGTCCAGCACTGACTCTGTGTGCAGGAGCCAGGTTCCATCTCAATGTCTCTCTTTTCCTCTAGGTCTAGAAGAAAAAACGGTTCTTTCCAAAAAAGAAAAAATGAAGCTGAGGAAAGAAAGATGGCTACAGAGTAAGTACTCCTCTGAAACACGGCGGTACCATGGGCATCACAGAGCGTGGCTCTGTTGGAACTCTCTGTACCTGGGGTGTGGGTGGCAGTGCTGGGCAGTGCTGGGGGGAGGCTGAATGCTTCTCAGAAACCTTCACATCTGCTCACCAGCACGTGGGATAAAAGTGCCAGGTATTGTGTCTCAGTGTTTAGAACTGAGACTGAGTCATTGCCCCAAACCTACTTTTGATCTTCCTCCACGTGTAATAGAAGTGACTACGTAAAACCTTTATTTGTCCAGATAGGACACTGTTCCCATGAGGTGTAGCATGTTTCTCTATCATCTTTTAAAGCTCTGGTACAGATATGACTAGCTGTATAGTGGAGCTCCCTGAGGAGCTGTGGGGACGGTAGGACAGCTTGGAGCTGAGCCCCACGCGGCCACCAGCTAATCCCAAGGATCTGTGGTGAAAGCCTGCAGTGGGCCCTCCTGCCCTTCAGTAAGGGAGGTCTCTGGATGCTGCTGGTTGTGTTACTGCTCTTCCCATGTGCCACAGGTCAGTGAACCCACTTACCAGACAGTCTGGCCTTTCTTGAGGCTGTGAAATACGAGCTAAACAAAACCAGCCCATGGCAGAAATGCTTCTGTTTCCTGTGGGAAGCGTCTGTATTTTTGCTTCGACTATCTCAGCACAGTAAGAGGTGCTGTGCTACCCAGTGTAGCAGAGGGATTTCTCTTGCCACCTGGAGCTGTTCTTGGGACAGGCATTTCCCTTAACTCCCTCCTGCCCAACAGAGTTGCTGACAGACTGTGTTTGGGGCTGAGGGATGTGGCTTTCTGCCGCACCATATGCTCTCGGCTCCTGAGCTCTGAGCTCAAGTCCATCAACCTGTGATGTAACCAGTCGCAGTGAAGGTGTCTCTGGCTCCTCTTACATAAAGAGCTAATAATTTAACACCGTGAGTGTGAAGGAAACGTCCTCCCTATCACCAACCAAAACTTCCAAGTGCCTTTGACATCTGCAACCATCGGTGTCCCTGTTGGGCACAAAGCATAGACGGCTGTGCTAGTCCTAACATCTGGCCTGCTGGCTGCACTTTTAGTGCTCCTAAAGGTCTCTCCTTGTCTGATACTCTTGTGGGAACAGAGGAGGGGACTGCTGGAGCACAGCTGAGCTTTCCCTCCCCTGATACCTGGACTGGTACCAGGTGCTGTGGAGGAAGGCATGTCCTCAGCAGCATTTTATGACAGAATCCACAGTAAAAGGGGTACATGGGACTCTTGTCTTCTGCAAGAAACAGAGGGCACACTCCTGCAGTGAGGTGACAGCACTGCTCCCATAGTCAAGGTCAGCCACTTTGGAAAAGCCCAGGAGCAGGATCCCTACACTCTCTTAATCCTGCCCTCCTGCATATATGCCTTTGTAGCATCAGTCTTTCTCAAGATCACGTATGTTATTTTGGCCCTGCTCCTCCTGGAGTGGCCTCTTTCCTCCTCTCTTGGCTCTGAAATTACTAAGCTGAGGGAATACAAATGAAATGCAGAGGCTTTGCTTGAAGGAGAACACCAAGATAGAAAACTTCAGGACAAATTATCTGTCTTAGAAGATACTAGGTATTAGAAGTGCTTTACAGATACAGAAGTACCTAAATTGCTGGCTCTCTTGACTCTTCCACTAAACTTGTGGCCAGTTGGCAAATACCAGCGTTCCCTAGCAAATGCTTTGCTAAGGGTAGCAAGTACCCGGGGATTTCTGTAAGAAAAGTCAGCAAGTGTTAGTACCAGGTGTGCAGCTTGTTACTGAGAAAAATGGAATAGCTGGAAAGAGCCTGGATAAACATCAATAAAAGAAATTATATTATTATTATTAGCTGATGGAGCAAAATGAACTGGTATTTCCAGAGATGGAGATTTTTAAATGAAACTTGGCATTCTAACATTGTGACCTTAAAGAGCTGCAGTCAACTGAAACACATTGATTTTTATCTGATGCAGATAACTGCCAATTCTTTGTGGGTTTTGCAGTCTTTGCCCCCCAAAAAAGAACCCAACTTGGACTGCTGAAGTTGTTATCATTACATCCTGTTTTCCTAAATCTTCCCAAGAGTTTGTTGTTTCTTCTTGTCCCAGGGCTGCTTTTGTGACACTGGATGCCAAGACCCTGGGAACTAAAGTTCAGCCCAGTAGTGCAAACGCAAAACTTTGAGATTTCTTCCATTCCAATAAATCATCTCAGGAGAGACTAGAGAGGGAAAAAAAATATGTAATGCTTCAGTCATTAGAAGTATGCACATTTAAAAATACATATATCGCATGGCTCCTCAGACGAATGAGACTTCATAGGAAAAGAATTTGGGATGTTTGTGCAGAATCAGGTGTCTGAAAATTTTGAGCACATACTGTTTATGAAAGCACTGAAGTAGTCAGCTTCATAAAGCCAGACCAAAAAAAGAAGTGATGCAGAACAGAAAGCTGGCAGAGATTGCTGTGAGGAGAAGCGTTTACGATCCAGATTTGTCACAAACTTCCATGTACAGCAAAATTGCAGTTCATGAAAAACTGTTGCTCTTCAACTCAGCTGAGTTGGGGAGCAGACAAGACAAAGATATTAAAGGAGCCAGCAGCTAGCCAGTGAATTTGAGTTCTGCTTTCTTGAATGTGGGTGGCAGGATTAGACCCAGAATTGCAGGTGGCATCCTGCCTGCGGTCTGTAGAATGGCTTGCTGCTTTCGTGTTCCCACCAAAAATACTTGTGCTGATTCGTCCTGCTTCTGTGGCCATGCTGCCGTTGGAAGCTGTTGGCCTCCCTGTGTCGCCAGCTTGGCCCCATGGCTGCTGGCACTGTGCTCCGTCATGTCCAGACAAGGAGTTTCTAACTCAGCGCTGAGGCTTGTCCTTGCAATACACTTATCATCCAAGGCAATAAGCAGAAGCCTGCTCTTCCGCTGTGGCCTCTGCTGGGTGCACATGGAGGAGGTGGAGTCCACCATCATGTACCGCGCAGCACTGGTACCCCTCGCGGGTGTCAAGACAATGCAGCGGGTTTCCAGGCCTGGTGATCACCTGACAGAAGGAAAAGGAGCTCCTGGATCCCACTGAGCTCTAGCTGTTTCTGGTGGCATCTTCAAGGGACTTCTGGGACAGGTTGGGGCATCTTGGAGCTCAACTGGAGGCTTGTAGCAGTGCTGGGCTTTTGTGGGCTGTCCTGGAGGAGAACATGTTCTGCTGGGGCTCACCCTGGAGGCTGCTGGCTCTGTAAGGCTTTGGCAGCTGCAGGACCTATTTCTACACCAGGGAGCCTCGAGGATTGAGGCAGAAGCCTGTGGCTTTCAATGCCCACCTCCCATGGCTGAGAAGGGAGACTGCTGTAACATTTGTAGAGCCTTATGTGCCCACAGCCTTGCTCAGAGCTGCTGCAGGGAGACTGGTAAATATGGTCTCAAGGAAAAGCCAGCTGCCTCTGTGTCTGCCACTTGGTGCAGTGCTTTTCTAAGGGCCCAGTTTATCCAGCATCTGACTGCTTGAGCTCTACCATGAGTCATGAAGGTGAGACCTTGACTTGCTCCAAACTAAGTAAACAACTGAAATTAAGTCCATCTTTTCTGCCTGTGCTAGGAGACCATTGTTCTGTCCCAACAGAAAAGCAGAGATGGGGCTGTGACTGTTTGATGCCACATGTGGAGCTGACTGTATTTGGTTTGTCCCTTCCTCTCTTGTTTCTCTCTCCTAACTACATGCAACATCAGCATGGTTTTTTCCACCCCAGCACTCCTGTGCCGTGTTGCTGTGAGCAATGAACAGTGCAAGGGATGGAAACAGTTTAGACAAAATCAGTCTGGGGATTTCACTTCCCATTGCAAATGTCAGTAGAGATGTATATAGTTATAAGCAAACACAGCAAGGGAGAGAACTACCCAGCTGCACTATTTTCAGTCTTTCCCTGGTTTAAATCACTTCTGGCCTGTTGTTCCTGTAGATGGTGAAGCAGCCTATGAATTTCTTAGCTCAAGGGTTATCTCTTGCAAACGCTTCCTCTTCCGCCAGTAATGTCCTGTTTCTGATTTAGAAATAGAAAGTGTGAAGCTAGCCACGCAGAAGCAAAAAGCTGAAGCAAAGCGGAAAGCAACACCTGTGGTGGGAGACATGCAGCTGTTGATGGAAGCCCTACCTGAGCTCTCCGACCTGACCACAGGTGGCAGGGGCAGGAAGCCATCCAAGAGGTATGTGCCATTTAGGGGTGGGCTGTGTATTTCCCTTCTTCCTGCAGGATGGAGTGCCCTTCAGCTCAGCTTGTAGTTACAGACAATGCAAGCTCAGTGCCAATAGTCAGCAGAACAGGGCCTCATTCTCAACTCCATTTCACGCCTTTCCATGCTTCACTCGCTGCAAGAAAAAAGC
This sequence comes from Aptenodytes forsteri, assembly GCF_000699145.1. Taxonomy (NCBI): domain Eukaryota; kingdom Metazoa; phylum Chordata; class Aves; order Sphenisciformes; family Spheniscidae; genus Aptenodytes; species Aptenodytes forsteri. The sequence continues at coordinate 442,000 of NW_008795697.1, read as the reverse complement.
TTAAATGTGTCTTCTGAATCCACAGCTAAGAGGGGAACTGTACTGCTCAGATGAGGCTTGGCATGAGACAAGCTGGGAGCAACCACATGCCCTGGGAGTTGCAGGAGTGACACACAAGTCTCTAGAGTGTAATGCTGCTGAGCTCACCTGAGAATCGACTTGAGGTGTTGCGTCCTGCCATTCTGTCCTTCCAGACCTCCAGGCTTTCTCCTGAGGCAGTTCAAGCCCTTTGAGCAGAGCTTTACGCTCTGGCCAGACTCTTTGTTCACCCCGTTGGCTTGCAATGTGACTGGACAAGAACAGAAAGATGGTGTTTCCATTCCCTTTATTGTACTGAAAGAGAAGGGCTATTTCTGATCCTCTGACACCCACATGTCAGCCGTCCCAGCCAGCCATAGGGTGGGTTCTGGTTGCCCTTACGTTTTCTCCTTTTTAATGCAGTGCTCTGCCTGACCATCCGGTCAGTGTTGCAGCTGCTTTCGCATCCCCCAGTGCAGAATAAAAGTGCTCTGCGTGCTGCACAAACGCTTGTCCCTCCTCTCCAGTTGCTCGGTAGGGGTTGGAACTAGAAACTTGTTTTGACCATAATAAGAAAGCATTTGGATTAGAGAACAGCCAAGAAGGCGGCTGTCTGGCAAAGCACCCTCTTCGTTGGTTGCAGATCAAGGCTGGAGATACCATGAACCCTCTTGTGACTTGCTGGATGCCCCAGAAATAAACTCTGACCCAGGTGGGACACGCACCTACAGAGCTTGGCTGAGTTGGCAGTTCCCTGTGCTTCTGGAAAGCCACTCCTCAGACAAACAGCAGCTATGAACCTTGCATCTAAGCACGGGAAAATATTTTCTTCCTTAACTTGGCTTCTAATTCTTTGAACTTGTTTTGACCATAATAAGAAAGCATTTGGATTAGAGAACAGCCAAGAAGGCGGCTGTCTGGCAAAGCACCCTCTTCGTTGGTTGCAGATCAAGGCTGGAGATACCATGAACCCTCTTGTGACTTGCTGGATGCCCCAGAAATAAACTCTGACCCAGGTGGGACACGCACCTACAGAGCTTGGCTGAGTTGGCAGTTCCCTGTGCTTCTGGAAAGCCACTCCTCAGACAAACAGCAGCTATGAACCTTGCATCTAAGCACGGGAAAATATTTTCTTCCTTAACTTGGCTTCTAATTCTTTGAATAGCATTTTTTTTCTTTTTTTTTTTTTCTTTATGCAGCCATTCAGTCAGCCTGGGCAGTTCATTCTTTCAATGGGAATGAACAGCAAAAGAACATGCAGAGTTTCGAGTCTTGCAGAGCACTGAGGGTTGATTGGATGGAGTTCTGGGCCAGGGCTTAGCCTGAATAGGTGGCTTTGCCCTCTTTCTCTGATGATGTGCCACAACCACATGTGGCATCTGACTCCAGGTTCTGTTCAGGGGTCATTCCCCCTCATCATTTTTCCCCAGCCCCCTTGGTGACAGCCCGTGTTATCCAGGAGAGTGGCTTGCAGAAAGTACGTATAGGGGAGGGAGGACAGGTAGGGTGCTTCCTTTGGGGATTGCTTTCCCAGGTGCTGCATAATCTAGTACCAATACACGGTGTTGCTGCAGCCTGCAATTCTGGACCAGCTCAAAAGATAGAGTAGAACTGGAAAAGGCTCAGGGACAGCTGACAAGGATGACGGTGGAGGATCTGGCACAGCTTCTGCGCAAGGGGTGACTAAGTGAGCCAGGGAGTCCTCAGCCTGGACCGCAGATGGAGGCGAAGAGGCTTGGGAATGTAATAGTCTATAAAATCAAGTGTGATGTGGTTAGGAAGTAGTTCATCTTCTTTTCCAGTATGAGAAGTAAAGGACATCAAACATAGCTAGCGAGTAGCCAGTTCAGTGCAAGCAGGAGGCTCACTGCTCTGCACAGCTCCTTGCTGCAGGATGTTGTGGCTGAGGGAAGCCTGTGGGTTCAGGTGAGACCTGACAAATCCAATGAGGAGAGCTCCATGGAGGGTTACTGCATGTATATAAACTGCAGCTGGCACAAGGTCTCTGAGCTGCAAATACTGGAGAGGATGTGGCTATATGCTTGCCTTGGTCTTATCCCTCTCTGGCCGTCTGCTGCAGGCAGCTTCAAGGCAAAACACTGGCCAAAATGGTCCTTCCAGCTACTGCAATCGCTCTTCTCTTCTGTAGTATGCTTCATGGCAGAGGATGTGTGACACATGTGGAAGCATTCGGTGGTCTTGCATGAATCTCCAGTCTGACATCCTCAGAGAAGTGCCGTCAGCTCCTTCTCTCTCCAAACCCAGACCTGCTGTGGGAGTGTGGCAGCCCTTCTCTCCTTTTGGAAGCCTGTGCTCATACTCTGGCTCTGTTTTCACTTTGGCTGCAAGGCTCTGGTGTCTAGAAAGCCCAGTGGACCTGCGGCACAGCAGGGTAGAGAAGCCCAGCCCTGGCTGAGAATTTCGGGATTGGCCAGCACCATCTGCAGTCGGCACAGCGGAGGTGGGAGCTTGGCATTGACTGATGTCACCCAGATTGCCTGTGACATGCCAACCAAAAAGCAGTCCCCCTTGGTACTGGCATGGAGGAGCTACAGTGCTCTTCTTCCCCTTGCTGGCTTGTGGCTTCCTGGACTGCATGAGGATGTGTGTGCATAAGTGTTTGAAATATCAGAGGCAGCTTTTGTAGGATTTGAATCATTACATAAATGAAGGGTAATACTCTGGTGATTTGTCAGCATTATTAATAAAAGATTAGATTCTCCAGGAATTTGATCTCCTGCTGGGTAAGAGAGCATTACAGTGAGGTTTTTCTGTTTTATAATGAATGAAGGCAATGAAGTGTAATGAAACAGGGTTACTAATACGGTCCAAGTGAGCAGGCAGTGTGCTGGTGGTTTGGTGGGGGAAATTCGGGCAGCAGCCCTTCAAACCTGCCAAACCAGTGGGGCAGAGCTGTTGAGTGGAACTGAAAAGCCTTCAGAAGCATCGAGCCCTTTAAAATAGTGGGGTGGCTGAAAGGAAAAGTGGGCTTGCACAGCCTGAAGCAGACCCGCACCCTTGTGGTGTGCTGCAGAGGAAGCTGTCCCACCAGGCACAGCCTCTGGGGCACGTGGTCTTGTATGGCCCGGGATGCACTCTAGAAAGGCTTTCCTTTAAGCATTGTAACCCTCTGCAGAGCTACTCATCTTTGAAGGGACTGCCATGGCGACTTGGTGGCACACTTGTCAAGCCCCTGCTCTGATGACCTGGGTTGCCATCCAACTTGAGAAGGGATTTCTCTGTGCTTCTGTGAGCAATCCAGGCAAACTGGGACAAGAAATTGTTCCTGTGCTGAGCAGTTAACGGACATGAAGAGAGCAGAGATGCTTCCTGCTCTTTCTGTGTCTCGCAGTACCAGTGGACACAGCAGTGTGACAGGAGCTGCTCGAACCCCTGTAGCTGTTTGTCTGCTCTTGCTGATTGCCGTTCCTCGTGAGCTCTCAGGCCTGTTTTGTAACACCAGCAGTGCCGGGGTGACCTCGAGAGGGACTGAAGGGTACAGGAGCAGTGCGCAGGCATTGATCTGCCTGGCTACTCTTTCCTGCACAGGCTCTGTGCTGCAAAGGCTGGCTGATATACATCCACACTGTTTGGGTTTGTCTGGGTTGGCAGGGAGCTTTGATGCTGGGGCACACTGTGCTGGGCTGAGGGTAAATCAAATGTGATTGGGGCAGTGGTGAGAGCAGCCCTCAGCAGCTTGGGTCCACCAGGATCCCCCTTGAGGAAAAATAAAATGGGCCAGGATGGAGAGAAGGAGAGATGAGGAAAAGGAGCAAGAGGTGATCGAGTAGAGAGGGATGATGAAAGTGAGTGGGGTGAAGGAATATGGGGCGAGGGAGGAGGAGGAAAGGAAGAACGAGGAAAAAAATGCAGAATAAAAGGATGGAGGGTAGTGGGTCAGAGAGGGAAATAGGAAGAGGAGGTCACTGTAACACTGCCAACAAGAGACCAGATCCTGCTATCTTGAAGAGAAAATGAGGGACTGTCATGTTTCCTAACCTTGAGAAAGCTGAAGGGCTCTGGGGCAGATCAGGTGGGGGAGGTCCTGGCCCCCAGCACCCACCAGTAAGGTGAGATTCCTCCTTGAGCCCTGCCCCAACAGAGGGGTGGGAGGCAGACCCTCTTCCCGCCTTGGGCTGTGTGCTGGGGCTCAGCCCCAGGGTGAATCGGAGGGGAGCTGCTCTGTGGAGGCAGACTCTCTTCCCCGCTTGCTTCTCCTGTTTACCTCTGTATCTGTGTAACCCTGAAGAATGGAATTTTCTTCTCCTTTCCTTAATGTCCAGTTCTACCAGCAACTCCCCTTGTGCACTTCAAGTCCCAAAAGCAGTTGCTGCCCTTCCTGCGTGTTCCCTTGCTTGGGCTCAGTGCTTGGCTTTGTGGTAAATCTCTGCCGCTGCTTGGCATCGGGTACCATGTGCTTCCAGCATCCTGTGCAGGATGGTATTACACCTCTGGTCTCCTTGGACTTTGCCCAGGAATAAGAAATGGGTGCAAAGAGTGCAGATCTGTGCTTGCTGCTGTGCCTCAGCTGCACATAGTGCACCATCCTGCATTCCCATGGGTCCATCTTCTTGCAACTTCATGGGTTCTCAAAACCTATGTTTGGTGGCAAAAGCTGAAGCTCTGTTGTTGTGCTTTCTCTTTAGCTAATCTGTTTGCAGCTGACTTAAACTGGCAAGCCTTTGACGAGGATGTGTTCACAGGGAGAAAGGAGTATTGCCATTCTTTATCTTAAAATATAAATGACACCTTACACCCCAGTGGTCCCATCACAGGACTTGAAGCAGGGCTGGCACTTCCCTCTTCTTGCTGAGTAACTGTGGCACTGTCTATAACTGATGTCTGCCGATGCTGGAGCTCGGCAGCATTAGCAAGGAACATGAGATGTGCAGAGGTGATGTGTACCTGGTGGTGAGGGGAAGTTCGATGAGATCTTTTCTCTAAGCAACAGTATCGGTTTGACCTGGAGGTTAGCAATAAGCAGAAAGTGATCTGGGCATGGACAGCTCATGACCAGTTCTAGAATTAAGTGATCTGACTTTTCTTTAGTGCGTTTACCTCCTGCCCATTTAATCCTGACTCCTGAGCTGTTGTCAGTGTGTGGCAGAAGGAGTTTGCATCTCCATTACTGTCTGGCTATGGAAATAATTGCCTTTCAGGACAATTTCCATACAGGACAACTACCCATACTTTCTGGGAAGGCAGATGCAGAATCCCTGGACTCTTTCCATCTCCACAGCAATTGCTAAATTACCGCTCCTCTATAACACTCTCTCACTTCTTTTGTTTCTTCTCTCCCCAGCCATGTAAAAGCAAAGGCAGAGCCAGCAGACTTCTGTCTGATGAAACAAGCTCAGAAACGCCAGCTCTTGTAAGTACCCAGTTATCAGTGTGTCCAGTCCCTGCTGAGTGTTACAGAATGGTTGAGACTGGAAGGGACCTCGAGGGCAGCCGAAACGCCAGCTCTTGTAAGTACCCAGTTATCAGTGTGTCCAGTCCCTGCTGAGTGTTACAGAATGGTTGAGACTGGAAGGGACCTCTGGAGGTCAGCTGGTCCAACCCCCCCTGCTCAAGCAGGGTCACCTAGAGCTGGTTGCCCAGGACCATGTCCACACAGCTTTTGAATATCTCCAAGGATGGACATCTCACAACCTCTGTAGGCAACCAGTTCCAGTGTTTCAGTCTTGCTCACCTGAAGGCCCTAGAAGAGGTCGCAGCTTTGATTTTCCTCTTTACATAGCGCAGGATGTTTGTGGGTGTCCTGTCTTTGTCCCTACCAGACTTGGTCAATTCTAAATGGATTCAGTCTGCTTCCGCTTCTGTCTCGTGTAACATCTAAGCAAAGAGAGCACAGGAAACTGCACTTGCTCCTTTAAGAGTTCACTTTCCCTGTCTCATTGAAAACAAAGTGATGGCTTGGGCCTCCTGTTTCAGGACAAACCCACATCAACTGTCATCTTGTTCCTCCTGGCCACAGTTGTCACTTCTGGCTGTACCAAGTGAGTATGTCTTTACTGTGTCTCTCTGTGCAGCATGGACAATGTGGTTATCAACCAGGTGGTGCGTCCTTTGTCTCGGCTTGCTGAGTTGGAGCAACATCCAGCTGTGGCTCAGTCTTTTATGACACCAGGCCCACGTAGCTCTAGCTGATACCCTTCAGGAAAGCCTCCTGTGGTTGTGTAGGTGAGGAGCTCCTGGAACTCTGCATAGCATCAGGAGCTACAGCTGTTCTGTTGGAACACCTCTGGGATGCTAACTTATATGCCGTACATCCCTTACGAGGACAGCTGTCCATTGGCATCTGCCAAACCTTTTCTTGTAAAATGAAGCACTAAATGCTTTTGAATAATTCCTGGACTTGGTTAAGGGTCTGGCAACTCCTTATTCCTCTGTATAATCTGTTGGATATTTTATACTGCCACCAGGCATCAAGAACTTAATTTCCCCTCAGCACAGCTCTCCTGGGGCTAGGCACTGTGATCTGGCAGTGTTTACTTCCTGTGATGCCTGTTTCCAGGATTTCTGTCAGTTCTGAGCCATTCAACTTCAAACTCAAGCTGAGGAGAACAGCCTACAGATCTCACCACTGCTCTCCAGCACACTCTGTGAATACCCTTCTCTGTCTGAAACTGGCCAGTGTCAGTGCTGGGATGCCTTTCTTGCTCAGTTCTGCCTTTCTGGATGAGTCCCTCCTTGGCTCATTGCAGAAGCCCAAGGGTCATGGCCTCGAGTACCACCAGTGAGTGTCTCATTGTGCTGGAACTCATGGGTGAGGAACACTGCGTGAGGAGGGACTTGTATACAGATCTGAATCCAAATAGGCAACTCCACCACGATCTTCTGTATCAGCAAGCTGTTGATCCCCTGTGTGCCCCCCTCTTCTCCTCTGCACAAAACTGGACAGATGCACTGAGTAGTGGCATGTATCCTACCGTAGTGGTCTGGGAAGTCTGTGCTTCTTGGCAGGGAAAAACTTTGGAGGAAGGTCTTTGAGGTTTGTTTTCCAGGACGTTAGTTAGTACTGGAGGTTCCCTAAGTCTCACCCCATTGCCCCAACTGCCACAACCCAAGCTTCAGGTTTGGCTTCTCTCTCTGTTCCTCTGGCTGGGGCAGAGCTGGCGTTGAATGGAAGGGCCCTACTAGGGAGAGAACTAGCTGCATGCTGCAGGCTGAATAGCACTCTGCTGACCCACAGCAACTACTGAGAACATGGAGATGTGTGTCTGGCTGGGCTGTGGAGAGCTTAGCAGTCTGAGGGAGATGGGGAGGTCGCAATGGATGTGACTTATGTGAAAGCTCACTTTTTTTTTTCACACTCCTCCTGCTCTGTTCTTCTTCATCACTGCTTTCTTGCTTTTTAAGACAAGACCATTTCCACAGCAACCAGCTGTGACCAAGCATGCAAAGGTAATTCTGTCATGCTCCTCCCATGGTGTTTAACTAGTGTTGCACATAGGATTACCAAGCCTCTATGTTGAGCAATAAAGAGGGTCAGGAGATGAGTTCTCGAAAGCAGAATCTGCTTTTGTCCTAGTGCACTGTGAAGTAGTTTTCATTCTTAGTGATTTGCTAGATACTCACAGTCTCTTGTTCCTGATTTACTAGGGAAAAGCTCTAAAAAAAAACATTTCCAAGTGATGCTGGACACTAATGTGATTGTTTCTGTCTCTGTGGCATGAGATCAAGTCTCTGGCTCCCATGAAGTTGGCAGCAATTTGAGCTTTGCCCTTGGATAAATTAGGTTTATTTCTTGCACTGTTTCTGAGGTTTACACCCAAGATCATTCTGTCTGTACAGAAACCCACTGCTTTATGAGTTCTGTTCTTATCTGCTCAGTTCCTTTTGCATGAGGCACTTAGCATTTGTGTGTTATTTTTCTTTCCTCAGAGAGGAGGAAGTGGCTCGGTTTCATGAGGTCATCACCAATCCCAGGTACAGAGCCAACCCCCTCATGGCCATCAGCGAGCATCTCTCCAAGAGGCTGAGGCAGGAGGAAGAAGGTAAACCCCTCTAGGGTGTCATCTGGGACCAAATGTGCGCACTGGAGCTGGTGTGAGGGCTTCAGGCTGCAAAGGAACACATCACTAACATGACCTCTCAGCTACTTTAGTCCTTGGAAGCAGTTCAGCAGATTATTAAATCCAACAGTCCTGTTTTCTGTCTGCAGGAATAATGCCGTTCTCTCCTGACAGTGGCAGCTGCTCCTTGGCAAGCAGCCTGCAGAGAGCAGGGTGTTCTGCGAGATCTTTGTGCAGACATTAAGCTCCCTGTGAAGTGTCTTGACACCTTTTCTCTTCTTGTGAGCAGGCACAATTTCTTAAATTGTGCCAGTGGCAATGTATCTGTTTTCTGTCGTTTCCCTCCCCTTTCTGACAACTCTGAAAAGAGGTTCCCTGTTGCTATGTTGAGATGGTTCAAGACCCCAAGCCCTGGAGCCCAGAAGGCTGTTGTAGAACTGTGTAAGGACCGATGCTGCTGTTCAGAGACATTGTTTTATGTGAGAAATTTAGCTTTGGAATAAACACACTTTCACACAGTACTTAGTTTGTCTGGTTCTTGTTTTGGTAAATATGAATTGAAATACGAGCTTATTCCCATCACTGGAAAAATGACTTAAAAGAATGGGGTTTTTCCATGTGTACAGTGAACCACTAGACTGCTGCTGCAGCATGCAACAGAAGCCCTGTGAAATTGCAGATCATGCCTAACTTGGACTTGCCTTCCTCCTACCCTGGAAGTGTGTGCTTTCCGTGTGTGATGCTGATCCCTTTTGACCTGTGTCGTGTTCCCTGCTTGGCCTGCCCTATAGGAAGCATCCCAAAATGTGTCCTGGCTGCAGGCTGTGAACTTCAGCTGGTCATTTACATGTTTGGGTTTGGGAAGTGCTGCAGCAGGGGGAGGCCTTTCCTTCTACCAAACACCAATTTTCACAAAACTCCAGTGAATTTTCGTGGGGACAACTAAAGGCAGGGCTGTTCCGTATTTGAGATGATCCCAATTTGACACCCCAAAATGTCAGTGCTGTCTTTTGAACCGTACAAAAAGTTTTCTGATGCTTCTTAACCTTGGAAAAGCAGCCTGCCTATGTCAGGTCAACTCTGAGGAGCATCTGAAACTTTTAAGAAAGAAATTCACTCTGATGCCTAGACAGAACATGGAAGCTGCAGCTGACTTACCCAAGTTAGTGCCTAAAACCAGCTGTAATGGGAGTGGCAGGCACCTTGATCATACCTGTCTCTTGCATCACTAGTAATGCTTTTTTTCTCCCTCTAGGCTGGCACTGTTGAACAAAAGCAGTTTTTCTAATGCCTGCCTCACCCCTGGCAATGCAGATGCTGTTGCTGATGCTGCTTGTTGTTAGAGGAATGTCACCATGCCACCCCTCCTCCCCCAAGGCCTGGCAGGAGAGTCCTGCTGGCAGAGGCTGCAGAGAGATGCTGGCTGTGTCCCATCCTCCACCCTGTTGCTCTCAGGCTGGCAGAGGACTGGCAGGGCTCTCCTCTCCCCTGAGGGCTCCTGTGTCAGTGCTGGCAGGTGAACACTGCTGTCCTGCTCGTCGGCATGCTGTAATGCTCTGCGGGACCAAGGCTCTGGAAAGCAGAGGGCTGTGGTGGGGTCAAACAACTCGAAATATCTCCCCACCTCCTGGTTGGTTCCTGCTTGCTCTCTTACCAGTATCTGATTGTGTTTTAGGCCATGTTAGATTTTGAGCTCTGAACACCAGTCCCAGCTGCAGCCATGCTTCCCCTGCTCATGTTATGCAGGCTGGGCACTGCATTGGAGAGCTGAGCCTTGGACGGGGCTGTGCACTAACGGCACCTCCTGCCCGTGGCCTGCAGCTGCTCTTGCTGCTTATGGCTCCCAACAGCCCAAGATGTGACTAAGACTTGGACCAAGCTAAGGTTTTTGGGGTGGTTTTCTCTGTAAGCCTACTGTTTACCCCTTTACTCCACCTCGTAGCTAGCTGCCTCCTGAGAAAGGCGCCATCCTTGTGCTTAAGTGGAGGGAAGGCAAGAGATGAAGAAGCTGAAGACATCCAAGTACAAAGGAGGATGAAGGTTGCTTCTCTTGTTAGTGAACAGGGCACTCAGGGGGATGGAGAAGTGTATCTGGAGGGCAGGAGGGACAGAAGGCAGCTTGCATGGCATGTTGGAGGACTTCCATTGCTTCTCTTCTGTACTTTGCAGGAGCTTTGTAGCTTTCTTTTTGTCTTGTGGTTTTTAGATAGTACACAACACACGAGGAGAGCCCTGGCCTCTTGTACGGCTGGGTCATGCAGTAGCCGAGCTGTGCCCTCATGCTTCCCTTCACAGCAGCAGTGATGCATTGCTCTGCACCATCACAAATAGGTGCGATAGCTGGAGAGAAGCCACAGGCAAGTTTATAAAATGCCATCCTGGGTTGTGCTCTATGGGTGGGATCATATCCCTCCCCTCGGAGATGCATGTGGTGCATCATGACTGTGCTTTGCAGAGATCCAGCGGGAGTGGTGATTTCATTTGGCAAGCACCAATTTCCTGGGCACCATCTATTTTGCAGAGAGTGAGACCATCCTTTAAAGCCTCTGGAGAGTTAGTTGAATTGTCCCACGCACCTCTGTTCCAGACCAGTTTCTTCTTAGTAACTTCTCCCTAGGGTGAAAACAAATCTGAAAGGTTATCAATTCCTGTCTTCACAGACTACTTAGTTTTCTTTTCACAGGCAGTTCCAAGTAACTTCGAGTTGAATCAATGCTTGGATGGCCTGAACTGCAATGTTAGGGAAAATCCCCAGCTGGCAGAAGGGCTAGTTATAGGTAGGTACTAGGGTAGATGTTGCTGGGGGTCATGGGGCAAGAGATCACCTTCTCTCTCTAAAAGAGTAAAGCCTGACGACTGCGTCCTTTTCTCATCCTGTGCAATTTTTTCTAAGAGGCCCTGCAGTTTGGGGCTGGAGTGGAAAAGGGATTTCTGTGTGCAAAACCAGCTTTGAGCACTTTGGAGGCCCAAAAAGCATCACCAGGGCAAAGGGCTCTGTGGTTTGTGTAGCTCTTCCAGGGTGGCATCAAGACAGGAGCCGTCCTGGTGTCTCAACCTGCATGTGGTCTTCCCAGCACCTTTAGGTTGCCAGCTGTGGTGGTTATGGCCAGAGTCGGTCACTGGAAATTTGGACACCAACAGAACAGTCATCCAGCACTTCTCCCCTGCTCAGCCTGGTTGTTGGGTCCCATCCTTTCCCTTCAAACTGCTGGGAGCCAGTAGAGCTGAACCCTCATTATCCGGGAAGCGAAGGGGTGACTGACCAGGTGGAGGTGTTGAGCTGGGTGCCCCACTCAGTACTGCCTGGTAGCTGTACCCACGCTGGTGGCCCTTCATCTCCATGCACAGCATCACCGTGCAGCACATTCACACCTTTTCTTTACCTCGGATGGGCCAACACCATCACTTGGCTGTGTGTCTAGCTCTTAGCCCGCTGTTTGAAAATGTTGGTCTCCTGGGTATTTAGCAGCAGTTAAACATGTGACTGTTTGAAACTACAGTTCACAGCCTGCTGCTGCAGGCATCTCCTGCCCCCGCCATGCTAGCAGTTGAGCAAAGGACTTAAAATCTGCCAGGAAACAGGCATCTTGAGATGCAGAGTCGCCTTCGCAGTTGGCATGTTTTCCGGATGATAAAAGCTTTCATGCCAATTTTTTTTTTTTAGATAGCAGGGTGGGAAAAAATAGCTTCCAAGCTGTAAGGAGTAGTTGTGCGGGAGGGGAGGGAGGGGGCCTGACCTGGCAGCTCTAGACTTAGCAAGAAGTGAGTAAGCAGCAAATGCACTGCAAACTCAGGACTGGAAAAATTTGGGGCTACTTTTCGCAGCTGTTTTCTTTCTTGTTGGTGATTTTGCCCTTGAAGGCTGTTCATGGAACCGTGTCTGAAAGCAGAAGCCTGGGTATCCTGTCCATCTGGTGGTACCAGCAGATATTTTCTGCTACACACAAAGCACCCAAAGTGGTGGGTTGAAGGGGATTCTCCTTTGCCAGCAGCTCATGGGTAGTGTCTTTGGTTGGCAGGTTGCAAAGGGATTTTTTTTTTATAGCAGCTCTTGCAACTCCCACATTTCTCCCCAGTACCAGCAATAGCCCATCGTGCTTTGTCTCTGCTGGAGCAGGGGTTGCATCAGTCCAGTGGCACGTCTCAGAAAAATATGGTGAGTCACACGGACCTGTCCCCGACCCTTTGTCTAACCCAAGGAAGTCCCTAATGCAAGTACGTAGACTCCCTCCTCCTTCCTTCCACTTTCTGGTTTGTCTGCCCTGGGAGGTTTTCCTTACAGACTGTGTGCAAGCAAGTCCCCCCATCCCCTTCGCGTATGAAAACTATGACTTAACGCCGGGTAGAGAGGACTTGTGCTTACGCTCTGGTTGAAGCTATGAGCCATGTTGGCCCCATGGCTTCCTTTTTTTCCTAGAGCTAAGCATGTGTGATGGCTTTTGCCAGCATAACCCCTGCCAGCTCCAGCACCGAGGCACATGCCTGTGCTGCAGGTGCTGGCAGGGTGGAGCTGGCTGCCTCTGCAGCTGCCAGGGATGGTGGATGGGGGCAGACAGGTGAGCCCAGTGGAGCTCCCAGGTTTGCAGGAGTTTTGCGCCCAGGGAGTTTTGCACCTGGGAGTTTTGCTCCTAGGTTTTGCACCAGGCTAGGTGCCTCTTGCTGTGCCAGCAAGTTGTCTGGTGGCCCATGACTGGGAACCCATCCCTGGAAGTGCATCCCCTCCTGCTCCCTGGGTGGACTCTAACCTTCCTGGTAAATACAATCTGTAATGAACTGCAAAAACTGGCTAATCCATGCTGCTTTAGTTGAACTGGCTTTGACAGTAAATGCTCTGGGATGGTGTGTTGGACTGGCATAGAGAAATCAGGGGCAGTATCATCATTGCAGGGTATAGGCAGGACAGTGTTTGTAGTACCTTTTCTTGGATGACAGTAGGGTTGTCTTTGGCGCTGCCTCCTTCATACCAACACCAATTTGTGGAGGAGAGGAATGGGAGCGTGACAGATTAATTTGCTTTCTCCTGAGTCTTGCTGAGCCACTGAAGAGATCCCAGGACTCTGGCTGTGTCAGCAGTCTGCACTTGGATCCCTAAAACTGACTGTCACCCTGCCTTTCATCCGTGCAGTGTAATCACCTGTCATGGGAGTGAAGCCCTTGCTTGGTGTGGCTGAGGAGAAACAGCTGGATGTCTAACAGGCATGCTGTTTTCCAGCCATGCAGAGCTACCTTCATCCTGTGGGTTCCTGAGCTTGATCCCAAGTTCTGACACGTGTCACGGCTGTGCCAGACACAGGAACTTGCAGTGAGACCTTGGTCTGCACCACAGGAGGCACCCGCTGGCTGAGCTGTCCATGAGTAAGCCCAGCCATCCTTCCTTCATGTGATCTGCCAGAGGCTCTTGGACAGCTTGTGCCAACTGCTGGCTGGGAGCAGTGGGGCTGGGGGGCTGCCATGGGCTCCTTGAGATGACTCCCAGGTTCTCCTCTCCACCAGCTGGCAGCAGTCCCTGGGTCATGCCCTGGTCTGGTGCAACTCCAGCCCTCAGCTACGCTCCTCACCGAGTACTTGGTGTGTCAGTGGCAGCTGGTGAGGAGCAACCACCGGGAATGTCAGGAGCATTAGGTCTCTGCTACAGGATGGTTGCTTATCTCTGCTCCCTGGCCAGGGCGCGCCCAGGGCTGGCTCCCTTCCCGTGTGTGTCTTCATAGAATCATAGAATCATTAAGGTTGGAAAAGACCTCTAAGATCTTTGAGTCCAACCGTTGAACCAACACC
>NW_008795697.1:415960-427079 GCF_000699145.1 Aptenodytes forsteri | reverse complement strand
CAACGCTCCCGCCCAACTTGGTGTCGTCTGCAAACTTACTGAGGGTGCACTCAATCCCCTCATCCAGATCATTGATAAAGATATTGAACAAGACCGGCCCCAAAACTGAGCCCTGGGGAACACCGCTCGTGACCGGCCGCCAACTGGATTTAACTCCATTCACCACAACTCTCTGGGCCCAGCCGTCCAGCCAGTTTTTTACCCAGCGCAGAGTACACCTGTCTAAGCCGTGAGCCACCACCTTCTCTAGGAGAATGCTGTGGGAGATGGTGTCAAAGGCCTTACTGAAGTCCAGGTAGACTACATCCACAGCCTTCACCACAGCCGCTGGTCAGTCTGTCCCCAGGAGCACGTCAAGCCTTGAAACTCTGCAGAGTCATCTGGCGGTGCGTCTGTAGATTTGCTATCTGAGGGTGAGGAGGTGACTCCCAGCTCACAAAAAAGACCTGAACTCCTCACCCTCACTAATCTCGCATGTCTCCAGGATGGGCTGTGAGCAGGGGCAGCTGCTCCATGAGCTGAGTCACACGCCAGCCCACAGGAGCGGCTGTCTGGGACCTGGCGGGCCGTGACTCATCCTGGCCGTGGCTGTCCTTGCTGCAGCCCGGGTTCTGGTCACCTCCCTGTGACCTGGACACCCGTCCAGCTCCACCATGTACAGGTCAGCTTCCCAGGGAGCACAGTAACTCGTGGAAACAGAGATCCCGGAAGGAAGCCAGATTTTTCCTGTGAACAGCAAGTAGCGCTGAACTTCCTTCCTCCATCCCTGCCCCTGCGTGCTCTGCCTGGGGCAGCTTGCCAGGGAGGTGGCTGCAGTGCTCAGCTTGGGGGCTGGTCTGGACAACAGGCTCCCTCCAGCCATGAAGACAGTCCTCAACAGTCCCACTGCAGGGAGCATGACTGGCCCAGTGCTCAGGGAGCTCCAAAGGGTTCAAGCTACAGTGACTCCTGCTCCTTCCAGTCCAGAAGGGACAGGGGCAGAACTGAACATGTCTGGCAGAGCAGAGACCCAGCACTTGTGACCTTCTGCCACTCCTCCCTCTTGCACACTCATATCTGTTTCTTTTTCCCTTTATCTACAGCACGGGTACATCTGAAACCAACCCAAGATAGGTTCCTGCAGATGTAGCAGGAGCAGCTGCAGGGAACCTGAGGAAATACAACCGCATGCGAATTTGAGCTGCTTGATAGTTTTGGAACCAGATGAGACTGGCACCAGCAACTCCTCCTTTCATCCACATGTTGCACAAGAGAAGGGCGAGGTGAATCACCTGATCAAGCCTTTGCCGCTGAGCACAAAGCCATGTGTCCCTGCCCTGAAGCATGGATTTCACCACAGCCTTTTTGCAGGAGCTTTTTTTGCTTTCACTGCCCTTGGTGTCTGTCCTGCCAGGATGTGTCATCACCCTGCTGTGTCCTGGCCTTTTCCAGACCGCTCAGGGAGATGTAGGACAGGTCAGACCCTCAGGGGCTCCACCAGTGTCCCCCCTTGAGAGAGGCAGTCCTGCTCCTGCTCTTCATTTCCTGACCTTTAACCAGTTACTAATCCTGGGAGGTCTCTACCTCTTATCCCATGGCAGCTCAGTTTCCTTAAGAGCTTTTGGGCATTCTTTAAGCGCTTAAGAGCATTGCCACATGCCATTTGGAATCCACATAAAGCCTGGTTAATTGGATCACCCTTATCTTCCCTTACCGTTTCTTTGCAAGGGAAAATAATGCCCTGCAATCCTAACTCTTCCCCAATGTGATAATTATCTAGGCATCTGCTGATTCTGCTCCAAACCCTGGCTTGCTTCAGTGTGAGACATTAAACCTGGCTTTGTGTTTTCATTTTGATGAGCAATTTAATCCTGTTCAGCCATTTTCTCTGTGAAAGGCAGTGTTGCCCCCCCCCCCGGGAGCTGCGATCCAGGGTGGAAGCAGCGCTGAGGTGGGGTGACACCTGGGGACCTGGCCTGGCACACCAGCAGCTCAGCCATCGCCAGAGGCAGATGCCTGACATGCAAATCCCAGCTCCTCTGGTTTCTTGAGGCTGCTGGGATGTCTCCCGTGCGTCGCAGGCAGTGGCGAAGGGAGGGCATGTGAACAGTGCTGGGCAAGCCACCGGTTCTGCCGCATATCAGTTGTCAGGGCTGGGCTTCTCACTCAGAGTGTGTTAAAAAGCATTGCCTCCATCCACGAAAAAAAAGAAGAAAAAAACATGTTGAAATAGGTTACAGTTCCTAAGCACAAATTTATGTAACAAAGTTAGACTTGTGGTAAAAAACCTAAATATTTGAGGGCGATAAGATATACGGATGGAAGAAAAATGCATTATATGCTAAAGGAAGTGTTTCCAAAAACATGCAAAAATAAATGGTTGCCTTCAGTTCCCTGAGGGCAGTCCCTTCCTGGCGCCCGAGCAGCTGGAGTCACAGCATGCGGCTCTGTGGTTTCTCTCCACCCGGTCCAGATGCCTTGCTGGGTGCAGGAGCTCCAGCAACCCAAACTGGGACTGGCGTCAAGAGCAATGTCGCTGATGGAGCTCTATCAGCTGAACAGCAGGGTGAGGATTTTTGTGGTGGCTTTTTTCCTTAACCAAGTCAACTGATTCCTTATGAAGAAGCTGTTAAATAGCGCAAACAAAACACAGAGCCTTGCCAGGAGCATCATTAAGATTTAGACCTTTGCATCCGAATGCTCTGGGATTTTCCAGATCACTTGATTTCAAGTAGGATGCATAAAAATATAATCTAAGGGTTTCTCTCTGCTTTAACGATCGGTGTTTTGTGCCGGACGGGGTGTGTTGGTGACCCTGTTTGAACTCACTGTGATTTATACATGAAGTGCTCCCATTATTGTACAGGCCCACCTGTATCTGCTTGGTGTGGCTCATCATCCCTGCCCGTGTGGGGAGCCGCAATTGTCCCTGATGGTACCAAAGGGGCTGCTGTGCTGCCCCAGAGTGATAAGGGTGGGTAGCTGCGGTGGTGGGATCCAGACCTCGTGCTCAGTGTTCATAAAGTGAGGATTTCTGTGGTTTAATCTAGAGCAGGTTCTCTTTGCAACTGAGTGAGCTGTGGCCTGGGAGACAGGCAGCAAGATGTCAGTGTGGCTGGTGGGAACCACAGCTGTGTGGTGGGGTCTGTGGTGGCATTGAGGCTGCCATAGTGGGTTTGCTGCCTGGCACGGCGAGCCAGCAGGTCTGCTTGACAAGTACGTGGGATGTAGTTTGCTGTGGAGGATGTTGACCCCACAAAGCGTGGCGTGCGACAGCTTGTTTGCTTGATGCTCCCGGGACAGTCGCCTTGGTTTCAGTGGCACAAGTAGGAGAGGAAGCTGAGACAAAGGAATATCCCAAACAGGAAGCTGCTGGGAAGGGAACAAATGTCAGGGTCCGGGTAGGTGAAGGCAGATGATGCCAGGATATCCTCCCAGGGGAAGGAGATGGAGGCAGAGAGAACCGCCCCGGTGCATGCACCCCTTTGTCCCACGCTCAGCCAGCCTGGGAGGATGGACAGACAGACGGCAGAAGGGGCCATGAGGACAGATTGTTCTCGCGGCTGAAAACTTATCTGTATTTAAATGTGTGGTTTGTCTCACTCTACCAGGCACTGTTTGAGTTATTGTGGGATAGAGACCAACATGTGTGAGTGGGGAGGCAAGAAGGAAAGCTGCTTCCTTGGGGGATGCTGCTGCTCCTGACCCTCCACTCTCCGCAGGCTCTGTCGGCTCAGCAGAGAGGAGGGGGCTGCTCAGATCCCCGCACTGGGACGAGGCTGTGGGGGGGATCAATGCCTCCCACAGCTTGCAAGAGCTGCAAGCCTGACCACTGTTTGATGGGTTTATGAGTGTGTCAGTGGCACCACAGCCCGGAGATGCGGCCAGCAGCTCCTTGCTGGAAGCAGTGTTTGTGCACCAGGCCAAGGGGACGTGACTATGTTTACAGCTATTTTGGATACGTTTAATCTGAGTGCGTTTACAGCTGTCCTGGATATGTTTAATCACTGTTCACCAATGTGAAGGTTAATCTAAACACCTTCCACTTTCCTCAGTAAAACAACCGCCACCTGTCTTATAAATCCATTTGTTGGTGGTTTGGGAGCAGGGAGGTATTACTATGGGAAGAGCACTTAACTCTTACAAAGCTGTTGATGTTCCTCCACCTGCCTTTTGGTCCTCTGTGTAAAGGTAGAGCTTGTGCTGCTTTAGGGGGTTTGGCATTGGTTGCCAAGACGCAGCTCCTACTTCATAACACGTGTATGCCTGTATTCCTACCACCTTGTTTATACCAATTAAACCAATTGCCCTGCCCGCAATGCCTGATGTTGGTGGTGGGCTCCAAGTGAACACTTGGGATGCTCTGCATTGCTTAGTTTGCAATGCAGGCTGCTTCAGCCATGCAGGGGATGCCACAAGGACCTGGGGTGAGCCCTAGATGCTGTTGCTGATGGTGACCAGCCTAATAGAAGTGGCAAACCAGTTCAAGCAATGCTTTGTCACACATTTTTCCAACCTCCCACAGTCTGTGTCTTGGGATTTTTTGAGCCAGAGATGTTGTTCTTGTACCTAATAACCCTTGCTGGATCTTGCTTCCAATTTTCCCTCCTCCTAATTCCCAACGTTAACTTCGCTTTTTTTATTTTTTTGACCTATCCTTGACACAGTTCCACAAAAGGTCAGCTCAGTCTGTCACAGTGCCAAGGCCTCACAGCTGAGTGGTAACGGCCAGTCCAGGGCTGCAGGACTGGGTTCTTCCAGTGTATCGCTCTGCAATTGCCTACACTGCATTTCATCTGCCTCTTTTTTTCGGGCCCCCCTCAGTCAGCCTTGGAAAATCTTTCTGCAGTTCTTTGTATTCAGCCTTGTCTTTGCTTCCTTGATGTGAGCGTCAGCAACAAACCGTGCCACCTCGCTGCACTCTCCTTCTCCAGATCATTTATGACTGTGTTGAAGAATGCAGTTGCCATCACTGATCCCTGTGGGGCTCCCTGATGAAAACTGCCTGTTGCTCATACCCACCATTCCCTACCTTTGTAACCAGCGATTTACCCCTGCAAAGACCTTCCCCCTTATCCTGCTGCACCTTGGCATCCTTAGACCTGCTGGTGGGTAACCCTGTTGAATGCCTATTGACACCCAAGCAGCCACTGTCAGTTGATCTCCCTTGCCCACACGTACAGAATTCCAGTAGCTGTGTCCCCTGTGTCTCCTGTCTTCCCATAGGTTGTGTTATTCCATGCATCCACTGTTTCTGCTCTTTAGGGTGGTTTGTGCAGATCTGCCTGGTGCAGGCATTGGGCTTGGACCAGGACTTCCCTAGATCCTCATGATTTAAAAATCGGCCTTGCGTTGGTCACTGAGCAGGTTGGTTCACGACCTGCTTCGCAGTTGGACACTGCTGAGACTGCCCCCAAGGGAGTCCTGCACTTTGGCTTCTGGTCCTGCCTGCCCACCGTGACCCATGTGGGACACTTTGCCATGGGTGGCACCATGCAGCCCCCTGCCCACAGCTGCTCAGCCTGGGGGTGTGAGCTCAGGCAGAGGACGAGGGGGAGCCGGAGCCAGCCCTTCCTCCGCCCTGGCCCCAGGAGGGGTCCCTGCTGGTGGGCGAGGAGACGGGAGTGTTGCTGCTGGCATGAAGTTGTGTTGGCCTGACATCACCCTTCCTCCAACCCCCAAGGATGGAGATCCCCGCCTCTGGGACCTGTCCCCAACCTGGGGTGGGAGCCCCTCAGTCTCGGGGCCATCCTGCTGCCAGCTCTCCCCTTGGACGACAGCAGGCAGGGCACCCCACTTGGGCTGGCAGCCAGCACCCAATTTGGGTGCTCGTGGGCATGTGCCGGTCTGGCATCACCATCCTGCCTGCAGACCCAGCGCAGGGCATCGTGTAAGCACAGGTACGCATCTCGGCATCGTTCAAGGGTCTGCACAAGCAGGTTACTGCAAGTGGAGCTGCCAAACTGCATTGAATCATGCGCTGGCCTCAGAAATTCATGTTACAGGCCATCTACGAAGCAGCTGTATTGTGTACTGGCATCTGCACATGCATAAAATCCATCATGTATAAACAAGGTGGTAGGAATACAGGCATACATGTGTTATGAAGTAGGATCTGGGTCTTGGCAACCAATGCCAATTATACAACAAACAATTTGATATCTCAACAGCATGGAAACATCAGCAAGTGAGCTTGGGCAGTAGGGCAAGCGTGCTGAATAATTGAGGCAGTGATGATTTTTATGAGAGACTTAAATTACATGCTCTGTAGTGCACGTAGAAATACATGGCTAATGCCTGCGAGCTCATTCAGCGTGGGGCGAGGGTCAGCACCACGGTGGGGAAGGGTCTGGGAGCGCAGCAGGCTCTGCACAGGTGGATGGACAGGCAAATAGGTGGGCGCTTTGTCTGGAGGGTGCCCGGGGTACTGGGCAGGAGGTGTGGGACGTGGTGGGGGTGCAGGGAGCTGGGCAACGGTCCCGGGGCGCTCCAGTGGGGAGCTGCAAACCACAGTGTTTCCCCCAGCCCTGTCTCCTTTCTAAGAAGGAATGCTATTGGCAAGCAGCTAAATCTTGGAGGAGGCATCTGTGCTTCCCAGGTGTCCCCCGGCAGGCAACCACCTCTCTAGTGAGGATGCTGTTGTCCTTCCATAGGACAGCCAACTTGCTACCCTCTGCAAGGTCTGGGTTAAACATCCCCCCTCCTTCTTTTTGCAGCATCGCTTTGGAAGCAGGTTCCCCAGGCTTGGCTGCTGCTCCACTGAGGATCATATGGCAACAGCGGGGGGAAACTACCAAGCTTGGATCTGCTGCTAGGGCTTTCTGGGGATGCATTTTCTGTTGGTTGGTGGTATGGGATGGAGGAGGCGACGGGTCCGGCAGTGCATCCATCGCGTCCCTCAGGTGAGGGCAAGGACTCTAAAAGCAGGTCTGGATGAAAAGGCATGCCGGGCACAAGGTGTGTGGCTCCAGCGTGGTGAGTGTGGGATGGAAACTGCTTTGCAAGAGCTATGCGCCAGGACGGCAAGACCAGCAAGCAGGGCTGCATTCAGCACCTGCCCCGAAGGCCGTCAGGATGCCAAAACATGGGTCCTTCACCTTGGACTCCGCTCTGTAGGTCAGAGCTTGTGGGCAAGTCACCTGCAGAAGATGCCAGCACATGACACAGAGGGCACATGCAGACAGAGCCATTAAAAAGCAGCAGGAGGTTTCAGCTGGTGGTCAGACATGGCAGCGAGGCAAGATTTCAAGACAAAATTCCCTGAAATCACAGGCGACAATTCTGGGAAGAGTTGGTCATTTCTGAAATCTGTGGCTCTGGCAAGCCCACAGTCATCTCAGCTCTTGTAACCCCACGTCCTGCAGGGACCTCCAACACTGCACAAGCCTCGCCGGTACACTGGCTGGCAAATTAGCCGTGACTGGGGAATGCTGAGGGAGCATCAGCCTGTGCAGAAGCCTTGTGCTGGGCACGGCCCTGCTCCCATCGGTGCTAACTGAGCCCCGAGACATATCCTGGGATGTGGGATCCCCAAGGAGCGAGGCCAGCTTGCAAATCAAGCTGCCTCAGGGCAGAAAACCGTTTCAGAGCGTGGAAAATGTAAAGCTGCTTTTGGCATGTGGCATTCGAAACACACTGCGCTTGGTTTTACAAGCAACAGCCTAATATTTCCAATTTCTCAGGACTTTGATGAAAAAGCCATTGTTAAAAAGCCATTCATTTATTAAAGTAAGTTTACAGAAAACAAACCAAGAAAAAAAAAAGATTTGGATGAAAATTAGGAAGAAAAAGAGCAAATGTGATGTTTCATAAGCACCAGCAACTGTGTTACAGCGGTGTGGTTTTGTGTTACAGCAAGACCAGCGCTTTTCAGGGAGGGAGCCCTTTTCATCCTTGCAGTGGCAGGGAACCAAGCTGATCCGTGGTGGAGTTGGGCTGGCTGTCGAGTGGGATGAGGAGCCTGGGGGGACACCGTGCCTCTCACCCCACCCTCACCCCTGTGCCATCTGCCCAACGTGAGCCCTCGTGGGGGCCCCAGCAGTGATTTTCCTCTCTCCAATGCAGGGCTGGAACTGGCAGAGACCCCCTCCTTGTCCCTTGGACTCCGGAGGGGCCAAAGGGAACATCCCCGGGTGCACTTCTGGCTGTCCTTGAGGGGACATCCAGGTGTCCTTGGGGAAGACAGCTGTCCCAGGGGCCAGCACCTCCCCAGTCTCTTCCAGTCCAGTGGCAGGAGCGCTTGCTCTGCTGAGTGCTGTGATCTTCATCATCAGTGGTACCAGTCAAGGTAATTAATTCTCAGCCTTGTCCTCCCGCTCCTGCCCTTGTAGCAGTTTCCCCAACATCCTGGCGGGACACAACTGCTTCGGCCCATGACACAGGGATGGAATTGAAGAACACGGTTTTGTTCTTGCTGGCTTCACTACTGATCCTAAGGGGGGAAAAAAAAAAGTAGTAGCTAGTGTTAAATTCCTTGAGCCGAAAATCAAATGATAAGGAAATGCGGACAGGCATTCCCGGAGGCGAAGGCTTCGCTGGCCAAGAGCTGCCTGCCTGCGGGTGCTGCCACTCCCAAGCAGGGCAGAGGCAGAGGATTGTCTCTGCAAAGGAGGAAGTATAAAAATAGATTGTTGTTTCCAGCACGGGCTTTTGTGCCAGTCCTCTTCACCCTCCCCATGAGCATATGTACCTATCCTTATACCTCCAGGAACAAATGGGGAGAGGGAAGAAGCCACATGTGAGTGGAACAGCTGCTTGGTGCTGCACCTGGAACCCACACTGGGCATTGAAGGGAGGGCGATGCAATGTGGTAATACGGGTGCCACCACCCAAGTGCGCTAGAGAAATGGGTGAGAAAGAATGCCAAGCTCTTAGCACAAGGTTTGAATAATACCGAGGTGGTTGATGCAGCAACACACATAATTTTTAATGAACAGTTTCTTTTTCTGGTGGCCAGCAAGCTTGGTGCCACCCATGTGTCTGTGGGCAGCTGCAGGAGGAAGGATGTCAGGAGTGGTCTTCCAGGAGGGGCCCTGCAGGCAAGGTCCCACCTCGCTTCACGGCACCTTGGTTTCAATGCTGGCTGTTGCAGTTCTGGATATTCCTCTCCTCCATGCAAAGGTCGGTGGTTCCTGGGTTCTGCTTGTGTCTTGGTGCCAACAGGAGCCAGGGGCTTTGAGCTCCATCCACGGCCAGACTTTGTGTTGGGTGGGGAAACCCGGCTCTGCTTTGGTGGGAAGGCGGGCTGGAGGAAGTGCTCCAGCTCCTGCCGGTACCTCTGGTACTTTCTGTATCTTTGCTCTGCTTTGACCCACTGCAGAGAGTCCTGGGGCTGGTGCACCCTATGGCCACGTGTCCCATTGCTCCCCTGGAGGAAGCTTCTTCTGAAGATGTTTCCAGCATATGTTCTGCATTTCACTGACTTCACGCTTAACACCTTGCTCTTCTCACTGGAAACACCTCCACCCTGAGATCTCCCATCATGTGCAGCTGGGACTGGGGGGGTCCACTGTCCCCCTCTGTGTGTGATGAATGATTGCTCCATCACTTGGCTCTGGAAACAGTGCTGCAGGTAAAAAGGCTGCAGTATATAATGTTCAATGTGGCTTCTTAGATGGAAAAATATTACCCGAGGGCAAATTAAATAAGCTGATGGCTTATTTAATAACTTTTTGTGTTCATTCAGTAACCTCAAAGGATCAGAAAGCTGGGAAAGTAAGATTTCTGCTCGACCAGTCCATGTCTGTGGTCAGCTGTGGCTGGGAATGAGATTTTGGGACATGATGAAGTGCTCTGAAGGAGAGGAGAGGAGTGATAATGGGCTACAAGCCTGAAAAGCCACGAAAGCTGGGAAGAGCGAGGCCAGCGCTGTGTCCTGCTGTGTCCTGCTGCATCCCACGGGCTAAGCTTGTTTTGAGACCTGCAGATGTCAAGAGCAAAATGCAAGTCATTGCTCAGAAACCTGCTCCTCAAAGTGACCGTGTGGTTTCGCTCTAAGCCTGCTGTCACAGGCAGACCGTGCGAGAGCCAGGTTTTAAAGTAATTATTTAAATCTTTTCAGATCCCCAGTTCTGCAAGAGGTTGAAGCCATAATTTACATAACGAGCCATGAGACACACAGTAGAAGCACAGATGAACTTTGCTGCTGGTGTTTGAGTGGAGATCACTCACTGTTTGCTCAAAAACACTGTTTGGCCTTCTCATCTTGGCATGGTAGGAGGCACTCAAACATGGACATCGCATCTGAGATGACTTTGGAAATGCAGAGGCTCAGTCCTTGAGCCCTGCTGGCTCTGAGGCCAGTTGCAAGTCCCTGGGGTTAAGCATGGAGGACATGGGGACTTGTTCTTTTTTTTTTTTCTCTTTTGAACCAACATTGGCATTTCTGAGCCTCTTGACAAAAAGTGGCTTTGTTGAAAAATAAAATGAAGGTGTTTGGGTCTAAAAGGCAAACAAAGTCAAAGGGAGAGGAGCTCCTCAGCGGTTTACATGCTCCTGGCGATGATGAACATCTCGGTGGGTCTCTGAGCAGCATCTGAGTGTCCTCAACCACAGGTGCTGCCACAAGCTGGATGTCACATGTGTGTTACATAGGGTCCCTGTAGGGCTGTTTCAACACTGCAAAGTCCTTTTCCATGTGCTAAAGGCACTTTAATGACTTAAACTATACTTTTGTTTTCTGCTTTCCTGAAAGTATTTGTTGCAGGCATCTCACTCGCAGCCATCCCCGCACACTTGTTGGAAGTCTGTTTTATCCCTGTAGGCTGCCCAGGCCATGTGGGGGGCACTGGGTGGCCCCAGCCCGGCCGAGGAGTCGTCCCCAGCACCGACGCCCGTGGAGGCCAGTCCAGGCACCCATCACACTGCACAGGGCTATGCAGGCGCCCAGCCCTGCACACCCCGCGGAGCCGGTCGGGCCACCCCGCTGTCACCTGCCTGCTGAGGTCCGGCACAGGGCTTGGCCCACGGCCGCCCGCCGGCAGGGGACCGGTGGGGTGTGGGACGTGGGTAGTGCCGGTGAAGGCAGCGGTGTGCTGGGGGACAGGCAGAGCCACACTGGACTAAAATGGCTCCGGCCCTGCCCCTGCCCCTGCCCCTGCCCTTGCCCGCCCCGCGCCGCAGCGCGCCCCGCGCCCCTCGC
>NW_008795697.1:411565-415047 GCF_000699145.1 Aptenodytes forsteri | reverse complement strand
CCGCCTCCCCCCGGCACCCGCTGCCCGCCCTCTGCAGCGGGGAAGGCGGGCACGTCCTTGCGAGCGGAGCTCGGGCGTGAAATGCGGGTTCACCTCGCAGTGTCTCTCTTTCCTGGCTGTTTAAAATACCCTAGAAGCCCTGTTTTTAGCGTGCCGTCTGTTGCTTTGGCCCCTAGTGGGTTTGGGTTTTGTGGTTCTTCCTGGATTTGGTTGGATTTAGGCTGTGCTGGAACAAAACTCTGGTTGCAATACCTGTTACGGTGCAAAAAGTCTGGTTTGCTTAAAAAATGTTCACGTGTGTTTTTAGAAATTGAGGCACGTTGGGTTCCCCCAAAGGGTGCCTGGCTGGCCTGGGGCCGAGGGGCGGCTGCTGACCTGGTCCAGCCCTGCTTTCTGCCTGTGTCTTCACCTTGTATCTCTCAAAACTCAGGGTGAGGAAGCGCTGGTGGCACTTGGCTGGAGAGGAGGCTGTGAAGCAGTTGGGACTCTGGGCTTAGTCTGGTGAAACCACAAAATAGATCAACAAGCGACGCAGCCAACAGCAGCCAGGCTGGTCCTTAGAAACACGCTTGGCCTGGGCTTTTATTTAGTTCTTTGGGCAGATACGTCTACGTGCAGGAGCCTAACCTCTTTTTTTTTTTTTCATCTCCAGTAGGTTGTTTCAAGTAGCAGCAAACTGCAGTTGATGTTTCTACATTGCACCGTATCAGATGGGGTGCTCTGAACATGGTGCTGCTGCTGCTCAAGGGCTTTTGCCACTGTTTGTAGCATGTTTATTCCTCTGGGAATCTTTTTCGTTGGTAAATTAAAACTTCCTGGTTTTTGTAGCATAAACAAGATTGCAGTCTCTTTTTTTTTTTTTTTTTGCGTGCAGAAGCGGTGACGAGCTTGCCCTTGCTGTTGGACTCGTATGGACATGCCACTTGCTCTGTGAGTTATCTGTCACCGCTGTTTGAGCATCGCACGAGTGAAGTCGTAGTATCGTTCTCTGAGCTGTTGTGCTTGAGAGTGGCAGCGGGCCAACCCACAGAGCACAGAAGATGTTTAGAATAATTAGTGATGGAATATCCTTTTAAAATAATTGTTTGGGTTTATCTAGCACTCAATTGTAGTGATATCTACCTCTAAAAATAGGCAGGCCTCCTGTGTAATGAGTATCATAGTATAAATAGTCATGTCTTGAATGACTGTTGTTACTTTTAGGATGTCTAAGATAGATGCTTTTGGGGGTTTTGCCAAATCTGTTTGACTTTTTTTTTCTGCAGCAAATAATATGGTTCTTGGCCCTTACGGTGTGTAGTTGTGCAATGACCAAAGGAAAAGCTCAGTAACCCTCGCCGTTTGGGGCTGGCACAGCAGGGCAGAAAGCTTCCCACCACTTCTCTGGCAGCCCAAGGTCAAGCAGTCCTGTCTTTTCCACGAAATTTCTGCTCTGTATGCTGCCACGTTCACAGAAATATGGCCAGCAGTTAGCTTTGACAGGTGACTGCATCACTTTTGCTTTGAGGCACTGTTCTCAGTTAGTTAAGTGCAGAGCTCTATTGTTAGCATTTGTCTGTGCTGGTAAGTCCACTGTTATCCTGTGAAGAGGAAAGAGCAGCTCAGGCGTGATTGTGGTCGTGCTGCTTGCGCCAGTGTGCTCGCCCCACGCCGGGCTCTTTGTCACAGTGCTCAGCTTCACAAGGCTGGCCTCCTGGGATGCCTTCCCCAAGTTTGCCGAGGCACGGCTGCATGAATGCGCAATTCTTGTGTTCAGTAATTAAGAAAAAGGATTGTGTGAGGAATTTTCTCACGTTTTGCTGTATGGTTTATCAGAGCGTAACAGATGAGCTGTGGCCCTAACCCCTCAGGCGCACATGCTTTTTAAAGTTTCTTTTCAGCAGCCAGTGTGCTGGCCGATGCTTCTCCGATGTGGCTTGTGTGCGAAAGCACTGGCTCCTCAGCTCAAGGGAGAGCAGCCCAGCTTTTTCAGCAGGAGGAGAATTTGCTTTATGAAGACTTGTTTTCTGAGAAGGTACCGTAGAGGACATTGTGCTTAGTCTTTGAAGTGGGAGGTCTCTCATAGCTTTCCTCACGCTGCGCTCGCAGACCTCAGGCCATTTTTATATTTGCCCCCCGGCTTATTCAGATTTATCTGCTTTGATGAAAGTTTAGTGCCCTTTCACGGGCTGTATGTGGTTCGGGAATGGAAATGTGGTGCTGTAAGCCTTCAGCGGCAGGCCTCTTGCTTGCTATGAGCACGTAAGTCTTCTAGAGTACATTTACCTTGTTTATTGTAAGCAAATGGGACTTTTTTCTCTTTTAAAAGCCAACTGTGTTTTCACTTAAGTGAGTACAACTTTCTAAATGGTAGGGCTTATTAGGTCAGACAGGGCGTCATTGCAGTTTGGGACTGCAACCAGGTCAGGCTCTGCTGCTCTCCAGCAAACTCATCTCTGCGCTCAGCATACCCCGTACCAGTGCCTTCGGTTGTTCGCAGTCACCTGGTCAGAGATCCTGCGTGGGAACAAAGGGTTCCTGTTAAACAGGGTGATGGCAAACACTCATGTTGGAGAGCTGTGGGACAGACCAGAAATATAACATGCCCTCTAAGGAACTCGGTATTGATGTTTTTGGGATGTCATCTGTGACTTGAGGAAGTTTTGGGGATGGCAATGGTGGGTGTGCCCCCAGTGAGGAGCGTTTCACCGGCTGCAGGGGCTGAATGAGTATGTTAGTGCTTCTCTGTGCCAGGATGATTTTAGGCGAGGCTGAAATAGGCTGTCTCCAGGTGCTAGCAGCGAGTGTGGCTTGTCAGATAGATGCCTCTTGCATTTGAAGTCAGTTCAGTGGGTGCAGGACCCTGACACGTTAGGTGAGGATCTTTGTTTGAACGTCTAAGGACGTGGTCTGATGAAGAGAGACACATAGCACTTGCTGTTTCTGCAACTTCTGAAACCAGTAAGTGCTTGGCACCTTTGAATCTCAGGCCATCCAGCTGCCGTACTATGGATTTCAGTTTAAGTTTAAGTACCAAGGATTAAAACTGTGGTTTTGGACTGTATTTATCAGTAGAAGCTGTTATTTATGTACCTTGGTTTTAAAGGCAATACCTTTATAGTATAAATGTTGCATGACCAAAAAAAAAAAAGCTTGGCGAATTGATTATGTAAGCAAATGAAACGACATTTTAAAGCAAGTTTCTTTCCTGTTGGCATACAATGTGGCTGTTCTTTGCTCTTTCCTACCATTTAACAACAGAGTGCATTTTTTCAGTGCTTTTAGTGAATGTCTTTTGTATGGTAGGTATGAGAAATACTTGTTTTCGCAATTTGAATCCTTGAAGAGGCCGTCAGCAGGCTCTGGGAGCTGGCAGGAGCCAGCTGTGAGTGTCGGGGACTGTAGCTGACCAAAGCAGCACCACATCTGTGCATTTAAAAAATAATTAAAAAAAAAAAAAAAGAAGAAAAAGGAAAGAAATTTAAAAAATAATTAAAAAAAAA
>NW_008795697.1:397025-411543 GCF_000699145.1 Aptenodytes forsteri | reverse complement strand
ACATCTTTTCATTTAAAAAATAATTAAAAAAAAAAAAAAAGAAGAAACAACCCGTGTAACTGATATTACTCTGGGAGCCAAGCTTGTCTCGGAGTGGTACCCCGGACAGCTATCCTCTCAAGGATATCTGGTTGCAAAGGGAATTGGGATCATTTTTACATTCTCTGCCTCCAGGTCAGCTGTGGCATTTGTCCGTCCCTGTGCAAAGGGAATTTGGCGCCTCCACAAAAGCTGTGTGGGTTACCTTGAGCCTCCTTTGCCGTCGGGGAGCGCGGGCCTGAGTCAGGCAGCCCTGGCTGCCGAGGGCTGTGACTCAGTGATGTCCCCTTGGATGCATGTCCGGCCTGCTGCCAACAGAGCCAGGGAATAACCTGATTACAGAAGTGTCCTCTGTGGGTATCTGCTGGTTAGAGGGATGTGGGAATGTTGGGCTGCTTTCAGTAATTACATGTGTGTTGGTGGAAGTTGGTCGTTACTGAGCTTTTATATGCCGTACTGAGCATCTGTGGAAGTGCCAGGGAGCTCAGAGGCCAGAAGCTTCTTTCCTTTATACTTGTAGCATGGTGTTACGGTTTTATATCTTTGTGGGTTGTGCTGGTTTCTTAATTTTTTTATTTTATTTCCTTTTTAATTTTTTTTTTTTAATTAATGTGCTTGAAGAGGAATGGTGCTTTGTTTTCCCTGGGGAGAAATTTCTTCCCTGATGCTGTAGGGTTAGGTGTCTCTGTGTTTCTGTCTCTTAAAGCGAGGATGCTGTCCATGCTTTTAAATCAGGATTGCCTCATGAAGAAATGTTTTTTTTATCAGGAACTCCTGCCACCCCTGTATGTTTCTATGCTCGATTTCCCATTGCATAAGCATCACACTGTCAGCGCCCCTAAATGAAATTGGTCAACACATTGAAAAGTCCATCAAATTTGACAAGAGGGTAGGGATGTCAAAGGTAAGTGCCGAGAAGTTGTGTGAGGACAAGAATCTGCATGGAGGAAATTCTCAGATTAGTGCTCCACTGGAAGAATAGCTGTCAGCTGAGTGCAAATATATTATTAGACATCAGAGGATCTTTGTGGTAGGGAGACAAACAGGAAATCGAGTTTCATAAGTAGTTCCAGTAGAAACTGAGTATCCTTATTTTCCTTTGTGAAAGTGGTGAGGAGTGATCTGACGAGCAATCGTGCATTGTCATAGGTGATAGAAGAAAACAAAAGGTTTTGGGTACTGTCCTTCACCCTGCCCCTTGGGGCTGAAGGGGGAGGGAGATGAGTGAAGATTTTAAACTTCACTGTAAAGGCTTTTGTGGTTGCCCAGGAAAATGTCCTTTTATAGGTGCCATGTAACCACTCGGGTCAGGATTTTTCTGCGTGGAGTGCTTTTGGAAGAGATGCGAAAGGAAGTTCTGCTTGGGGGATTGAAGAGTATCACCTTTTTCCTGTTTGCACCAGTACGAATTTAAGATATTTATACTGGTGTTCTTTTCCATTTCAATTTCTGAGGCTTTTCCTTTGTGAGGCATACTGAAACAGGAAAATATTTTTTTTTTTTTAATTTATTTTTTAGTTTAAAGAGATTCTAACAGAATGGAGCTCTTGGACTCGTATCTTGTGTCTTACAGGTAAG
Source organism: Aptenodytes forsteri (assembly GCF_000699145.1). Classification (NCBI taxonomy): domain Eukaryota; kingdom Metazoa; phylum Chordata; class Aves; order Sphenisciformes; family Spheniscidae; genus Aptenodytes; species Aptenodytes forsteri. Next base: position 409,926 of record NW_008795697.1, on the reverse strand, counting down.
GTGCCAAGAATCCTGAGTATTCTCATCAGAGAAATCTTGGGAGAAATATACTGTATTTTGAATTTAAAAGAAAGTAGACATCTTCCTCATTTGGTGATGAGTTTGGCGCTGCATGTCAGGGTGTACTCTCTGATTACCTTGCTGTCTGTTGCTTTTGTTACTATAATACTTTAAGTCGCATAAACAGTTTTGTGATGGGCCTTTGGTAATATTAGGCTTGAGGACTATACCGATGCCAATTTATCATTGTTCCAAACTCTGCATGTGCTAGCACTCTTAATTTCCCAATGGCTCTCCCTCTTCCTTTCTGCTATTAATTTTGTCATATCAACTCTGGGAAGAGACAAATTGTTTAAAATGTGATCAAAAAGAGAACAAGCAAGTATGGAAAACATTAGTTTCTTTCATTTGTTGGATGTAGCATATGGTAATGAAGTTTTTACATAGGCATTGCGAGGCAGCTTCAACTAGAAGTATTTTTTGCCCATTTACTCTGTTCAAGTTTTGAGATTTGCAGAGATAATTAGTACCTGCCTCTTCCATTCTGAAGGGCTTCTGCTGAAAGCATGCAGTGCGTCTAAAATGAGGTTGATTTTTATTTAGGTTGATTTACTCAGCTCCTCATCTTTATTAGCAAATGAGTCTTTAAGTTTAAACTTTCAATCCCTTTTTCCTTGCTTAGTTATACTCTAATATTTGGGCATAGTCTGCTGGGAAACTATGAAACGGGAAAAAATATCTTTGACTTCTTACTTTAAATGCAGATTTTTTTAAAACTTTGTTTACAAAGCCCATTCTGAATCAAAATGAGGTTTTATTTTTCACCTCAAATATTAAGCAAAGGTACTGAGTACTTAATAATAATAATAATAATAATAATAATAATAATAATAATAATAATAATAATAATAATAATAATAATAATAATAATAATAATAATAATAATAATAATAATAATAATAATAATAATAATAATAATAATAATAATAATAATAATAATTAAAAAAAGACTTTATATGACTCCCAGTAAGAGCATAGTAGGATCTTTAATTCAAAAGCATGATCAGCCCTATGTTTTCATTAATAAAGTTTGCACATGCATGCAGATTAGCTGGAAAATAAATGTGGACAGCCCTAGCAGAAGACTCCAGCTAGGGATAATATAAACACCAAGGTACAGACAGTAAATCAGGAAATTTGTGCAGCAGAAATTACCAGGGACTTGGGAGGGAATTGAAGGAAAATAGCTCTACAGGCTTGCCCTGTTCTTGCAGCAGCTGCTGAGGGAAGAGTATAGCCCTCAAGATGATGGAGCCTTGGTGTGGTCCACTCTGGATGCTATTAGGAGGACAGTAAGGAAAAAATGTATACTGATCAAAACCAGACTAAGATAACACATTTCAATGCTGCTTTTGTCCTTAGACTTGCCATGCTTTTCACATCTAAAGGTAGAGGATCAGTACTGGTATATTTAAGTCTCTGAAAAATGAGAAGAATGAACACAAGCCGATGGCTGAACTGTGCTTTGTTTGTGAGAAACTTGTAATAAAGTTAGCTCCATGGGGAAACCGTGTTTATATCCCTCCTCCGCTGCCCAAGGTTTAAAGCTTGCTCTTGACTACTTGCTTGAACTACACATGTAGCTCATATTGGGAGACCAAAGGAGGAGGAGATAAATTCTCTTTTGTCAGGTGCTTATCCACTTTTTTAATCCTGATAGCTTTTGGTTCAAGCTTACACCCTGGAAAGAACTTAGCAGCATGCCTGTTTTATGTGTTTTCAACGCTACAGAAATTAGCAAGGGTTTTTATGTAGGGAGAGATCTTCATGATAGCTTCTTAATCTGTATGAGAAATAGCGTTGTTTCCTCACTTAAATTTTGGTAGTTTTGGTAGCTGAAACTTTTAATCTGGTTGAATGTCCCCTTTTGGACGCTGACTGTGTAGGTTTGCAGCCCCTTGGACCTGTTGCCTGTGGAGTCTGCACAAAGTCAGGTGCCGTTTTGAAGGTGTGGAGCCACAGGCAACTGTGAATTGCGGTCATATTCCATGTTAAACCAGAGTCATCTGTTCCAGCTAGACTAAAACATGTTCCCTAAGCTTTTCAGAGCAGCCATGTGGCACTACACTTCCATTTTCTCCGCAGCATTGGCTTTGATGTCTTCTCTGGAGCTGCAGCCCCTGTCTTGGTTAGAAGCACTCTTACAGCCAGCGAAGTCATCCTTCAAGTGCTGAGAGCAGATGTGCTTTCCTGGGATTTAATGTATATTATACAGACATTCTTGTAGTCGTATTTTTACAGATGCTTTTTATCTCCTGCTGCTTACCAGTGCCAAGTGGTATTCTGCAGTTTGATGTCGTGTGATACTGTATTTTGATAACAAAGCAGAGCTGGAAATTAATGCTTAACTTGAACCAGTGATCCTGGCAGTCGTGTGTTGGGTATGTACGCTAGCATTTTAATTTGCATCAGGAACATGCTTTTGGCAGTCTTCTGCTTGTCTCCACCTCTGTGCTTCAGCTTGCATGGAGGAGTGAGGTGGGAGCGCATGCCCGGGCTCCCTTCGGAGGACAGCGAGCGCAGAGATGAGCTATAGGGGCACGTCCGCCGCCTGTAAGATTGTGATTGGATTGTGCCTCAATCGCTAATGAGCATTCAGACTTTGATTAATCAGACGCTAAATTGGGACCCTTTGCTGAGTTAACAGCTCTTAACGTGAAACAGAAAAGTACAGCTGACTCGAGCAAAAGTGTGGAGGTCTGGTTGGGAGCATGTGTGCCTGTGCTTTTGACAAAGTACAGGCGAAGGGGCAAAGTCTCCCAGACTAATGAGCTTTCAAGAAAGTGCAGAAAATCCTGTCTTAACTCTGTAACCTACCTTACATGCTTGGACCAGTGGGCGCTTGAGCCTGGTAGCCTCCCCTCTGTTTCATGAGGACTGTCAGGACCTTCCATCCTAGTGAAGTCTGATTTTTTTCCCCGTGTCTTTGAACCTCTTTGCAAAAATCTGAGAAGTTACATTAAACCCAGCTCTACTGTTTTCCATGATGATGATAACGAGTTGGAAATACTTCCCGTCTGTGCATTAGTCTGAAAGCCTTTGGGTAGTTTATCCTTGTTGATGCTTTTGTATCAAAGTTGATTTCCGTAGACCTCAGTGCTGATGAATGCAGATAATGAGGGATAGCGAATACTACTGTAGCTGTGCCTGTTTTTTTTCTGGTGCAGCCTAGTTTCTCTTCTCTTATCCACTGAAAGCTATTCTTAGTAAGTGGTTGTTGTTTTTTTTTTTTTTTAATTAAGTGAGTGAATAATTAGTATTTCATTCACTGTCCTTACATATGCTTAAATATAGTATTAACGTAATCTTCTTATATGCTTTTCCTCCTGCTGCTCCTGAGTTCATAAAAGAACCAGGTTCACTATTAATAAGATCTATGAATGAACTTGCCTGGAAGTAAAATAGTTCTTTTGGGCTTTGGCTCATATTTATTGCCAAGATGATAATTTATTTATATTTTTGGGAGATAGCATCATTCTTCATGCATATAACTTCTTGTACTGTGCTGTCCCCGTTTGTTTTCTTTGGTGCTGTCGAGTGTAATTTTTCTGTGTACAAATTCCTTAAATACGTTTGAAACGTTTTTTTCCCGTTTTGAAAGTAAAGTGACTGTCTTGTGGCAAATTTTCTACTTTCCCTTTTAGGAGGGTTGATGGACTTGAAAAGACCAAGGTGGTGATTGACATCTGTCAGTCCCCTCGTGCAGGAGCTTCGCATGCCTCCCCTCGGGTCTGAAGCCCAGCTGAGCGGTGGTGGTGGTGGTGGGGGCGGTCAGGGAGCGCGGTGGGAGGGTTGTCCCGCAGCTCCACGGGCGCGGCGCCGCTGCTGCGGGGACGGGCGGCGGCGGCCTTTGGCCGCCCCCGCCCCCGGGCGGGGCGTGGGCGGCTTTGGGCCCGCCTGCCGGGGGAGGGAGGGAGGGAGGGAGGGAGCTCTCCGTGGTGCCGAGCGGGGCCGCTCGGCCGGGGGCTGCGCGCCGCGGGCTGCCCCGTCCCTCCGCCGAACTGCGGGCGGTCCTGCGGCAGCGGCCGGTGAGTAATCGCGTTGCCTGCACAGAGGCTTCGGTCCGCCCTGCTGATTTGGGCGTATTCCAGTGTTGGATCTGTCGCGTGGGAGCGGAGCGGGAGGTGTCTTGCTTTGGACGTAGGCTGCTCGCCCCGGTTTGCCAAAGGTACAAAGTTTGTGTGGTTGCTGTATTCAGCGGATCTGCTCCTCGCTCTGCCGAGAGCTTCAGCACACTGGAAATACAAACTTTGAACGTTAGGCCATGGTCACGTTTCTTGGAGACGGAGTAAATACAGTAGAGCTTAAATAATTATAGCTAGTGTTCCTATAACTCCATACATTTTTCTCAGCCCCCCCTTCTCCCATCATTGCATTTCAGATCATGATGGCTAGCTTTTTTGTAGCCCAGATAATACTCAGCACTATTAGATGGTATTCCCAACTCCACTGTTCATTTTCCATTTCCTTTGGCCTCCTCATGCATTTTTTTTTCTTAGGCAAAACTGCCTGCTTTTCATGGGTTCGGTCTGGTTTAACAGCCAGCAGGTGAGATCTTAGTCAAAGGTGAACCACGATACTCCTGAGGCCAGTTTTGCCAGCCCTGTTATGAACATATACGGCTTCTCTCAGCATCAGTGGTGTCCTTGCTCTTTCAGCATGAGCCTACTTCAGAGTTGTCCTTTGTTCTGCTTTCGATCTATTCTTTCCTCAGTAACTCATTCAAGAGGTTTACTTTGAAAGAAAGTTGGCTTTCCAGTCTTAAGCAAGCTTCCCTGATAGCTGTGAGAACATTTTCTAAACAGGTGCCCTTGATAGCTTTAAGTGAATGTGGAAGAGACTAGAAATACAACATTTGATTCTTGCAATAAAAGCTCCGTTGAGGAATATGGCTATTGACTGTTATTCTCTTGCCAGAGTATCACCTGATCTATAGGACTGCTTGGACGAAACAGGCTGCTTTGAATCCTAAAGAAAAAAAAGCCAATATTTTGAAGGTCATAGCTCTTATAGTGCAGTGGTAGAAAGTAGAGGAAGGAATGGTTCTCCTGGTAGCTTTCAGTGTAACATAGCTCCTCAGCATTAGCTAATGTTTTGGCTTTGGTATTCGTGCTGCTCCCTGGCTTGCATACCTTCCTTGCCGCCTACTAGTGGTTTCTTGCCTAGGTTTGGTACATTGCTATAGTCCAAATGGGACATAAATTGTAAAACAATCCTGTCCTGTAAATCAGGACAGGATAGTCCCTTTGCCTGGGAAGAGGTAGGAAGCACTAACGCTGTCCATTTAGCTGCAGGCTTGCTCTGATTAGGAGACCCAGAAGAACAACTAGACAGTGGACTGTCCTGACAAAACATGAGAGTTTAAAATGGAATACTGCACTGCCACAGTAAACTATTTGCTGCTCTTGCTGTTGAGCCATAACCATCATCTTGTGTAAGTCTTAACTATACCCATAACCAGCTCTTTGCCTGCAGAGCATTGGGGCAGGTTGATGATGGTTCTGAGACCTGTATAGGTCCCTCTGATATGGAGGTATGGTGGTTGTCCCATGAAACATGGAAACAGCACAGCCCTCTGAGCGGTCTGAAAACAGCAGGAACCCCTAGATGTGCAGAAGTCCATGAAAGTGAGTATAAATGTGTATTTTTGCATCCAGTGGTACTTAAAATGCATACAAACTCCTCTTGCTCCAACAGTTTGCTGGACTTCAGGTGTACATCATTCTGGCAGCATTGGTAGTGAATGATGTACACATCATGTACATGATGTACACAATGATGCACACTTTAATGTGTGCGGTGAGATAGTTTTGAATAAATGACTTTTGGATCTGTGTTAGGAGGCTGCTGGTGTTCATACTGGAGGTTTTCACCTCACAGAGCTGAAGTCTTGGTTTCTTGTTTAGTGCATTGTTTAGAGAACAGCTAACTCCCTATATTTCTGAATAAATAGCTTCCTCTTTACTTCACAGAAAATGTGTGCAGTATATGCATATATATGAAATACATGCATATGTATAATTTTTTTATGTTTAGTACTTTGTCCAGAATAAAAATTGCAGTCTAAAAATAATTTAGATACAGTAAAAGAGACACTAAAGTAGCATAATCTAAATTTCACTCAATAACATGGCTTCTTCACATATGAACTGGTGTACTCTTTGCTTCGGTGGCTGAGATCGCTTAGGTAGTCTTGATTACATTAAATCGCTCTTTCACTCTGTAGTTCTGTTGTAGTGAACCTGAAGCAAATTTTAAATCTTGAGTTATTTGCTCCCCTGTGTCAGTGTGCCAGGGGAATGGGGAATTTCCACCCTGTTCCAGGAGCAGATGCAGCACAGTCTCTACAGAAGCAGTGCTTGTCCCTCTGTTAATGTCTTGCTGTTTTTAATTCTTGGGGACCTATGATGGGGTGATCTTTAGACCTTATGTGTGTGTTGGTGTATGTGTGGGAAGTGGCAGAGATGGAGGAGGGATGTGGTGGCGGTACAGGTATGTATGTGCCCCGTGGGGTGGGGAGGATGGCAGTAGCATCCCATACCACAGCAGGCAGCTTGGATGGCACCGCAGTGCTGTGGTTTTGGCTGGAGTGGAAATGCAACCAAGCAGGGGGAAAAAAGAGACACAGCTCTCTGGTTCCAGCAAAATCACGGGGAGGTGCCCCTTGTGCCCCAGGTGAAGGCTGGCTTCCCTCAGCTTTTCCATCCTTCCTTCCTTCCATGGGGGCTCGGGGCTGGCCGGCGGCTGGGTGCCGCTCAGCTTCTGCCCTCCTGCGGCACATGTGGGCTGCTGGCATCTCTCTTCCTCCTCCTGGGGCCACCTGGAAATGCTTTCTGAAAGGCGGTAGAAAAATGAAGGCGCTCTCGGCTAATCCAGTGTAGTCCTTGCTCTGCCGTCATTTGCGGTGTGTATCAATTCTGCCTGGAAAGCATCGATTATTTCTTGCCTTCATACAAAAAGCCTCATTTGGTTCCATACAGCACTCCCTTCCAGGACAGATAATTGCTTCCCTTTTTTCCCTCTCCCTCCTGTATTTGGCACAGTCATACTCTGATTTGTTCTCTTAGACTGAGCAGCTCATGGGAGACTTCCCTCAAACTCCCTGTGCCGCATATCACTCTGTAGTCCTCCCCTATTTGCCTTCTGCTTTGAAGTTATATCAATTTGCAAGAGATAGCAAAGATGGGCAGGGTCCTGTATGCAATTTTGCCATGCCTCGTGCAATGATAAATTCCTGATATAAATAATTCTCTTGTATTGGTAAATTTTCTCCAACAAAATGTCCCCTTTGACAGAACTCTGTCCTCTCTCTTTTTAAGCCCTCTCATTCTGGAAGTCACCATCACCTCTGCAGAACTAGTTAATTATTATGGTGTTCTATCAAATACTGTATTGATTTATTTTTATTGATACAAGTGGTATTAAATCGAACTCTGTCACTTCCCCATCTGGCTGATGATGGTGACTGTTATGAAAGATGTGCAGTTTCTTGAAAGGGGAACACTGGCAAAAGCCATTTGAAAATCTAGGCGAGGTCAGTATGCCTGCTTCTAACCAGTGCTTCACTGATGCATTCAAGATCTCTAGTAAATGATAATGCACTGTTCGACTGCTGGGGTCCCACGGGGTTTGTGGTCCTCTCTGAAACTTCTCCTTCTGCTCTTGCTCAGCAAGGCTTTCTTTTTGGCCAGTCTTACTCAACAGTTGGCTCAACTAATGTATGGAGGAATTAATTCCCATTCAAAGTGGTCTTTTTCTTCTAAAAATAATTTTTGCATCTTCCACCATAATTATTTGTCAATCTTTCCCAGTTATCACAGTTATAAGGCTGCATTGCTTATGAATCAGAAAAATGCTTTCGTGGATTCAAAATGAAGTCCCATCCCAGCAAACAGCAGTAGTAGCAGTATAGACTCCACACCACTTAGACAACAGAGATATTGACAGCAGCACAGATGAAAGTAAACACAGAAGTACTGATGTTGAGGAACTGATGTGGGAACAACAAAAAAACCCCACCAAGATGTTGTAATTACTCTAAATTATATTAAAAATAATATCTGAAGCTCAATATGTGTAACTGAAATACCATTTCTCTCCCTCATTATTAAGGGAGAGTTCATTAGATTTCATTAACACTGGGGGTAAAAAACCATATGGCTTATATTTTTGTCCCTTTTTTTAAGACTGAGATTTCTTCACCCCTTTTTTCTAACATGACTACCAGTAGCTGTTACTACTGTAGTATAGTTTTGTGAGCAACCACAATTTAAGTAACTCTAACCTCTGCTTTCAAGGAAAACTAATGAATTTGGAAAGGACTTGTGTCTATAAGTGCACAAAGGGTGGAGAAACCACCCCACAAAAAAATAAATGGAAGGGGGCAGCTTTTGGCATAAGAACCAAGATATTAGCTAGCTAGGAACCTATTTACAGTGGAAAATGGTGTTTGCTGTGACCTGTGGTAGTCAAGTCAGAGAAGTGGTATTTTCTCTATTAATCAAGGGGAGAGCCAATCCCAAAGTTCCTATGAGGTTATAAGAGACTGGTACTTTGGAGAAGCAAATCACCCAGCTTTTGTGGAGAAATACTTATCTTCATGCCCTGCCATTTCATTGTTTTGATTTTTGGGATCACCTGGATCCTGTATTCGGGGGTTTTGCTGAGTGTTGTAGACACAAAATCTGCTAGCCATGAATCGTAACTTCAACTTCAGCATGTGCTGAGCTTTGCATTCAATCTTAAACACTGTATTTTATGTTTTCCTCTGTTTTTGCTGGAATGACCTGAATATTGGTAGTTCGAAATATAAGACAGCCTTTGTTCCACCAGGAAGGGAAAAGCACAGCCTGACGGTTAAGGGCACTGCATTGCCACATCTGTCAACTCATTAAGTGTCTGCTGAGTGCCAGCCCGGCTGTGGCTGCACCAAGAGCTGCAGCAGCTCGAGACATGGCGAAGCTCCTGGTGCACAGCTATAGCAGGTGTTGCAGCTGGGTAAAGCTGAGCTGGTTGGGATGCTCAAGCACAAGCAGTATGTGAATCCCCATGCTCTGGGAAGCCACGCGGCGCCAGACATTGGCTCAACAGCCCACAAACACAGAGCAAGGTGGGTCTTTGGGTGTAAGTTGGGAGAAACATTTTGTATTTCATATGGACCAGTGAAGTCAATTACTTCAGCTCACTGTATTTTGAACATCTGTGTTTCTATTCAAGGTTACAGTCCTTTAACCAAATTTTTTCAGCCTTAGTATTTAAAATGCTTTTCTAATGGAACTTTTCAAATACACAAAAGCTAAGAAAAAAATTGCTCTGTATCTGGAACTTTCATCACTGACTGATTAATTCTCCCCCTCTTAAATATATGTAGTTTCAGATTTGTCTTGCTAGGAGATTCTTTGGGGCCACTTTGTATAATTTAGTTAGTAGATAAAGTAGGCATAGGTATTTCTGCTCTCATTAGCCTCATTTCCTTTGGCTATCAGGAGCAATTTTTAATACTCAGCAAGAGATGTTATATTTTCTGAAAATGTATTTATCAAACTCAAAAAGACTAATGAAAATGAGTGTATGACAACTCAGCCTATGGGGGTAATGCATCAGAATTGTATTCTGTAGTCTAGAGTCTCTGTCTTGATACACTCGCAAGTTTTGGTCCATTTGCTCTCAGCTGTGGTTGAGAGTCACAACATACAAGACTTTTCAAACCTCTTTGTGTATGCAAGTAATGCAAGCCAAGGGTCTGTTCTGGACATGCCATCCTGACCTGTGCCCGGGTCATGCCAGCATCTCTTCCTCTCTCTCCTGCCCTATCCAAACTCTACCCAGCGTTTCCCTTGTTGGTCTTGTCAAACTCAGGGATGTATCGCAATTTCTTGAGTAAGAAGGTAGTAAGTACCATTTCTGCACAACGTGGCTGTAAAATGTCTAATGTTCTGTGATGGCAAACACTCTGCCCACACACCAGAGTGGTGATGGAAGTCAGATTTTACACCATAAGTGTTTGGTTTTTTTTTTTTAACATACAGATATTTAATATTGAATAACACAAGGAACTACTCTGGAAGGGACAGTTTGAGTCAGTCTTGTGTTAGCGAGATCCCCGATAGCCAGCTGCAACTGCCAGGTCCTGAGGAAGGCTTCCAGAAACTCAGAAGACTGACTGGGAGTCAAGCCCTCTCAAAAGTTAGCTTGAAGTTCTTCGAATCTGCTCATATTTATAGTGGGGGAAAAACAGAAATGTGATTTTTTAGACCTGAAAGGTAACACTTTCATATTCTTAGAAGTCCAGCAGCTGGTTCTTCTAGAAACATTGCAGTGATGAGACACATGCAAATATTCTGGAAGCCACCACCATGGAAATGCAGACTGTTGGCGAGACTTGAGTTACAAACACAGGGTGCTTTGAGTTCGGCTTGCTGAGGCTGCTGCCATGTGCTCTTCCTGCATGCTGTGACGGCCTGAGAGCAGGCCTCTGTGGGGAAGAAAACGCAATTTAAGATTCAGGTGCTGTTTCTTTGGCTCCCCACTGAATTGAGGCAGTTTGCGTGATTCCCCTCTCCTCGCCTTGTGCAGCAGGGCAAGGGCCACCGGGTGCCCACAGGTAGGTCAGTCTCCTTGCTCGTGGCCCAACCCCAAGGCTGGGCTGTGAAAACCACTGCAGCCTGACTGGGACAGTGGGGCAGAGCTGTGTGTGCCAGATCCCCTGTGCAAGAGAAGGGCAGAAGTTACGGCTCTGTGCAGCCTTTGGCAACTAGCTTTGGCAACCCTTCCTCTTCCCAGCTCACTTGGAGCTTAGCCCTTCTCCTGTCCCTGCATCGCTCTCCCGCAGTCCTGAGCTCTGGCCAGAGCACAAAATCAGTATATATGCATAAATAGAGAAGCAGTGAGAAAACAACTCACCTGGAAATGTGATTTCCAGCTAATCACACCCTGGTCCTTTGTTTGGGAAAACAGTGTGATTCAGGTTTCTTCCACAGTCTTTTAACTTCCCTGTGCACCGAGTTCCTGTAATGTGCAAGTTAAAGCCAAAGGATTAAAGAGCTCTGAAATCCTCCCAATTTAAATGCATAACATTTGTTTAAAAAGTAATAATAATGAAGCATGCACTGGCAGTGACCACAACCTGTCTGCTTGAGCAGGGTGATTGCTGGGACAGCAGAGTACTCGCTGCTGCTGTTGGGTGCCCTGGCTTTTAGCACACGCGTGCAAGCCATGACTTTTGTTTCCCCAGTTTAGTTTGTGCTTCCTGGCTTTTTGCACACAGCGGATGCAGTTTCATGCTGTTTTCCCCGGTGGGGGAAGCTGTTGGTGGGCTGCAGGCTGATGGAGAGTGGTTAGCATAGTGATTCATATCAAAAGCTAAGCCCGAGATGTGCACAAACAGTATCTGTGTTAAGCCCTGTTTCCAGCCTGTACATTTTATCTTGGTGTACTCTTTTTACTGAAGTTGCAGCACCCTCTTCTGCTGTTTTATCTTTATATAGGCGCTATAAACTGCGATCAAGTTGCCTTCTAATCTTCTCACTGATAAAATTAATAAAATTCTGTGGCTGGGCTGCAGGAGATGTTTTTTTCCTGCAGTCATTTGTGTGTATGGGTACACCTGTGCCCCTTGGATCTTGTCAAGAGGAGGGGTTTTTAATCTCCTTCATTCACTTGTACTCTGTCAAGTGTAGATAGGTAACCCTAGTCTCACTCAATGCTCTGCTTTTAAATCCAGCAATAAATTGCATTGGTTCTTCAGGCTGCAGAAGTGGTCTGGGAGCTCCTAGCAAGGTGTGTCTCATTACCAGGTGCTGCTTGGTGTGGGCATACTTCACCCCACCTTTGCTAATTGCTGGTCTGTCTCCCAGCTTCGTCAGCAGCCACTTGTTACACCAGGTGGCTGGAAGCAGCTGGCAGCAGCGGTTTGTTTTTCTGCCTGGCAGTGGCTTGGTCATCCCATCCTGTGTTTAAATGTAGAAGTCTGTGAATAAGGTGCATTGTTACAGATGTCCTGAAGCAGTAAACTTAATATTTAAGGGCTGTGGGGAGTGGCTTCCCACAGTAAAGGCTAGAGAAGGTGTTCATACATCCTTAATGCAGGACATAATCTCATGGTTTTGAACACTGTTAAACTGAGTGATAAGTATTTTGCATCTTTTTACTGAACATTGATTTCTGAGGCATTTTTCTGAAGTCTAATGTTAAGGTACAAAATGTCCACGTAGCTCATGTGCATCTTATCTTTGCCCTAGGGAGGAAGTAAGAACGAAAATAATAGGCCTGCCTTCTTCTGAAGTCTTAAAAATATTGCTGTTGTTCAAATGAAGAAAGATTTGCAGTCCTCTAGTATATGCTGAACATATGTAGAAGAAGCATGCAGGAGGTTTTACAAGTATTTTTTTCAGGATGTGTTAAGCAGAAACTCCCGGTCGCTCACTGTAGCAGAGACGACAGCTTTCAGCAGCTTTCTCGGTCGGTGCAGGAACATCCGCATCTTAGTGGAGCATCTTCCAGCGCCAGAATGTGTCGGTGCAGCTGGAACGGGTGGGTTGTCCTGTCCCTGCCGATCCTCTAGCCTAAATTCTCATCCACAGCCTGTCTGTAGTCCAGACTAACCTTTTTCTTGCAGCTGTTGTCTAAAAAGTACTAATACGGAACAGAGAAATTACTTTCAATTGATTTCTTAAATTCCTTTGTCTTTCAAAAGTTAGAATCATAGAATAGTTTGGGTTGGAAGGGACCCCTAAAGATCATCTAGTCCAACCCCTCTGCCGTGGGCAGGGACATCTTCAACTAGATCAGGTTGCTCAGAGCCCCGTCCAACCTGACCTTGAATGTTTCCAGGGATGAGGCA
>NW_008795697.1:360442-396920 GCF_000699145.1 Aptenodytes forsteri | reverse complement strand
GCCTGACCTTGAATACTTCCAGGGATGGGGCATCCACCATCTCTCTGGGAAACCTGTGCCAGTGTCTCATCACCCTCAGCATAAAAAATGTCTTCCTTCTATCTAGTCTACATCTACCCCCCTTTCGTTTAAAGCCATTCCCCCTTGTCCTGTCGCAACAGGCCGTGCTAAAAAGTGTGTCACCATCTTTTTTATAAGCTCCCTTTAAGTACTGATAGGCTGCAATAACGTCTCCCCGAAGCCTTCTCTAGGCCGAACAACCCCAACTCTCTCAGCCTTTCTTCATAGGAGAGGTGTTCCATCCCCCTCATTGTTTTCGTGGCCCTCTTCTGGACCTGCTCCACCAGGCCCATGTCTTTCTTACGCTGAGGGCTCCAGAGCTGGACGCAGTACTCCAGGTGGGGTCTCACCAGAGCAGAGTAGAGGGGCAGAGTTGCTGCTTAGTCTCAAGATTGCACTATTGTACTATTTCAAGTTGACTAATGTTTAAAACAGCTAACTGAGTAATGTAAATGTTTAAACATTAGCTATAATGAAACCATGATAAACAAGATTAAAGCCTAGATTCCCCTGAAGACATTTATGATAATTTTGCTCATGTGACTAATTCCTTTGGCTTCAGTTGCATTCTCTTCTAAGGTAACTGCTCTTATACATGGGATGTCGTGATCCTGTAGAAGGGAGGAGTGGCGTTAAAATCTTTGATTTTGAAATAATGTTGTTTCAATATTGAAATTTTATATTGAGGCTTTAGGCTGTCATAAATAACCAGTCCATCAACGCATTGTTAATATAATTTTTCAAATGCAGGGGATCACAAAATTAAAAATCAGAAATGAAAAGTTCCTTACTGATATTATGTGAATATGTGAAACCATTTTTGGTGAGAGAATGTTTGAAAAAATAATTTACGTCTGTATTTGCTCCTGAACAGGTTTGAATCTTTGAGTGTTCCAGAATAAATGATAAACATAATCTTATTTGATACCTGCAGCAAAAGCAGTAATAGCTTGGATATTATTTCATGGAGTAGCATACTTTTTTTTTCCCCGTGGATACTAACCAGATTCCTGTTGCTTAATAGCTGCTGAATTTTAATAGCTTTTGACTAGTCAGTGAGCTTGGTTGCAGTGTCTTACAAATAGATACTTTCTGTACATAAGTTCAAAAAAAAGAGGTTTTTTTATGTGTCTCCTTCAGACACATTTGACATCTTTGGATTGGGTATAAATTGCACTTACTGCTTTTTCCAATTGCAGCATGTATGTCCTTTTTTCCTAAACTATTTTTTTATGATGATCGGTTGCTAGTCTTTCCTAATTTATTTTAGAATTTTAAATGAGCAATTCAAAAGGGATATAGGGATTGTGGTTTGGATTTGGGCTATTATTTCATTAATTCAGTCTGATAAATTAAGGTAGGTACCATCATAGATGTCAAATTGTTTCTTCATATTTAGATGGAAAAACTATTTTCAGAGGAAAACCCAGTTCTGTAGCTGTGCCATTGTGTTATAGTTTATGGCAGAGACTCATCCCCTTTGTGTATGAAAAGATGTGTCGTGTCTTCTATTGCAGGCTAACGCTATAGTTTTCTGGGGTCAGGAGCAAAATCTGCCATGAAGGCATCTCTTCCCCGTGTTCCCTGGGGGAATGGGAGAAGAGGAAGAGTGGGACTAAAGCCCTGGCAGCTGTTCACAGCTGGTCTCAAACTGGAGGCACCATTCCCATTGGAAACTGGTGGCAGCAGTTTGAAGTGGGAAAGATTCCTAGTTGAAGGAGAAGATGATGGTATAGAAAAATGCCCAGAGGGACAAATTCTAGAAATTAAATACAACCAACCGAAAAATTGTAATCAGCTGCATATGCTTTGCAGCTGGAGTGCGTTGGCACTCGCCTGTGTCCCAGCAGAGGAATGGGTGGACAGTTCAGGCTGGAGTACAGGTTTCTTCCAGCTTCTTGCCTTAATCTGGGGTTGAGAGGCTGAAGCAAGTCTATTTTAATAAAACCCCTAGTTCTTCTGGTGCTTAGGGAGGGTGCAAATCAGTTAGCAAAACCCGTGGCTGTGTCCGCATGAAAAATACACCGTCTTTTGAGTTTCTTGTTTGACCTCTCTGTGAAATGTCTTGACGCAATCTGTGTCAGGATGTAAACTGAGCGAAAATGAGCTGAGCAATGCAGTTGGCTTTCCACCTCTAAGCAGTGCTATTTCCTGAGCCAGTGTTGAAATTGGAAGGGCAGATGATGCTGGATTTAACATACCTGTGGTTTTTGTCATGTGGATGCATTCAGTTGAGATGCCTCGGCAGCTTACCTGTGTTTTTCAACACTGGAAAAGTAAAATAAATAAGAAAGTAAATATGTAAAATTGGAATTAATGGTTTTTGTCCTGTCCACATGGCTGGTGGTGAGTGCCTCCAGGTAATTACCTTGCGTTTGGGTGGTTCTTGCAGGTTTGTGTCTCGAGATGGGACCTCCTGTCCCTTGTAGGTGGGTGTTCTGGAGGTCTCTGTGATTGGCCATACTTTTTTCCCCAAAATCTTACAGAACTGAATCGACACATCTAGCATCTTGCAAATTTAAATTACGTTGGAAAATCGCTGTCAGTTACTGGGGGGAAACACAGATGCATTTGCACGTGTGCCCAATGCAAGGGTGCCTGCTCCCCTTGACTCCTCTGCTGGTGTCACACCTGGGGCTGTGGCTTCCCGTGGAGGAGCCTGGATGGGGCGTCCTATCCTCTGACCTCATAATGTGGGTCCTTACCTGGCGGTGTGCCTCTGCTCCTCTGGGCTGGAGGAGATGGGCCTGGGATGGGCTGATGGCTCCTGGGATGGGGCAGGGTGTTGTTCAGGCAGGGTGGCAGTGATAGCTGTAGAGTTGGAGTCACAGGACTCCTGCCACCTGCTCAGCCAAGGAGGCCTTCATTGCCTTCAAGGAAGGAGATCTTCATTGCTTAAGGAGAGCCCTGAAATGTTTAATCTTTCTCAAAGATTTTTAGGACTATTTGACCAGTGAAGACCTCAAAATTTTAGCTGGATGCACTTCTCAGTGCCTTTCTCCTAAGGAAGTTTACAAAGGGCCAGCAGATTACCTCTGAGAAGCTAGAGATGCTGTTTTATACATGTGAGATGCAGTCTATGTAATGAAGTTAGTTATCAGATCTCTGATTCGATTCTCACTGCCTTGAAACATTTTCAGTTGAACTTTAAAAAGTTAGTATTTACAGAAAGTCCTAAATGTCCAGCATGATGTGTTCTTCAAATGGGTTTCAAGTATCCTTTGCTGCCCTGGGAGAAGTCACGGGTGTGTTTCCCAACTTTTTTGGGTGAGTAAACTCACTAGTCATTTTTAGAAATGAAGCTGTTTGGAAGTTGCTTGATTTCCATTTGTTTTGCTTTTTAGTTGTTATTCCATCCATGTGATGAAAAAGAACAACTCTTCTCAGGCTTGCTTTTGAAATCTTTATTTTACTCCTTTCTGTGGCAGGAGGATAAACCTGTATTAAAATGACAGTCGTAGTTTCACGAGGGAAGCAAATACCAATGAGGTGATGTGCATATCTGTCTTTGGGGCCTGTTTCCTGACATTTGTAAGGCACTAAGAATTGGTTTCCTGATTTTTTGGGAAGTAATGATGTGGAGATGCTGTGGGGAGGTGCTGAGCTCCTAGAGGAGCCCCTTCTGGCAGGCAAACACCGGTCTCCTGCAAAAGGTGGTGGGGAAGCATGTTATGACTTGAGCAAGCCCTGAGGTATCCATCTGCCACCAGGCAGAGCCAGGTAGGATTTGTAGAAGGTGAGAGGTTTGTTCTTGGTTTTTATAACATAGTGGTATTTCCCTTTCTTTCCCATTTAGCGTCTTTACTGGTTTAAGGTGTTACAAGTCTCACTTTTTCCTCCGCCCCTCTTTACTGCTCGCAGTCCTTCAACAGCAAACCTGGCTTCATCAGCCCGTGCTTGCCGGTGAAGGGGGTTAGTGCTGGACTGTGGGCTTTGGGCTGGAGGCTGGCTCACAGGGGCCTTTTTTTCTGCTGACGTTGGTGTGGGAGTCACAAAACCTCAGGGCAGAGCCATTCTCTGCTGAGCGAATGCCCTCGGAGCCCCAAGCAGGTGTCTGCACACATGGCTCTGCCCACTGCAAAAACCCAGTGCAAACGGCATGGCATGCCCAGTTTGAATGAGATTAAAATACAAGTACTTTTTTTCTTTTAAACAAAAAAAATTAAAATAAGCATTTTTTCCCTGGTGGTGAACAGATGAATGTAGTGTCTTGGGGGTGGGCAAAGGCGCTGTGGTGCCAGCGTGGCCGTGCCCTGCGGAAGCAGCACCCAGTCCCGTCTGGGCAAGCTGGCAGCGCCTGCCCTGCCTGCCTAGCTGCCACTCACCTCCTTCAGGGTGGACTTGGACTGTTGCAGTTTGCCAGCTAGAAAACTAAGAGTTAGAAAATAAACATTTGGATTTTCACTGTAGATGCGTTTTTGAGTAGTACTGTAAAACTGTTCCTTATGTGTCGTGCCTGTGGGCTGGTTCTTACCCTGTAAAACTGTCTGCAGCTGTCAATATATAAGGATTTTTTGCACTTAGTGGTAAACTTATTGAAAGTCCCAAGTCTCATGAATTGTGTTTGTTTAGTTTGTTTGAAACTCAGAGAATTACTGACTGGGGTAATATGGCATATAAGGAATACAATTTCTAAAACAACTCGAGGTTATACTAATGTAAAAACTTAGTTAAAAATTACTAGCAGTGTGTTGTCTCAGGATTAATTGTAACTTTAAATAGAGCAATGCTCACGTAGAATGAGGATTATCAAAAAATTAAAATCTTGGGGTTTTTTTTGTTGGATGTTGCCACAAATACTGGAATTTCACGTCACACATAGTTTATAGCTCATATTCCAAGGGTTTGGAAGCATTTTTGTTGTGGATATGGGGCTACTAGTTTGGGAAAATATTAAAGGAAATGGTAAATCATCACACTCTAAATACTATATCCCCATTTGGTGGACTTGAGTATAGTCCATTGCAGCGCAGGAAGCTGACTTCAGTTGACACTGCGATGGGCTTTCTAGGCATTTTTACTACTTCATGCTAAGATCAATATGTTATTGGCATATTTTTCTGGATTATTGGAAAATGCCACCATGAAGTGTTGGGAAATTGAAATGTCTTTGGAAAAAAACCCCAAGATTGCATAATTCAATCTTCTAGTATATGGACTTTAAATATTGTGTCAGATCCCTTCTTGTCTAACTTGACCAAAACAGTTAAGATATGATATATGCATCCATCAGTTTGTATTGTCCATAGCTGTCCTGTGCATGCTGCATAACTTAAATTTAGTGAAAGTTTTTGTAGGGTGCCAGCACCCTCTTGTGGGCAGGGAACAGCAGACAATTTTTGTCTTTTCGAGGTGCAAATATCAAAATCCTTTACAGGTACAGGTGGCGTCCCCACTCTGATCAACTGCTGGACTTCATGTGTGTTTTTGCAGAACGTAGCCACTTGACTGAAATACTCTGTTGCTTTGGAAATAGCTTCTGTGATTTGCTGAACCATTTTAGAATAGTGTATCTTCACATTGATAAAGTCACATAAATATTTTCTTATAACTGGTAGGCTATCTGTAAAAATAAAACCATCTGCTCCTGATTGAACAGCCGTGCAGTTTATATGTATTTATGGAAATAAAAGAAAATTTCTTGTGGCATTAGTCCTTCCCGTTATCCTGTATCCTTCTTACCCTACATCTACCCCCCCCACTACTGGTAGTTGAGGGGTTTTCCAGTTTTGCAGGCACTTCAGGAGAGTACAAGCTGATGCCAGTAGTATCAACAAACTGGTGTTTGAAAAGGGGGTTGTAGTGTGAGGTGATGTTTATATGGATTAAAATCAACCACTAAAAATAAAATTTAAGCTCTAAATTTAGAAAAAAATTCTAACAAGAAGACAACTTTAGATTTGCTTGCAGGACAAGTTGGCTGTGATAACACAGAAGTTGATTTTAGTTTTAAGCCATTATTGGCCAACTTTTTTGCTGACCCTTTCTGCTAGAAGGTGCAGAGATTGCCAATTGTGTTCTGCTAAGTAGCTGCTTATGCCTCTGGGATTTTTCTGCTGGCCCCAAGTACTAAGCAGCTTCAGTCTTTATTTCCCCCCCCTCCTCCCCCCAACCAGGAATGTCCAGAATTGTTTCTCCCCCTCCCTTTGCTGGGGTTACAAGGGAGTTGGCTCTGTGACTATGCATATGCAGTATTGACTATTTATTCTTACAGAATCAGAAATTTGTCCCTTTTAAGGTCAGGAATTGCCATTTGTAATGCACTTAAATTTGTAAAAGAAAAAAATACTAACTGTGTTTCCTCTTTTTGCAGGTTGCAGAATCAGCATGTGTCTCTAATAGTTAAAAAGGTAAGCAGACCACATTTGCAAATATCTAGTGAGGTTCTTTGTTTTCTGATTGATGCATTCAAATCATAACTTGGAGGAGAGAATTCATCTTAATGTATTTAAATAGTTATTTAAAACTGTATTTATTTATATATAACTTTTATTTATGTTTGTACACTAAACCCCTTCAAAGATATTGCATCAGTACAGTTTGAAAATAGAGAAAATATTGAAAAGAAATATTGAACTGTATCAAGTTGATGTATGTTACAAAAAATTACTTACCCTTCTGACTGCAAGTTTGTATCTAATCCATATTAATAAAATAAATATGCAAAGCTGGCATGTGGGACGTGAGAGTTTGAGTGTTTGAGCTGAGCTTGATAACTGATTGTGGTGGGAAAGGAGGAAGTATGTCCAATTTATAAGTCTGTCTCCTAATGCCAAACATCACCATACCTGCATGACACTTTTTTTCTTTTTATAAAATAACTTCAAAGTTTGTATCTAATCCATATTAATAAAATAAATATGCAAAGCTGGCATGTGGGACGTGAGAGTTTGAGTGTTTGAGCTGAGCTTGATAACTGATTGTGGTGGGAAAGGAGGAAGTATGTCCAATTTATAAGTCTGTCTCCTAATGCCAAACATCACCATACCTGCATGACACTTTTTTTCTTTTTATAAAATAACTTCAAAATCTTTGAAACTTTTTTAACCTCCTTTAAAACTATTTTAGATTTTTCTTTCAATTAGCTATTATTTTCCTTAGCACCACTGGGTAGCTGCATCTATTACCTTTTAAATGATGATGAAAATACTGATGTTACTGGGAGATCTAGGCTGCTCAGTTTTCTTCTCTGAATGGTTACCACTTTTTCCTTGGATGCACATCTTAAATACATTTCTGACAGTCATGGGTATTTGAGGAGTCCTTCAGTAATAACATAGGTTAAAAATCAGATGTTCAGTCCTCAAAGTAAGCCAGTAAGAAGGATACAAAGGATACAAAACTTCATAATAAATATATGTTCCAAAATAGTTTACTGTAGAATAAATCTGCAAACATCATAAGTTATTTCTAATTTGGAGCTGGGTTCTAGACTTCCTTGGTCAAGGGAGCAATAGGTGTAAAATCAATTATTTATGTAGTGTAACAGTAGATGGTGCTGTTGGAGCAGATTTAATCACCTGAGGAGTTGAACTGCAAGCTGAGGCATATGGTATCAGAGCTCTTGGGGTTCCTGGTGTGCAGCCAGCAGGCGTGTGTTTTGAGATTTGCTGTGCTGAGCAAATGCTCAGGCTGTAATTAGCCTATACAAATTCTAGTGGTTGCTGCTAATTTATATTCATTCTTGCTGCAGTACACAAAACTTGAAGGAAAACTTGCTGTTAGCCTGTAATGCCATCCTTGTGCTTGAAAAGTACATGAATTGCATGTGGGGGAAAAAAAATCACTAAGAGTGCGTACAAAATACGGTGTGTGACTATTTCTTCAAAGAGTGTATAAAGTAAGCTGATAATAGTGGCCAAATCTGTAAGTAAATGAGATTTGCAAGGATGTTTTTGGTATACAGAGATTTTCATGCAATATATTTAAAAAAAAAAAAAAGTAGTGAGTTTCTTTTTTGTTCTGTGATCAAACTGTTTTTGTCCTCTTTCTCCTTTCCCCAGCAGCTTTCCAACTTACCTGATTTGAAGTGAGTCTGGTGGGTACCTAAAGATATGATAGATTATTCCTATGAGTTTTGTGGAGTGCCGGGTGAAGGAGACACTTGCTAAGTGCTGTGTCTGGCAGAAGGGCTGCAGCATGGCCTCGAGCCTCCTGGTGCTAGGGAACCTAGACGGGAAGGGACTGTTGATGCCACAGCTACAGGGTCTCCAGGTGGAACTCTCAAATACTTAGCCACAAAATGTCTATCACAAGCCATAAATCCACAGAAACCTAGGCTGGCTTTGTTCCAGTGATCTAGGTGTTAGAGGAGAGACTTGAGAAGCTACTGAACTTTTCCATCAGTCTTGCTGTGTAGCCTCTGGTCTGACTTGGGTTAGTTTACCTCTGGGGTTTTGATGGAGGACACCTTAGTTCTTTAGTGTGTCTGCGTTCGTAATTCAGTAATGCAGGTGAGATGGAAGTATTCAAGATGTGTAGGTAGCTAACCGAATTCCTCCTGGGAATTGCTTTTTCTTTGGAGAGAAGCAGTCTGGTTTCTCCTTGATGCCTCTGTGGGCGTTGAATCTGTGAAATACAAGATGTTATGGGATTTACTGCTTCCAAGGTACACATTAAAACTGAATGCCACGTTTTTGTTCTGGTGTGTTGCATTTGCCTCCTTGCATTCAGCTTTTAACCTGCTCTGTTCTAATCACGCAGACTTTGCAATGTATTTTCAGATACTGAATATTGAAACTCATGCATATTACATATTGCATATTTTTAATTTCCTAAAACTGTTGTTAATGTGCTAACTGCAAATGCATGCAGTGGGTCACTAAGTTTCTCTCTCAAGTGCATTGTGTATGTTCCTTAGTCAGTAGTCAGATTTCAGAGACTTTTTTCTCTATTGAAAGCTGTCATTCTTCAAGCTAAAATTATCTCAGACCTTCTTCCTGATTCTCATACCCCAGAGGCACTTTGCTTTGGGGAGCAGTGGTCAGTAGAGTAGGAGTTGCTTTGTAGAGGAGAGCTACAGGCGTGAGCCGGAGGAGTCTTTTTTCAGTCTTTACACCAAGTCCTGTGAACCAAATCTCTGGCAGGTTAGGGCAGATAAATTAATTGCTGAAGGCAAAATCGCTTTTGAACCTCATGCAGCAACTCTTCCCTGAAAGGGAAGGAGAAATACATGTTGTTATGTACATCTTTCTCACCTGTGGTGAGAACATGGTAGTGAAAGTTTCAACAGCTGGAATAATTATGGTAAAGAGCTCAGTGGTTTCACAGGCTGCTTTTTTACTTTGTAAAAAGTATGCTGTTTGCTCAAAGGAACAAAATGAATTCCTGTTCCCCTAAGGAGTGTTTTTCCCTTTTTCTCTCTGTGTATCAATGGTGCTTTTCCTTCAAGGCTGTGTAGATGCAGATACCTCACCCTCCTTGTCCTTTCCCAGTCATGCACAGCTTAATGTGGATTTAAATGTCAAACTTGGCCTGAAACTGTTAGTGAGGCACAGAACTGCTAACTTCAGTCTTAAATTAGGTCTGGTCAGATGGGAAAGCACTCTGCCCACGCGCAGCTAGTGCCCGTGCTAACACTGGAGCTGTAGGCTTCACTGGGGTTTCCTTCATGTCCCCCTTCATCTTGCTGTGACTGACTGTGTAGATCCATTGGGATGTAGCATTGCAGGGCATGATGTCAGACTATTGTCACTTTTAAACGAGGCTATTTCTTGTTTCCACGAGGGGGGAAATGTTGCTATGTTAATCCAGAGCATGCCTCTGGTCTGTAAGCCTAAGCGGGCAGTATTTAGTAAAGAAAGGAGAGATGCTGGAAGTGTAAGAAAACACCTGACCTTATACCTGTTGCAAAGGAAGATCACACCCTTATTGTCCCAAGGAAGACTGGTTTGGGGAGTTGGTCTTTGATGACGATGGGACTCATTTCCGTCTGGGCTGCTTGATGGTGGTGAACATGTGGTAGCCTGACCATGGCATTAGTGGCTTGTTCCACCATGGCAAGTTCTTCTTAAATTGTGTAAACTGAGCAGGAATGGTCCTGTTGATATTTCTTCATCCTCAGTGAAGTAGTGTCCATTAACATAGATGCTGAAGTAGAACTTCAGCTCTTCTGAAGTAAGCGGGGAAGTTTGCAGCCCTTAGCACTTAGGCTTCCTGCAGAAATAATTTCAGTGAACAAGTTCACTCAGTCTCAGAAGCTTCCCATCACAAACTGGAGATGAAAAAGCTGTTACTTAGGATCTGGAAAACAAGTGCCAGCAGAGGGAGCAGGAGGTGGAGAGGTAGGGCTCCTTGTTAACAGCTCAACCCAATCCCAGTGATGAGCCTGAGTTGTGTTGGTTTTGGTTAGTGAAATACTGCTAATTTAAGATGCCAGTGGCAATGTTTTTCCAAAAATGCCAGGCTGGCTAGTTGCAAAATATGATGGTCCATGTAAGTCATCTACCAGAGTGTATCCAGATTTGATCATGTGCTGTCTTCCAAAGGGCCAAGGCCTGATACACTGAGAAATGAAGGACTGAGAGCAGATGGAGGTGACTTGTCAGAGAAGTCTCCTCACTCTAGTAACACACTAAAAAAGCCTGGGGAGCTTGCACCTGCAAACATGCCCTGCTGGAAGATGTTTTCTGTCCTGTGAGGTTTAATCTACAGACTGGATTAAAGGATAGCTACAACCCCCAGTCTGTGCTGCTGATCCACAGGATGAACATGTGTTCAGTTGGTTGCTCAAACTGGGGAAACAGGATAATATCACAGTATCCCATAATGTCACATGTTGCCTTTTTGTTTAGAAAAAGGCTGGAAAATGCTACAGTCAACATTGACATTGGGAAGGCTCTCAGTATGACCCAGCATACAAACCCTTGTATGGAAACTGTGCCACTAAAACATTGCTCCTTGAGATTTGCATATTTGTGTATTCCGGCTATTCACAAATATATTTTGTGCATTTCTAGGCAATGTATGAAATACATAACTAAGAACATAAGCAATTATAAAGGATGCTGAAGGCATCTTGGTTTCATGCACTAGGATGTATAAACGTTTCCTTGGTTATGTCTCTCCTTGTTTCTGAGATATGTATAAGGCTGAAGCCATGCCAAAGAGTTGCCCGCCTTTTTTAGTAACAAAATAAAAATAAATTTGCCTTTCCACACCCGGTAGTGAGCATGTCGTCGATATTGTCCTTTTAAGAAAACTGTCCTTCCTTGCCCCTTTCACTTACCAAAGGGTTAATTGTCACATGTGCCTCTTGCGGTGGGTAGGGACGAGCTGCAGCATTTGTTCATCTTTGTTCATTGGACTGTGCGGCACATCCTGCAGTTCAAGGAACGGGCCTCGGCTAGGTGAAGAGAGCGCAAGGCAACACAGGGGTAACCCTCCTTTTGGGAATACATTGCTGCCTCGTTAGGAGGGAGTGAGGGGGTGCAGCAGGCTGGTGAGCCGGGCTGGCAGTGGTGGACTGTAGTGCATGGCATCTCTTCTGGCCGTGGCTCTCGGCATGGGGACGCTCTTCAGCGCGGTCCGGCGGCGCTGTAAACGGAGGAGGAAGAAACGATCGGAGCGGAAAGGTAGTGTTTTAATTGCTGTACAGTCGAAACAAAGTGCTGGGGGGATCGTAAATGTAGGAGTTTTCAGGTGAGGTTTGAACCTTCATTGCTAAGTGCAACTTCTGTGTTTTCTGTTTGGATTTATAGAGTAAAAGCAGTATTTGTGACAGAATCCTTCACCATCTTCAAACATTTTATTATTTCACTTAGCTTTCAAAGTTTGGAAGGAGGGTACTTTTTAACAAATATGAAACTTCTCTAAAGCTGCAGCTTTCTG
Source organism: Aptenodytes forsteri (assembly GCF_000699145.1). Taxonomy (NCBI): domain Eukaryota; kingdom Metazoa; phylum Chordata; class Aves; order Sphenisciformes; family Spheniscidae; genus Aptenodytes; species Aptenodytes forsteri. Next base: position 385,031 of record NW_008795697.1, on the reverse strand, counting down.
ACTTCTGCTCCCTTCTAATAGTAGTTTTGTTTCATCTGTCAGGTTTGGGGTTTTTTTTGCATATATGCCATTCTCTCTTAACGTAAAAAATTGGGTAGCCACTAAATTTTCCTTTCAGGGTATATCTAGTTTTTCCTCAATGATGAGGATAAACCAAGATAGCTGTTAAGAGTCCTTCCCAACTTTTTTTGTGTGCAGTGAATACGCAGAATATTCAAACAAAAGAAATGCAAGTTATATCTCTCTTTGTACTCATGTAGTGTGTACTTGCTATAGCAAACATTTAGTTAAAAATCTTCAAGTAGTCTCTTGGGGAAATAAAAGCAAATACTGTTGTGTTGGCTAGTACATTTTGAAGTACTTCTGTTGTTCTTCCTATCTTTGGAAATACTCTATGGGAAATAGAGACTTCAAAAACAGGAGAGAGTTAAAAGTGTAAATATACTGTACTTTTTCGTTACTCTGCTTAAATTAGAATGCATTTAGATGTTGTTTTCCTGTTTGACATGGCTGTCGTAATGCATTTAGGAAAGGAAAACTTTTTGCAGTACTGTTTGTGGTCTAAATATTGCAGGGTGTGCTGCTATGCAGAATCACTTGGCTTCGGTGAATGTATTTAGCTAAACAGCTGGATTTTGGTTTGTCGCTCCATGTTAAAAGCAAAAATCCCCTCTACTACATCAGCATAGTACAGTTGAAACCTAAATTTATTTTAGCAGTATACCTGAGGGAAAAAAAAAAAACAGTTCATGCAGCCAAGGAGCAGGCTTTCTCCACAATCCTATTCCACATATAAAATGCTGTATATGCACTGACCCAAATCAGTTAACTAATATTTATGTCAATTATACTTTATTGTTGTTTTTGAAAGCTCTGTAAATCTCTGAGCAGCAATTAAGCTTTTTCCCTTATTCTTACCTTTTTTTTCCCAAACTTAAAAGTTTTTCCAGTGGTCTCAAAGAGCATTACTCCAGTTGTGTCACTTATCCCAGAGCAGGTTTTTAGGAATAAAACTTGAGTTTACTCACACCTGCTGCCCGAGGCAAATGCATGGCTTCAGTGGAGTCGTTTTGGAAGCTGTCCTTGCTCAGATGTACTGATGATTACTAAACCTCGATGCTGAAGCAGTGCGGAGACTTTGCACCTGTAGGACCTGAGAGGTTTCTGGATGTCTGTTGCTAAATGGATTATTTACAGGCAGCGAATGAGTTTATTATTGCAGTTCTGCTGCATTATGAAAGCTGCTTGAATAAAAGTTTGGAAGGTCAAAGAAGTCAAAAACGCTGTTCCTTCTTCAAAGTGAAATGATAACTGAATTATTAATGATTTCAGAAGTAATCAAGCATGCCTTGGCAACAGAGGAAGCTCTTCTCTGTAGTGAGCAGCCTGGGGTTGAGAGTCCTTTTTCTGAAAAAATCTATCCCCAATTTCTGAAAGCATACGTGGGCTCTATTTTACATGGAAGGCGTTTTAAAAATCTTTCTTTTTATTACCTAATCCTGTACCTCTGGAAGCCAGGTGAAAAAAAAAAAAAAAAATCCATGGACTACAGGGGGAGCAAGTTTGGAAGATTAGTCTTCTAATTAATATGTGTACAAAAAGTGCTGAGAAGTTCATTCTCTCTGCCCAAGCTAAGTACTGTCTCCTACATGTTATACGTACTGTTTGAATGTTATTTGCTAGGAAAAGTAGATGTTATTTGGGCTTCCTTAATAAGTACATCTAATTCATTCTCTTCAAAGTATTTTTTACTTTAAGAGGGTGGTCGTTAGAAGTTAGTTGTAATGGAAATCAGTGATGTGTTACTTCTATAAAATGCTCACAGTCTTCTTGCTGTAGTGATGTGCTTGGGATAGGGGAGTTGTAATGAAAAATACACAGCTTCCTGGCATAGCTTCCCACCCATGGTGCTCTAAGGGAGACTTCGAGTGTACTTTGCTCCTTGCTTTAGGTGTCAAAGTCAAATCCTAGCCTTGGTAGGACAGTTTTAGAGTAGGGTCAAGTAGGGTCAGTCTAGATCAGTTGAGCAGTTGTTTGCCAAGCAAAGGGAGGAGTCTATGGATGCTTGTGTAGTCCGTGAACCAAGAATCTGTATCTGTTAGTATACTAAAATATTATATATATGTTAGTAGTTCTTTTTCTAGCTTTTCCCTGCCTGGGAAGGTGGTGTGCGCATGGCTTTGTATGCAGTGGGAACGTGCATTGTTGAGTTGAAATATGGTGACGGGATCACAGAGGTGGCACAATCCAACCCAATATGCTCTCCTGAACCCTTTCTGCTCCATGCAGGGTGAGTTTCGGTGCCTGCAGCACGTCTAGGGAACCAAAGCATGGGAAAGCATGGGGCAGAGGCACAGGCTTGGTAGGCAGTCAGCCAAGCTTGGTTGGGCTTACTAGCCTGGGGTCTGTGCTAGGTGACTTCTGCAAAAGAGCAGGTCAGCGAGGAGAGCAACACAGGAGTAATCTGCTGTTGCAGTCCTGGGTGCTGGAGGGAAGTGCTGAGCACTGCTGATTTTTCTCAAGTGTATTTTTTTATAAGGAAAGGATTGGGGAAAAAATGTGGTCATTCATTATATGCAAGAATATATTTAGCCTAACTCTTAATCACATATGGTTAAACCTTAAAAGGATGCAAACGCATCATTAGAAAATGTGGACAGACAGCTTAGTGTCATTGGGCTGCATTATTTATTACTCCTAGCATTGCATCTCTTACATGCTTTACAGCTCTTCTGTCAACCGTCCTTCCTTCTGACTGTTCATCTTAATTGATGCTTCCAAAATCTGTTTGGCACATTTATTTAATTTTAAAAAAAAATAGATCTATGTAAATTCTGTCTCTCATAAACTACATTAATTTATACAAGTATTTATGCAACTGGAATTCCTGTTTACCTATGCTTTTAGCAGACAGGAGCTTGCTTTTCCTCAACTTCAGGCTGGAGGAACAGGACGTTCAGCTGTGGGGACGTGGTGCTGAGCCCAGACTGATAACCCAGCTCCTCAGGAGGGTTTATCCCTGGTAAGGCAGCATGAGGCAGCCATATGTCATTTCTCACTTCTGCCTTGGCTCAGGTAACCCACTGATCACTTCTGTAATAATTCAAAAGGGAATTGTCCAAGTCTTTTGTCCTTGAGCAAGCTGTGGTGCTGCAGGAGTAACTGGAGCCAGTTTGATGTGCTAAATAAGGTGACAATTATTTACAAGTCCTGTTGATTACAGTCAACTAATTTCCTTTTGTTGCACTGGAGATATGCTGATGCTATATAATGCAAATGTGGCAGTACAGTAAAATGTTTCCTTAGCAGCTCTAGTATTTCAGTAAGAACATTGGTTATTTGTTGTTTGGTTTTTTTTCCCTGGGAGGGGAAAAAAGTCTCTTTATACTGTGCTTCAAAAATAGTCACCGAGGCTAAAACTAGTGGAAAAATTAAGCCAGGTCTGAGCCTACCTAGCAAAGCACTAAGACTTGTGTTTAGAGTTAACAGACATATAAAAGCTTATCTTAATAAATACTTAAGCTTTAAGCAACATCTGAGTAACAGCACAGATGAAGGTGGCTGCTGTGCCAGCTGCCTGGCCTGTGCTGCAGACTTGGCTCGTTTTCTGAATTCGGGCAGCAGCAAATGTGAGTTTTGAAAACCGGGTTTGTTAGGACAGTGGTGATGCTCTGTCTGGGCTGTGAGGGATGAACACCGCTGGGCATCACACTTCTGAGGGCAATAAATCAAAAGGAGAGCTAAACTTTTCCTATTTTTCTTCTAATTCAGGCTTGGACCTCATACTTGCATCAGCTCTCATTCTCCCAAAATCTCTCTGGCCTGGCACAGTGCTAATTGCACTTGACTCTGGTCATAGATAAGAATTTCCCAGCCACCTGCTCATGCTTTTAATCTTTATTCAGTTACGTGTCTGTGGTGGTGGTGCGGACTTTTTAAAATTGACGTGAAGCTACCTGTGGTCTTTAGGAATACTTCAACTGCCTAAAGCCTTTAAAATATTTTATTGTCTTGGGAGTATTTTATTTTACTGTTTCATACACATTGAAATAAATAATTCTGAAATTAATCTTTACTCAAAAGGAAAATAAATTTTTCAACAACCTTCCAGGTCCTTTCTCTAATAATTTAGTAATTTATTTTCAAGGAAGATTTATCCTGAACTGATACAAGCTTGGAAAACATAACATCTTTTGGAATACAGTACTTCTAGAAGCATCTCACCTTTTTTCAAACATATTTGAAATACTTGCTTTTTAAGCAATAAATATTCTTTGGTTTCAATTAATAGTTAAAGAATTTATTATTTATCACTTTGTTTTTGTTGTCTTTGCTAATCAAGTTGTTCAAGGGAAAGTGTATTAAGTCTTCACACTTGCTTCAGTTATATGTTTTGAAACCCCAAATGTGGTTCATAAGTACATACAGTTTACATGATGTACTGTGTACACACATACAATATACGGTACTGGCAGGGTAGTTTGAAAACAAGTGAGCATCCCTTTCATGAATTCAGCACGGCGTACAACATGCCGGTAAGACTGTGGAGATGTTGGAGTTCGATTCTGATTACAAAATGCCTCATTGGTCCGTGCTTGGTTGTCATGAAATATGCATCATCACGATGAAATAAAATACCGGTGCTTTCACGATAATGCATAAACATTGGTTTTTGTAACCCACAAGAAATTTTCACCTTTTGTAGACACAATGTTTATACTTTTTCGGCACAGTTGGATTTTAAATGTATGTTGACTGTGGTATCTGAGCTGTGTATCTACACAGAATCACTGTTGCTGCTTCTGTTACTGTAGAGAAATGTTTCCTCTTAACTGCTATACATAATGGTGCGTAATACTGTCCATAATATACATAATAGATAATCTGGTTAATGGTAATATTAGTATGCCAAGAGTTATAGCCTTATTGATAGTACAGAGTTAATTAGGATTGGAATCAGGCTTTCTCTGTGGTAACAGGAAAGCAAATTTAAGCAGCTTTTATAGAGCAAATAAAAGTAGCCTGTTTAGTAAAAGTTCTGCTCGAATTTCTAATCTCTTGCAGGGAAAAAGGCTTATGTGATTTGCATGATCCTCTCCCCTCCCTCTGTCCATCTGCTTTAGTGAGGATGGTGACCAGGTGCGAGAGAGATGCCCCAGCTGGCTGTGCTGCAGTGGAAGCATGGCATGCTTTGTCATTAAAAATTGATGAGCCAGGTGTTTCTAGGTCTTACAGGGACCTGGATCAGACAGGAGTGTGATCCTGCCTGTCTGACCGTAGCCTGCCTTGAGCTGTTGCGTTGCAGGGAGCCCAACTGGTGGCAGAGGTCCTCTTGAATGTGTTGTGCTCACGTTCAGAGTACGCACTAAAGCAATGTCTCAGATTTTCTGAAGTGGTGTCTTCTTTCCAAAGCCTGTTGCTTTCCGACTGGGGAGAAATCTCAACAGCTCGGTGTCTCTGGCTCTTCTTTTGTGTAGCACTCTAACAAAACGCAAAGTAAGGCGTGTGGGCATCCTGTCCTCCTTTCCTCCTGCTGCACCCTTGGGCACGCACATCCTGCATGAAAGTAGTTGTCTCCAAGCTGTAGGCGTTTCTTTTGAGTTTTTCTGGAAAATAACTGTTTTACCTTCCCAGTTCTCTCACTCATCCCTTCTTCCTCACTAAGTATTTCTGTTTTTTGTCGGTTATTGCTGGCACTTGTGTACTTGGCATTGATGCAAGCATCGCTGCTTCAGTCCCCAGTGACAGTGGGTCTAGGCACAGGCGGTACTGCAAGAAAGGCAATAAAACACATACTTGCCAACGTTAAATAATACACACATTTGCAACTGCTTGTTCATCATAACACACTAGCATAGCAACACAATCACCTACAGTGAAAAGGCTGGTGATTCTTTAGTATTAAGCAGTAGAGGTGAATCTGCTGCCCCGTTCAGCACAGTGGGGTGTATTTCAGTGTATGGATGAAATCCAGAGGCTGTTGAAGTTGGAAAGAAAGGGAACTCTGATCAGCTCCCACTTGTATGTTTGAAAGGCTTTTCTAACTCCTAAACTCTATCTAAATGAAGAGTGATTGAGATGACTTCTTTGTTTTACTCTGCTTAGTAAAACACGCCAGTTTATGGCAACTTCACTTACTTTTGTAACTGGTTTGTTTGTTCCCCCATTATTGCACTGGGACAGATGCTGTCACGAGACAGGGACTCTGCCAGCCAGCCTGAAGTGGTCAGGATTGTGGCTGCTGTAGCCTGCAGCTGGGATAAAACGTGATGGGAAGCTCTGCATCCCCCTCAGGTCATCATGAGTATTTTAGCTCAGATGAGGAATAGCCCACCTAAAGTATGTCAGTGGTCCTCTGATGCTAAAGGGATTTCCATTGGGGTTGGAGCTGTCTTGTGCTGTGTCAAATGAGGCACGAGGATCTTAGGGGGTGAAGCCTATCAGTTTTAGTGGTGTGGGAGGAAACATAAGTGGTATGTTAAATGGTGTTGCAACGTCAGCAATGCGATGTGGGCTCACAGACCTGCTCCTGGGTAGCAGTTTCTAGGATTGTTGGGCATTGCAGCAGGAGAGAGCTTTGGGGTAGGATTTGAGAGGATAATAGTATAGCTTTCTGGGTACTTACAGGGAGCTCATTCCTGGTGTGATAGTGCTCACACGAAAGCCTGATGGGACAGTCATGGCTGATGTCTCTGTGGCATGAAGTTCAAATGGGTCTTACAGCTGTATGGGAGTGGTGATGGAGCTGGGCTGGGTGTGAAGAACCACACAAAATTTCTGCGAAGTGAAAGGGATGGAGGAAGGAGAGCAACCTGCTGCATAGAAGATGAGTGCATGTACGTGTACCCAGGCTGGAAGTGATGGTCTAAGAAGCTCTTTGAATATGCGCATATTACCTGGAAAACAGGATTTGTTACAGACCAGTGGAGAGGTTGTAGTACACAAGGTGAATGATGACAGGGGCACAGAAGAGAGATTGCCACTCTGAAACCCACAGTTTACCTAAAGCTTTGATGCATGTAACATGGAGTTCACATAGTCATTTTGTACATAGTCTTTGGATTAAAAAAAAAAAAAAAAAAAAGTTGTGGAAATTCCGTGATTTGTTTTAGGTGTTCCTGGGAGTCTCAGGAGAAGTAGTATGTGTGGGTCAAGTATTTTAGCTCTGGGCCCCTTGTAATTCTGCGCTGCTGGTGACAAAATTAGCGGGGAGTTTTATTGCTTGTCTTACTTGTCATATTTTTACGATCTGCTTGAGTTTATGCTGTCTGGGTAGTGGGGAATCCAAACAGCTTCATCATGCTCAGAAGTGTGTTTTTGCATCTTTTGTCACTGCCTCTTCTCCCTGTTTATGCAGAATCCTCCTAGTTACTTAAATCGGTGTCTTCTCCAGACAGGGTTGGGGAGTGAAAAGGAATTGTCTTGCCTGAGCAAAGATACTCGTTCAGGTCACAAACTGGGATGATCATAAATGTTTTGCAGCGGTGGTAGGAAATTCAGGATATCTGCAGGCATGTGGGCTTTGTTTTTGAAACAGTGTGTGAAATGGTGACAAACATAGATATATATTTCTTTCTCATTCTACTATTAGAGGCATAGTATTAATTAGTGTAATGATTGCTAAAGGCACATTTTACATTTTTAGTAAGGGCTGCTTAGCTCCTGCTGTGAAAAGTAAGCTGTGAAGATTGCAAATAGTAGTGTGCTGAGGATTTGTTTAGTTGAGGATAAACAGATTTCATTGTTTTAAATTACTGAATAACAATATTTAGCATGGGTGTTAAAGTTGCAGACTTACACATCCATATGTATATTTTAACATCATTCTTCATTTCTCAGTATCTGATATTTATTTTTGGACTACAAGTTTCTTGATGTTTCTGATACACACGTTTAACATTTACATTTTAATCACCTATGTGCCAGTGGTTGCAGTCTTACAAAAACCTGTTTTTGAAGTGACAGTTTCTCTGGGCAAGTCATGCAGTTACCTTGTTCTGAAGTCATCTCCTGGCAGATCAGCGATGAAGTTTGAGTGTGTTGATCAGTAGATCGATGGTTCAGCCAGCTGTTTGGACTATGGGGTGATTAGTGATGCTTTTCTGGCTGCAGTGCTGGAGGAGGACTGCATGTGCATCATCCCTGTGGGTTATATTACTGTTGAGCAATTAGCTGTATCATTTGTTTCTGTATCCCTACATATCTTTCATTCTTGGATGGACATTTTTGTGGTTTTTTTTTTTTCTTCTTATGTTAGCAAAGATAAAACCAAATTGACTTAAAAAAGAACAAAACAGAACAATGCAGTTCACTATGTTTGGCATTTAGACCTGGACTCTGGATTTGCACCATGTTTTTGCATGCTTTGCATGAAGTGTCTACTAAAATAATAAATAGGGGTGGAATGGCTAGTTTCTTTTTGCAAAACTTGGTAATTACGTATTATGCACTTGGATTACTAGAGTATGCAATCTGTGCATTAAGAACAACATCAGTGCAAAGTTCTGCCTTTTGTTTATTAGCTAAAGCTGACTACAGTTTTAATGTACAGTAGAATTAAAGCTAGATTTTCCCACAAGAGGTGGGAAGAGAGATGGAACAAATTCATTGTTACGGAGCAAGCATTTGGCTGTGTTAAAATGAGTCGTGATTTTATTGTGTCAACCTTATCAAGTGACCATGTTGGTTTATATGGTTCCTCTTCTTGATAATTTTTGACTCTGTCTGATTTCCATCAGTGCTGACACTTAAAGAAGTCCCAAAGCATTGAAGTTCCTAAATATTTGACATTGGATGAGAGACACAGGTGTGTGTCCTCACTGAGGGGAGGGCAACACGTAATATAATAGAGCAAATACTTTAGTGCTGTGAATTGTGCCAGCCCATACAGCAGCGTGAAACCAAGCATCATCTTTTATGCCACCTACCTTCCAGTGTTCCCATGCTTTTGAAGGCACAAACGACCTCTGCTTCCCACCCCGTTTTCCCTATCTGTTCCAGCTGCAGCCTCAGCCCTTGGTTTCACAAGGCGTTACCGTTCCTGGCAGTATCCTCTTAAGACATCACCGTGCCTCTCTTCTTCCCAGCCACAGCACCCAGGTATTTTTACTGGTACCAGTAACAATGTACCAGTGGTGAGAATCAGTTCCCTCATTTGATCTGGCATATGTGACCACAGCCTCGGGCTGAATCGGGTATCGCTTGTTCTGCTGAGTCCTCAGTATCCTGAACACTTACCTGAAATTATCCATGCAGTTTTTAACTTCTCAGATATGTACAGTGTAAGTAAAATATCCATGGATAATTAGAATTGATACAGTCTATGGTAAAAGTAAGCTAAGTCAAAGACTGAAACTCTGCTGGGAAATAACTGTATTATTGGAAATAACAAAAGAAGGTTGACATTTTGTCCTGTGATTTCTGTGGACTATTCATAACAGTTTTGGAGTAGGATCAAAGATGCACTTAAAAGTAGGACTTCAATCTTAATTTAATCTGATTGTCAGCAAAAGGAATCAAACTTTACAGATGTTACACAAGACTAGATTATCACAGAATGGTTTTGCATTTGTACTGGACTTTACTCTCTTCAGGTACTTTCCAAACATTTAATTGTGGTAAAGAATCAGCAGAAAATGAATGCATTATATAAAAAAAAATAAAAAATATTGCAATGCAGAACGTAGAAAGTGCAGTGCTTGGTTGTTAATGCTTCAGAAAAACTAAGAGGCAGACACAGAAAAGATTGGCAAGTACAAGACAAATTTCCGTGGTTTGATCCACTCCGGTGTAAGAATTCGAAGCCCATGAATGCTCCACTACTTTTTCCTCACTGTAATAATGGATCTTTTGTTAAGTATAAGTCCCTGTGTCATTTTGGGGTTCAGTGCTCACTGTTGGAGCACTTGTGGCATAATCCACGTGTAGGAGAGAGGGATACATTACCCACTCTGACCTTCGCTTGATATGGGGCTACATCTTTTGGTTGTTGATGATCATCCCAGTTTTAGGAGCGATCTTGGGTCAGGATTTAACCAAACCAAACAGACATTCATCAGTTTGGTGCTGGGTAAAAAACTGCATCTTCAGTGTTTTGACTGCTTGAATTGTCTGTGTGGTAACCTGCAGAGTGGATTTGACATTATTTTGGAGTTTAAAAAAAAAATGAGATAAAATGAGATAAAGTTGTTTACATACTCTTTCAGATAAAAAATATTGTAGTTCATCATACAAAACCCCAAATTCTTGCAAACCTTGTTGAATTTGCAATTCTGCAGAGTGCACCTCAGCTACAGAAATAGGCACTTTGGGGAAATACTATGTGAAAATTGAGCAAAAACCATGGACAGCCCAAAGCAAAGCCCATGCCTAGGCTGCTGCTTTTAAAGGAGATTTAATGCTTTACCTTGTATGTTGGTACCTTAAAGCTTAAATATCCCACTCTTTGTTTTCCAGACAGAAGCAGTCTTCGCCAGCCAAGAAACCAGCAAAAGTATTTCACAATGGATGTAGACGATGAAGAAAACATGAGTAAGAAAGATGTGCTTATTTACACAGTAATAATCATTTCTGAAGGTGACTTTTTCTCACAAGCACAGGGATGACTGCGAAGAAACTTCGGAAGCATAAATTAAAATTATTTCTTTGTATGTTTTAAAATACGGTATAGAAGAGTGAATCAGAGCTTTTGCATTAAAACTGTTTAAAAACCACATGGTTATATGCTAGTCTAGTTATACCTTGTCTCATTTTTCTTCCAACAACTTACTAATCAAACAAAATATTTTCCTGTTTTGAACGAGCAATGAAGAAAAGAGGGAGGGTAGTGCCGATGCCAAGGGTTAGGGACCAGTCAGAAGAGGGGGGTAAGACAAAGGAGATGGAGTTGAAGAGTATAAAATAAATGAGGGAAAGCAGAAATGGAGGAAGGAAAAGCAAAAGGAGGAGCTAGAAGAGATCCCTGCAGGTCTTGCATAGCTGATTATTCTCATTAGATGCTGATTGTTCCAACCCTGAGTTGCTGAATTATTAAAGTGCGTTTAAGCACAAAAATAGTCAAATATAGTGATCATCTTGATGCATACACTGGCAAAGTGCTGCGAGGTTGCTAACTCTGTGGTATAATTAAGATCTGATAACCTGTGGAGAAGTGTTCTCATTAAAATGTTATAAAAATATTTTTACTATTATTGGCCTTTCAACTATCTTTTTTTGTGAATGAGAGAAATGTTCTGTTGCTGCTATGCTGATGTGCTGTGCCTGACTGTAAATAATTGTATATGATGTAATAACAGATGTGCTTATTTTTCCCCTAAGTGACAATGGCTAAACGGTGCATCTCTGGCAAAGCTGGCAAAGCCCAGCAGTGTAGGAGCCTTCGGAGCAGAAGAGTTGTAGTTCAGTTCGAAGGAGTTACAGAACATTTTTATTGGGAGATAAAGTAGTTATATTATTGTGTTAATTAAAAAAAAAAAAAGAAAAAACACCACCACCACCACCACAAAACAAAAACCCACCATACCACCACCTCAAAAAAACCCCCTAAAAGTATTATCTGGACTAGAATGCATCTTTTTTCTTTGACTGAAACAGTGAACTCAATTGCAATATGCTTGCTAACACTTTCTTTTCCTTGGTATATACAAAATTACTTCAGGTGGATGCTTTAGCTATTTCTAAAAGTGGTCTCTCTGAGGTGGACTTCAAAAAAAAGTAAGAGCTGTAATTGGATAATTCACATAAGATAACTTTTCGGATAAAACATCCCCTTATCTCAATGAGGAGTATATCTGAGCATGAATAAAAGGTGTCTTCCTGAGCTGGAGAAAATATCATCTCTTTACAGGGGCATTCTGTAAGTGTCCTTAAGCAAAATACTCAATTTTTGTCTGCTTCTGGGATTTTTTTTTGTGTTAGTGCATCAATATGGGAAACCATTCACTGAACTTTCTGTCTTATCAGGAGGTTGACTCCATGGAGTTGTTATAGGTGTCGGGTATGCATTTGTGTAACCACAGTTGCCTCCCAGAAGTATGTTTTGAGATGTCGTCTGTACCATGTTTTTGAAAGGAAGCTACAGATAACAATGTCTACTTGGATGAGCCCAGTTAATAGAAGTTGCAAGAAGACCTTCCTGCGTCTGTATGCCCACACAAACATCATGAATTTGAAATGTTAAATCATCAGATTTGGGGGGGAGAAATCAAAGTTCAAATTCTTAAGTTCTTCACCTTGATTCGTGCAAAGATTTTTTTTTTTAATTTTTTATCATTCTGTATTTTTATATCTCTTAAGATTGTGAAGTGCGATAGCAGAAGTTGCCTATTAAATTTTTTATTATTTTATGTAACTCCTTTCATCATGAATTTGAAATGTTAAATCATCAGATTTGGGGGGGAGAAATCAAAGTTCAAATTCTTAAGTTCTTCACCTTGATTCGTGCAAAGATTTTTTTTTTTAATTTTTTATCATTCTGTATTTTTATATCTCTTAAGATTGTGAAGTGCGATAGCAGAAGTTGCCTATTAAATTTTTTATTATTTTATGTAACTCCTTTTTGGGGAAGTATCTTACAGGAAAGGAAGGTGGGCATATGCAATATTTGTAGCTTGCAGTTACATAACTAGAATTGCTCTGCAGAAGCCAGAATTAAAATTGTATTGGTTCAGCTGAAATGTAAGACAGTGAGGAGGTTACTTTAATATCCCTGAGAAAATACAATGTTTCAGACTTCAGGTTTTAAGGTCTTCCTCCTTTATCCATTGAACATAGAGAAGATGTTACAAGAGATTTGGGGAAAAATTTTTTTTTTTAGAATGTTTTTATTTGGTTTTCTGTTGCTTTGCATCGGGGATACGTCTGCAGCACTCTGAACGTCCCAGGAGTCTGTGCCAGAAGTCCATCTGCAGATTATCTCAGCATCAAATCCCTACAGAGAGCCCTGCAGAAGCATCAATACAGTAGAAATAAATAATTTGCTAGGTGTAAATTCACCCTGTTGCCTGTTCTTATCAATTACCTTACGGGCAAGGGGCAAGTGGGGCATTTTGCAGAACACTTGGGACGCTAGTATGTGGCTGTCCTGACCTGTCTCTTTGATCATTTATCCCCTTTTTTTTCTAAAAAGATGCTCAGAAGAGATCACATGTTTTTTTCTGCCTGTTTTTTATGAAAAAATGACTTATTTAGAATTTCCCCAGGCCAGTAAATGAGAGCAGCAGTATAAGGGGTAGCTAGAAACATCTTTTGGTTCAGCTAAGAGTCATCTAAATTTAATTAAGTGTGCTCCAGATCAGACAGAGCAGGGAGAGTGTTGTCTCTCAGCAAGCAGGTAATGGAAGTTCCCCAATGGATGAAGTATCTTAATTACAGACACTTTTTAATTACAGGGAATAAAACCAAAAATAAATGAACACACTCGGAGGGAAGATTTCTTTCTTTACTGGCATGAAAATTTCCTGTGCCTCTTTCCTTCTTTGAGTGCTCTTGGGTTTGTAAGCCTCTCAAACAAGATTTCAGGGGCAGGACTTTTCTTCCACTGAAGTTGTTGGCGTGTGATACTGTCAGCTATGATTTTTACTAAGGCTGCTTCCACAGACGTCAGTCAAATCTCTAGTCAAAGCTGCCAACTATTTTTAGTGACTAGAAAATAAGCTAGTCTTATGAAAAATGTCTTGTTCTTAAATCATGGGTAGTAATGTTTAAGAAAACAAGATCCCATTATCAAGTGTTTATATCTGTATTAATGCTACTTTAAAGTGTTGAACACACAGCAGCTGTGATTGATCTCAAAGGGCTCTCTAAAGCATTCATTCCTTGAAAACTTATTTAAAGACTGGAAAACGCATAGACTTGAAAGTATATTTAAAATCTAGGATTCGGCATGGAGTGGTGGTCCACGTCTGCCATGACCTCTGCTTTAAAGCAACAAAATTTTGCTCCTTTTGAGTACTGATGCTCCCAGCCTGAGCTATGATGGGATCCTGAATCAGCCAGAGTTTTCGGGGGGTGAAGATGCCCTCCCCCACTCTCTTTGGAATGAGTGAGAGACTCCCCAAAGTCTTACTGTCTCTAAAACAGCATATTATGAGAATGAAAAAGACTGCAGAATAGAGCAAGAAGAGCAAATACACAGTGCATCCAGCTGTGGGTCTGCTCCTCCCATGTCAGAAAGCATGCAGGGGAAATAAGGAGCTGCTCTGAGAAGAAGAGGATGACCTCAGGACAAGGGAGAGTTAGAGCCCTGTGGTGTAGAGGAGGGATGACAAGGTTGAAATACTAGAGATCTCTGTAAAATCATGCGCAGCACAGGGTGTTTAATATTTGAATCATCAAATTGAAAAAATAGCAAATAGAAAACAATAGATGCATTAAGTGAGACTAGCAGATGGGGGTTCAAAGCAAGCAATGGGAGATGTTTTCATGCTATGTGTAATGAAATTGTGAAACGCATTGTCCAGGACATTGTGGATACCAAGGGTTTATGGGGTCTTGAAAAGCAATTAGAAAAATTTCTCTGGGACAGCCCACAGCTGCAGCTCCCTGCAGGCTGAGAGGTTGCCCTGGGGAAGGGCTGCTGTGTCCTTGCTCTGGTTTGATAGCCTCTCTTGGGGTCTGCTGGTGGCCCTGTCACAGGTGGGGAGCTGGGCGAGGTGAGGATGAGCTAGTAAGGCCATTCTTAACTTCTCTAATAAGGTGAGATGCCTGGAAGAGGGAGAGCTGTTTCTGAACAGCAGGGAGAGGCTGGGCTGGAGGAGTTACTCTGTGTCTGAATATGGACAAGATTAAAGGAGATGACTTTTCTGACTTTAACAGGTGGTGATAGCTAATCTTACTTTTTGACTAATCTGGCAGCTCTTCTCCAGCCCTGAGGTAATTAGAGGACCTCACCACTGCTGGGCAGGACAGGCTAAAGAAAAGGACTGAAAGCACATCTTCACCCACAGCCTGAGAAGCAGTTGCTCTTTCTTGCAGTCCAGTGACTCTGTGGGTTGAAACAAACCCGGGTCCTTCTGGTTTGCATGGAAAGTCTTTTTCTTTCCATTGCGTGCAAGGCTTGGGTTTGGATCACCTCCACGATGTAGAAACTTGCCTACTTTCGTGGTCTCTGGGTTTGACTCAGGCTGCTAGCTCCCTGCTTGCTTTCTCTCCTAGTTTCTTCCACCCTGCAGGCTCTCCAAAGCTAACAAGCCTAGTAGCTCTCAGGCAAGGAGTAGTTTTCTTCCCTTCTTATTGAGACAAGGTAAGCATGCAAGTTTCTTTCCTGCTTCCTACAAGTTCCCCCTCTCTGTCAGGGCATCGTTTCCCCTACCTGTGTCATGAGATGGATTAAGGAGTTCCTCCAGCTGCCGTACTTACATGCAAAAGTTCTTTTTTCGTATGTTCAGCTGGAGTCTACTCAACTTGTATTTTCCTTCTGTGGTTTCCACAGGCACTGGTAGTAGTCTTCATATAAAAAGATAGATAAAAACAGAGGCCGTTAATTAGTGTTAACTAAATTATTTCTGTTTAGCCTAAAAGTCATATTTGTTGATAGCAAATTCCTGGTGCCGCTAGTAAGAGCAACGTTCCAGAAATGGTGTTTTAGATGAGATTTAATTTTTGGAGATTACAGCTTCAGGTAAGAAACTCACTGTAAGGAAAGATTTAAAACTTCACTCTATTGTCCTTAGATTCCTTCACCATATATATATATATATATATAAAAAAAGAATATATATGCATGAACACTGTGTATTGACAGTTGTGGCCCTATAGCACACATTCTGCAGGTAATATAATTTGTGGCTGAACGTTACAAGAGATACTTTATTAAATTTAGCAGATTTCTAGCAATGAAATGCTTCAGAATATTTAGGTTTTTATTCTTGACTGAATTTAATTGACTGAAATTTAATGTTCAGTACTGTGAAATTCTTTGTTGTGCTACTGTGATGTAACAAAATGTGTTCCTACTTTGGCTTTTTCTTTTGATCTTTTTTTTTTTCTTCTTCTTTTTTCTCTTCGAGCACCGAAAGGAGTAACCTATCGAGCTTTTGCTGGAGGATGTTATAAATGAAAATTTAGTAACCGTTCCATCAGCTTTGTAACCTGGGCGAAGTGATGTGTGCATGGTAGGGGATTCTTAGGGAAGACTTAAAGCGTGGCTGAAATTTGTCACTGTGAAAGGGAGCTTCCACCTTGGTTTGCTATCATTTCAATTAATATTTATCACCTAGTATCAGTGTAGTTGTAATATAGATATTTTTAAGTTTTGGAACAGAAGAGTTAGAAATACTTGACCTACTAAATTTGCCTTTCCATTCACAAATGCCAATATAAAGCACAAATAATTAATTTCCTTAGTTTCTTTATCAGGGTAAAAATGAGGTCTTTGCAGTTATAGCAAATATAATTCTTTAAATATACCTCTGATGTATCATTACCCCCAACTTTCTACTTTAGAAAATAAGTCATTAAATTAATATTGCAATGCCTTCCCCCCCGCCCCTTAAAATATCATCACTGTGATTGCGCAGCTTTTGTCACACTTCTTGTATTCTGCATAGTCTTAAGAGAGGATCTTTATCATGATTTTTGGGTTTGTAACTCTGTGACAGCAGTTTTCTTACTTTGCAAGGAATTACAAAATAGCTTGTAAATGACAAATATAAGGCTTCTTAATAGAAGGCTGTGTGGAAATATATAAAGTAGTCTTGTGGTCATGCTGGCACAGCAGGCAGCTGTAGTTCCTGAGCAAATTGGGGTGAGGTGAAATGAACATCTAGGAAAAGCATAAAAAAGAATTTAATTCGGATAATATGGAATAGCTAAAGAGAAACAAAAGCATTCAAACACTCTTCAGTCAAGGTGCCTACTAAAGAACTGCCTAATTTTTCATGGTTTTATTTATGTCATCTCTCAATTTGAGCAACTAAAATCACTGAGGAAAAAAATGTAACATGAATAAAATAAGAATAAAGTAGAATTAAATATCCATCTCCTAGTACTGCTCTTAAGCATCCATTTTTATTTTACTAATGGTAGTTCTTTGTTTTATAGGCATATACTGCAATAACTTATATTTCTGGTTTAAAGCATTTTTCAGGCCAAACGTAACTTATGAGTAAAAGTTTTGTTCCAGCATGATTTAAATGAAAAAAAAAAAAAAGCTGCAGTGTTTTATTACTATATTATTGTATCAAATGTGTAGTTTGAAAATCTTTCCTGAGTGTGTTATTTCTTGAATTATCCAGAGGTTGTATTGCATTATTATTATCATCTCTGATTGTATTGCAAAACACTTAACCTGTGAGCACACATCACTTAACCAGTTACAAAGAGAGATAAAGGAATCTATAAATTTTGCATTTACAAGATCCTGCAACGAAGGCATTGTAAGTTACTCTTTCTGGGCACCGCAGGTTCGAGCAGCACTGATGTTAAAGAAAACCGCAACGTGGACAACGTTCCCCCCAAGGACGGCGGTGGGCAAGGCGCTGGGGAGGGCACGCAGCTCTCCAATGGCGGAGGCAGCAGCAGCAGAAAGCGTCCTTTGGAGGAGGGCAACAATGGCCACTCCAAATTTCGCCTGAAGAAGAGGAAGAAAACGCCCGGCCCTGTTCTGCCAAAGAATGCCCTGATGCAGCTTAATGAGATTAAACCTGGTTTACAGTACAAACTCCTCTCCCAGACGGGGCCGGTCCATGCCCCCATGTTTGTGATGGCAGTTGAAGTCAATGGGCAGGTGTTTGAGGGGTCTGGCCCAACGAAAAAGAAAGCCAAGCTTCATGCTGCCGAGAAGGCTCTGCGGTCTTTTGTCCAGTTTCCAAACGCCTCGGAAGCCCACCTGGCAATGGGGAGGACTCTGTCCGTCAATACGGACTTCACCTCCGACCAAGCGGACTTCCCCGACACCCTTTTCAATGGGTTTGAAACGCCAGTCCCTTCCGATGCTTCCTTTTACCTAGGGTCCAATGGGGATGGATCCTTTAGCTCTAGCGGAGACTATGGTTTGCCATCGTCTGCCATAGCCAGCAGCCTTTCCCAGTCGCCTCTTCCTGCACCATCACCCTACCCCTCTGCCAGCGGGAAGAACCCCGTCATGATCCTCAACGAGCTGCGGCCAGGGCTGAAGTACGAGTTTCTCTCGGAGAGTGGGGAGAGCCATGCCAAAAACTTTGTCATGGCTGTGGCAGTGGATGGTCAGACTTTTGAAGGCTCGGGAAGGAATAAAAAGCTGGCAAAAGCTCGGGCTGCTCAGTCGGCCCTGGCATCCTTGTTTAACATGCAGCTGGACCAGACCCCATCTCGACAGCCCATTCCCAGCGAGGGGCTCCAGTTACACTTGCCACAGGTGAGAAGCCCTTTGGGTTTTGTTGATGTCTTTGGGTAATGACCAAGAGTAGCCAAGTCATGCGTATTGAGTCAGCTTGAACAGCATTTCTGCTGTTTATTCTGCTTCTGTAGATGTGTGTGTGCATATATACATATATATGTATGTATGTATTTGGTGATTTATCCACTTATGGCTTCTGACAATTGCATGAACTCTGTATTCTGTTGGACAGAGAGGAGGCTTTGTTGCTCATGCTTTCAGCCTTGATAATGTCACGTAAGAGAGCACCAAGCCCAGTGCAGTGCCAGCCTGGATTATGGTTTGTCCTGAGGAAAGGTCTTGCTCGTCTTAGGCAGCAAAGCTTAGATGGAGTTCAAGTCAGAATTACTGCTTTAAGTAAAATTATTATTTGATACAACAGTTTTTAGCAGAGAAGAAAATCATTCTCTTCTGCAAACTGAAATTGTTGGCATTAATAGAGCTGAATAATGGAAGTCAAGGACAGATTAAGTGAGGCTGATGCAGTCGTCACGTTTTTCCAGGGTATAAATAAACAACATACTCGCAGTGCGTGTATCCAAGACATGTGGTTAAATAGCTGACATCTGAAGGATTGTGCTCTAATCAAATTAGTTAATAATTATATGCAAGTTACTTAGGCAAGTAAATCTGGATGATAAATAGTTTAAATCAAATAATTAATGAACTGGGGAAAGTATCAAACATACCAGACATAGACCAGAAATTTAAAGTAGCTAGAATGGAGTGTTTTTTTCATTTTTTAATGAAGAAAAATTGTCCTTTATTTGCTTGCTTGTGTTTCTCCCCAGTCAAACTACAGTAATGATTGTTCGACTACCCTCTTTCTACTGCGTCTCTTGGGTCTTTTTAATATTATATGCCTGTCTAAATTCAAATACTTGCCTATGACTTTTTTGCAACTTTCTATCCATTTATTATGAGAATTTCAAGGCTTTGACCTTTTCTATCTCAAAAACATTGTTTTAGATTTCATTAAGATTGTAAGATACTGGTCTGATATGATAATGTGGCGTTGAAGAGTATAAGTAGATGTTGTCACTCTTTTAAGTATGTTTTTTTCTCAAAATGCATGGACAATATGCATCGTTTAGAAATTCCTGTATGCTTTCTAATGTTGCACAATTATTGCATTATTGATGAATGTTTCCTTCATTTTCAAATCTAGGATCATGTTACTTCAGGTAGTTATGATTTCTTCAGTAGATTCAGTAATTTCAGACTGCATCCTCTGCTGTGCTTTTAAAAGTAGATTTGGCCCCGGACACCAAAAAAAATTCACTGCCAGTAATTTATGTGTTATTAGTTCTTGAATCAGTAAAATGGTGAAAATTGGAACTGGAATAGGGAAGTGGGAAAGAGCACGAGGTAAGACGTCAAAGAGGTGTCATTCTAAGAGGGTAAAGTTGTTTCTCCACCCAGCAGCCCAGCATGTAACAGCTTACACAGCCTCTTTTCTTTAAGGGACTTCGATGGACCGCTGGGCAGTGCTGGGTTTTTCTGAGCTCCTTGCTTTTGTCAGGTTTTGACTGAGTGACGGGTAGCTGTCCGAGAGCTCATGGGATGATCAGGGCATTTAAGCCTAGGGTACGGTGTTTAAAAATCAAAAAAGCAACCCATGCAAACACTATTTTTAAGTTTTTCCAGCGCTTCTACACTGACCTTGATACCCATATTGTGTACAACAAAGCATGCCCCAGGGCTAGCTTGTGTTTCACCTGTCTTACAGTTGTGCACTTTAAAAGGCTGCTGCGGTGTGGAGGAGAACCCAGTGGGCTTTAGGAGTAATGCTGAATGTGCTGGGTGGGAAGGGGGAGGTTACTAGTGCTACCTCATGTAGACCCAATTCAAAGTCGGTTATTTATTCAGAGGCTTTTGATCAGCTTGTTTTCAGGACGTCATTGTCCTTTCTGTACTTCACTGTGTTGTATTACTCTGCTTTTAATGATAATTAGCTGTCAAGTTATTGGAATTATATCAGGTCTGTTACATATTAGTGATTTTGGTCTCGTATGTATTAATGATTAATAAGGGATTTAAGCATTTGTGATGTTTTCAGGTCCTGCTTTATTTATCTTTTTTTTTTTAGCTCTGTGAGTTGTTTTAATTTTTTTGCAGAGTGTTTACTCAGGATGTGTAAAGATGTTAAATTTGGAGATAATCCTAAAGTGGGTGAAGTCGCAAACATTGGAGACTACAGGAATGATGTAAATGAGGATAGGATTTGTTATAACCTGTAGACCAAATAAAATGCTGATTGGGTTGGAAAAAAATGGAAGCTAGAAACATGCAAGGGGAGGAAAAATCCAAATACCAAATGCTTAGTGGAGATAATGAAAGTACAGTGTGGTTATGCCGATGAAGATGTTGGAACTGACTGCCTGGGTGGCAGGCTCGAAACCTGCCTGTAGCTGGTGTGTTAATTTGTGGTGCCTCGTGAGAAAAACCTACAGAGTGGAAAGAGTCGAGAGGAGAGATGATCCCTGCTCCAGTGGTGGTCGTGAGTATCACCTGAAATGCCTTTGTGATTCCACACCTCCCCATAGCTGCAGGCACTCTGGAGAAAATTAAATGCAGAAATACACGTGCAAGCTATCAAAAGGTACAGAAGGGCGGTTGACATCAGAAATCAGCTTATAAAATGGACGTAGGTGTAATCTTACGGTCTGTAGAGTGGGTTATCAAGGTGCTGATCCTGTGGTTTAATACATCTAAAACCAGTCTCTGCAAAGTAAGCTTATCTGCTTGCTTACAGCTTGACCTTTTGTGAGGGACAAAGCAATGTTGCCTGCGGTGAGGAAAATCTCTTTGCTGGGAAAGTGAGTTAAAGCCAGTAAGTCATTCAACATATGCCTCAGAGCAGATGAAAATGCCCTTCTGAAAAAATCAGCCCATGTGCATTTATTACCTTGGCAGTGAGTGTATTAAAATAGAAGAGGTTGTCAGTCTTGCATTATAGGGACTTGCATCTCCAAAGGAAAGAAAATATTTTTATGGTTAGCTTTGTAAATTGATAGCCATCCTCACTTTACCTCCCACCCCTCGATGCAAGGGGGTGACCTGTATTCTGCAATAAGCCGCAGGACGTACCAAGGACTCTAAAATGTGTGTCCTTCAAGTTTTATTCTTTTCCATGGAAGAAAACTGCATGTTTCAGCATAATTAGATTAATATCATTAAAAAGTTTAAGTGCATGGCTTGTCATAGGTCTGCAGAGTTGGTAGGTGATGAGAACTGGAGAAGACAGCGAAATGTGAACAGTCTTTTAAAATCACTTCTGAAAACAAAAGTGTCACCCATTTATAGATGAAGCATGGAAGTCGATGTGACCAGGTTTTTGAAAACTGTTAGTGCAAAGTCCAAATCTGATTTCTGGGGAAAAGAGTATCATTGAGCACTCGATCACAGCAAGAGCCGTGCTGGGCCAGGCAAAAGCTCCTTCTCACACATCATCCCATCCCCAGTGCCATGTCCCTGCCAGCAGCCCCAGCACTGGGAAGCGGGAGGTTTGCAGGGGATGCTGGTGCCAGCTGAGGCTGTCTCCACCCGTGGAGCCAGTCCTGCTGCTGAGCATGCCTTGGACATCTCAGGAGATGGAACAAGGACATCCTTGTACATCTCAGGAGCAGTGGATGCTCTGTTGGACTTCCCTATTTCTTCATTTTTGAGCTCTTTATCACCCAGAGAGAAGTCTCCCAGAGATCACTTGTTTTCTCTCCTTTTTTTTTTTTTTCCCCCCTTAGATGCTCCCTGCTTCCCAAGGAAGCCCATGAGGGGTCTCACACCTCTGTCAAAGATGGGATGGTGCCGTCCCTAAAAGAAGTACTCAGGCCAGTACCAAATGCCTTGAAAAATGAGAAAAGGGCATATTGGTAGCAGTCCTTCCCCAGTATGTGCTTCTAACCTTCAGCAATTTGTGTCTCAAGGATTTTCTCAGCCAGAAATGGTGTCTTTCCATCTGAGAGTCCTTAATAGATTATTGTTTTCCCTCATGAATTTCAACCCTTTCTTGAACTTCTCCAATCTTTTAGCTTCCACAGCACCTTGTAGCAATAAGTTCCACTGTTTAAGTATGTATTGCAGGAAAGAGAGTCTCATCTAGTTTGTTTTGAACGTGTGGCATGCATCCTGGCGTGCCCTAGGGCACTTGGTGACTTTCAGTAAAGTCTGCTGGTCCAGGCTGCCGGCATTACTGATGGAAACGGTTTCCATCAGATGGTAGGAACCTGCTGGTGGAGGTATCCTCTTTAGGCCACTAATGGCCTCTGTTAGGAAAACCTCCATATTTATAATGATATTTCGCAGATTTCCTCAAACTGTTTACTTAAAAAGATAGCTGATTAATCAGGATGCAAAGAGGTGGAAATTAGAGAATTGGAATTGTAAATACTGAAGGTTAAAAATAGATATTTAGATTAGTGAAAGCTGGACTATTGTGAGAGAAAGCAACTTGCGCTAGACAAATAAGCAATGTAGCTGCAGATGAAATTAATTTTAAATAATCCACTAGAGGGAATACTTTTAATCATTCACCTAATTGTGTTGCAAATTCAATTTTTCCTGTATGTCATTGTGGACAGACATAGAAACAAAACATTAAGCAGAAGGAATGGAGTGAGAACCAGTACTGCAATGGTGACTTTTACCTGAAGTGCTATGTTAATCCTGGTTCAACCTGGGGCAGGAGGAAACTATAAAAGAAATATTCAAATATAGGAAAGATATACAAATTAATGATGAAAATGATTGGAGATCTGGGAAAGCTGCTTCTGCAGAGGTACTGAAGAGCTCTAGGCAGTTTATTGCAATAGACTGCTTAGTGTATACAGGAGAATGAGAATGTAACAGATTCAAACCTAGCAAAAAGATAATACTGAATGTGTTTATGGGAATTAATGAGTAATATGTTGGAATAATTGCTATGGAATTGGCAGAAATGTAAAAGATACATTTGCATAAACAGGGAGAGAATCTACTGCCAGGTAGCAGTTCCTTTAAATAAATACAGGGAACTTGGGAGCACTAGGAAATAATTACCCGGTTTTATTAGCATAGATATGTTTGCACCTTCTCTGAATTGTGTGTGCTGATCACTGTCAGAGGAGAGATAACGGACCTTGATTTTACCTAGTGGGCACTGTCACTGCTCATCAGCTTGTGAAAGTTCACATAAGCCCTAAACTGTGAAGGTAGGAAGAAATAAAGCTGAGGGAGAACATTTGTGCTTGAGAAGGATCACTGGAGATCCAAGGAGAGCACAAAAGATTGGGAGGTCTTGGGTCAGGTCCCCAGTGAGAGCTGGGTGCTGTCAGCCCACGCAGTGCCCCTGCTCCTGCTGCCTTTGGTTCCACCATGTGGGTGCTCACCAGCATTCATCTGGGGTGGTCTCTATGGCCTGCCAAGGTCTTCCTTCAGACCCAGACAGACCTGAACTTCATCAGCTTCAGAATATTTTAAAACATGGATGGTCAGGGGGGTTCTGCTACAGCATTGCAGCAAGATATATATTAACCAAAATCAGTCTGTATGTGTAGAGAAGAAGTGGATTCACTGTAACTTCATCAGAGAAAGGAACAACACACCCAAAATAGCTTTGAGCTCACATGCCTTAATGAGCAAACTGTCAGATATTTTAGGTCTTTCCTTTTTTGAATTACCCAACTTTGAATAATGATTTAATGCAGGAGCAGGGGTAGAGAACTGCATGTCAGATGTTAGGGCACTCACTGGGAAGGTGAGACACGAGTTCAATTTCTGTTCCAATTAATATTTATTTATATGAAAGGGAGTAGAGTCAGAATGAGAAGTGAAAGATCCCTATGCAGGCTGGTCAGTGGCCTGGGCTTGATGTGGAGACAGCTTCAAGTCCTTGGTTTTGAGATGGGGACAGCAAGGACGACATTTTAGGCCAGTAAGTCTTATTCCTGGCGCTGCAGTGGTCTGTTCATAGCCTGCCTTATTACCATCTCTTCCATGCTCTTAGTGACTCTTAACTATGTTAATGTAATAGACCACCTGGGAGAAAAGGATAATTTGTCTAAATTGTTGGGTGAGTATTCTTATGAAAGACCAAAACCTTAGTAACTAAATCTGTA
Source organism: Aptenodytes forsteri (assembly GCF_000699145.1). Taxonomy (NCBI): domain Eukaryota; kingdom Metazoa; phylum Chordata; class Aves; order Sphenisciformes; family Spheniscidae; genus Aptenodytes; species Aptenodytes forsteri. The sequence goes on along the minus strand of NW_008795697.1, from coordinate 360,581 downwards.
GACATTTAATAGTGTTTATTCCTCACCACCCACCTGTTGTCATGCAACTTGAGTATCAAATAGAATAAAAAAATCTTTAATATATCTGCCTGTTTTCTGGCAGTGATATTCTGTCCCCTACCCCTCCCCCCCCTACCGA
>NW_008795697.1:326461-360228 GCF_000699145.1 Aptenodytes forsteri | reverse complement strand
CCCCCCCCCCCCCCCCCAGTTCCTCCTGTGTTGTTTGAATCTCTAGTGGTCATTTTGTCTCGCTTGAGTTCTGCTTAGTCCTTCTTATCAGCCCTCCCCAGTGTCTGGCTTCATGTTCATTCAAGCATTTTTAGGTTTTCTTGTCAGCAGCTTAGTTCCACGCTGTTTGAGATGCAGCCCCATCCCACCCTTCTGTGCCTGCTTACATCTTCCCAGAGGGACTCACCGTGTTCTTACTTGTATATCAACACCACAGTTTCCTCTGCTTTGCTTATTATGTGAAAAAAATAGTCTTTTTTTGAAAAAGCTAATGTGTCCACCCTGTATGCAAGCATCCTACCCAATTGCTGTTCAAGTAGCCTTTTTGTCAGCAGTATTGGCAGGTAAGTTGGCTATGGGTTTCTTCCCAGAAACACCTGGCAGTTTCCATTCCCACCTCTTGATGAGAACCTCCTCAAGCCAGCCCTCGTTCCCCCAGGGAATAGGCAATCGCATGCCTCTGTAGATCAGCCTCTGTTTGGCCAGGTAGGTTGAGGATTTGTGCAGCAAGTTACCCGTGTTCAGTGATCCTGGAAAAAGCGTTCCTTTAGTTCACCCTTGGCAACCGGTCGGTTTTGGTTCAGCATTTTGGAATCACCATTTCTGGTATGTGCTGAACTTTGTGTTTTTGTGTAGCTCAATGTTGGAGAAGACACCTCCAGTTACCAGTCATCATGCTCACTTTTTTTTTGGAGAAGGGGTGACCTGTATTGTTTATCACCTGGATGGCAAGCCTTTCTGGCAGGCTTTGAAGACTCTCTGAGTCTGCATGTATTCTTTGTGGATCAGGTCCATCCCTATTTGGAAAAGTTTGTTTCACTAGTATATTCCATCATAATGTCATTCAGCATGATTTTACATTGCCGGGCAGCTTGTCAGCTGCCAGCCATGTTCTCCTGTCCAGCACATCATGATGTGAAGTAGAGCAGAAAAATATATATATTACAGAAATGAGAGCATAAAACTTGCAGCTGGGAAGCAGTATCCATAATTATGCAATGGGGCTATGGATAAAACACTGGAACAGGGACTCTGTTTCTTGTCCCTGCAGTGAGGCTGCAGGGAGGTTAATCATTTAAGCCTTTTGTGTATTCATTTTCCATTTCTAAAACCAGGGTGATAATAAAACTGTCACTCATTATTTTTCTTTTGTGTATTTACCTTGAAGTTCAGCCTTCTGCATTAGGTAAGTACTAGCACAGTTAAATGCAGATTTTGTGCTGCATGGTCATGGTGCTGTCAGAGCACAGACTGTAACACAATTTTGGGTCCAGCAGCTAAAAGACCTTGTTTGAAAATCAGTGCCTGACCAGACATGTTCATAGCCTCTGAGTAAAATTGTGTTCCTGAAAAATTTCTCAAACTGTTGATAAGAGTTTCTGAGTTGCAGTCCACTCAAATGCATCAAGAAAATTTGTATTTGCAATGTCGAGAGTCTTCTGACTCTACAAGTTGTTGTGCAATTGCAAAACATTGACCAACACTTGGTGCAGATGTGACCACAGTCACCACTGACTGCTGGTCGCTGTCTCCAGTCAGATTCTGGAAAAAGCTGTCGAGCTCTGAAATCATGAGACATGAGCTTTAATTGCTTCCTTCACTGCTAAAGCTTTTCCAGAAGGAAGTTAACATTGAGAGCTCCTCCACGTTCTTTCTAGGCTGTTGGTTCTCATGAGCGTTGTTAAGAAAATGGTGGTGAATCATGCTGGCAGTCTTCAAACACTCTTTTTCTTTTCTTTCTTTTCTTTTGACCCTGGCAATCTGTTTTTAGAACTGATTGTGTTCAAGAGTTTGTACTGTTTCAAGTGGGTGCACCCAAGCTCTGTATACTGCTGCCCATTGGCCCTGTTGATTTGCCTTGGGCCCTCTGGAGGGGTGAGAGTGGTGATCTTCTTCCATTACTGAGAGCCCAAAGACAGTTTGTAAGCGAAGACTCTCAGCCACAAGCGTCCTTTTGGGCTTGATGTAGTTGCTTACCTGTGTGTTTAGCACCACGTTGGATGCTCTTCGGTATCTAAGACATCTGCATGGCACTGGCAGGCATGACACAGGACCTGTGTCCTTCTGGTGTCTCAACCTGTGGGCCAGGTGATTACCCCAGAACATCTCAGATACTGCTGGGTGCCAACACGGACAACCAGATCAAGCTCTTCACGCCTGGCACTCCGAGATAGGGACCTGAGCTCCCTCCCCAGCTGTCCATTCCTCCTCTCCGGCTGCTGGTCCTGGTGCTGGTGGAAGATGGGTGGGGACAGGCTGCCCTGTCTCTCCTGATGGCCTGGGGACTGCTCATCCACACCGTCTAGCATGTAACTTGCCTTTCTCAGCCACGCCTTTAGGAACAACCAGCTGTGCTTGTGATGCTGTTGCATATATTGCCCTGGTTTTCAGTTTCTTTTCAGGTGAAAAGTCAAGAATTTGATCTTGACTCATCTCCTCTAGCTATTATGGTTCCAGCTGCCTTAGAAACAGCAGGTGAGATTAGCTGCAGTGTTGAACTGAACCGTCATTCAACAAGAGCAGGACTGGTATTTTGAACTTTTCCTTAATATTAGAAGTTAGCCCCCCTTACAGCCTGACTGACATTGCTTGCTAACCCTGCTGGCAAGATACAACAAGGCTGTGACTGTTATTGTTCAAGTTTTCCTGAAGGTGAAAGAGATAAATCCTTCCTAATTTTGAGATAGCTTATTTTGGGTTATATATTGACATTTCCTATTCCTGAATTTGTATATGTCTTGTAAAAATAAGAAATAGAAAGTGTTTAACCAGTGTTGAAAACAGATTCATTCTTATTTATGTAATAGCTAGATAATGAATTCGATTGTTATAAAAGGTTTACATGTTGGTTTGAGGAGCCTGGTTTTTGCACTTCAATCTTCTTGTCAGGTCCAATGTTGAGGATACTGAAATGATGTGTTTTGAGGTTTGAGCATGAAAGTATAGATGTATCTGTCTATCCAGTTGTTCTCCCAAGCCTCAAATGTTCATAACGATCATGAGCATTAGGTACTTTGATGCTTGGCTTAGGGCTGTTTGACCCTGTTTTAATAGACGTGGAGCACATAGAGCTCTGCTTCCACTTATAAAGAGCTGCGAGTGCTCAGTATGCCTGAAAATTGTATGCAGCCACCTCCTTGACATAATACTGATGCCTCAATGTCCATTTTTAAAGTGAACAATAAAAACTCGTTTAATTTATTGTGTAAAATCATTTAAAAGTGCAGATCTTTATAACCTAATGCTGCTGTAATTTTTAAATTATTTGTTTAATTTTCTAATGTGCATTTCTGTGTGATCCTACAGGTTTTAGCTGATGCTGTTGCACGCTTGGTTGTAGATAAATTCAGTGATTTGACAGAAAATTTCACATCTCCACATGCACGTAGAAAAGTCCTTGCTGGAATTGTCATGACAACAGGTAAAGGAAGAAAAAAAGTACTATTTTAACTGCTTAAATACGAGAGCTCTGTTTGCATTCTAGGAAACTATCTTTTTTCAGTCAACCAGTACTGAAATCTATTTTTACTGTTTAATCTTCAAGGTGCACTATATATAGCAATTAAAACTTGGCTAAAGATAATTACAGGAAAATTAGACCTGCAAATACTTCTGTTCCACAGAGTTCCTGTATTCTGCCTGATTGAGACATCTGAGATAACTCATGATCTACAAAATACATGCACCTTTTAAAATTAATCGTGCAACTTTTTGAAAGTAAACCTAAAATAAATTTCACTGCGTCGGTCACACAGATGGCATTCTTGGGTTTTGGCATTGTCATGATTTAACCCCAGCTGGCAACTAAGCACCACACAGCCACTCATTCACTCCCCCCCCCCTCGGTGGGATGGGGGATAGAATTGGGAGAGTAAAAGTGAGAAAACTCGTGGGTTGAGATAAAGACAGTTTAATAGGTAAAGCAAAAGCTGTGCACGCAAGCAAAGCAAAACAAGGAATTCATTCCCTACTTCCCATCGGCAGGCAGGTATTCAGCCATCTCCAGGAAAGCAGGGCTCCATCACGCGTAACAGTTACTTGGGAAGATAAACACCATCACTCCGAGCGTCCCCCCCTTCCTTCTTCTTCCCCCAGCTTTATATACTGAGCATGACGTCATATGGTGTGGAATGTCCCTTTGGCCAGTTTGGGTCAGCTGTCCCAGCTGCGTCCCCTCCCAACTTCTTGTGCACCCCCAGCCGACTCACTGGTGGGGTGGCGTGAGAAGCAGAAAAGGCCTTGACTCTGTGTAAGCACTGCTCAGCAATAACTAAAACATCCCTGTATAATCAAAACTGTTTTCAGCACAAATCCAAAACACAGCCCCGTACTAGCCACTGTGAAGAAAATTAACTCTACCCCAGCCAAAACCAGCACAGGCATTTATGTAAGAAATTATGCTTGCTTTCCAAGTTTTTAAGGTTTTGCACTTTGTTAGTTATTCTTGCTATATTTTATTCTTAGTGCTCTGTGTCTCAGTCATTTCAGTAAAAATATCTGAAGAAAGCAGTTTATGTTTTGGCAGCTGACACTGGTGTGCATGTGCAAGCAGCAGTAATGCCGTGGTTCTCTGATTGTTGGCACGAGATCCGTGCTCTGCCAGATCACCCAAAACAGTGAAGTTCTGCCCTAATCTGATCTGCAACCACGCTGCTGCTGAATTTTCCTCAGGCTAAGATTTATCTTGGTCTTCAATCCATCTGAACCCTTGATGGGACATTCATTTTGGGCCTCTCATGAAATGCCCCCAATTAGTTGTACGAGTCAGATGGATATTGGTGACAAATGTACAGCCTTCCCTTGGTGATTTGGGCAATGCCAGCTCTTTCCTCCTGTGGGGATGTTTGTAGGGGTCTCCTCCATAGAGCAGAGAGGTCTGAGGGTGCTGGTTAGGGTAGATGATAACTGCATGCTCTAGGGACAGGGGACTGTAACAAGGGGACAATGTGGCCCAAACTCTGTCACAAGACATCCATGGTGAGCTGACCCTGGCCAGCAGTCAAACACCCACCCAGCCTCTCACTCGCTGCCTTCTCCTGGGGCATGGAGAGAAAATGGAAGGATGGTGGGAAGACTCGTGGGTAGACAAACGCCGTAACCTCGAATGTCCTCTCTTCCTTTCCCTAAGCAATTATTGCTGAGCACAATGCTTATGGTGTGGGATATCCCTTGGTCACTGTCACTCAGATGTCCTGGCTGTGTCCCCTCCCAGTCTCTTGCCCACCCCCAGCACACTGGCCTTTGGGAGGTTTGGAGAGAAAGCCTTGACGGTCCTCAAGCACTGCTCAGCGACAGCCAAAACATTCATGTGGTACCAACACCATTTTAGCCCCAAATGCAAAGCACTGTGAGGAATATGCTGTAGTTTTATTTCATATATTTTGTGATATTTAACAAGTTTTTGTTGTAATTACAGTCCTGTGTCCACAATTCCCAAAAGAGCCATGTGATCAAAGAATTAAGACTTAATTAACATGTGAATACATTTTGATTAACTGAAGAAATATCTTTACAGAAAATTAGAAACCATCTTTGCATGGATACATGTCTGGGGAACCCCTGGAATTAGATGACCCCATTGCACAGCCTTGTGTTGCAGAGTGAAGCGGCTCCCTGCTTCTCCTCCATGGTTTTCTCCTCCAGCCCTGTGGGCACCAGGGGGCAGCTGGGCTCAGGTTCATTTTTTTAAGGCCATGTATTTCATCAGGAGTGAGAGCTCAAACAGTCCATGTCTCAATTACCTTTTTAATTACTCAATTACCAATTCCCTTGCTAATTACTAGTTATGCCCCTTATGTCGGCACTGCTGTCGCGCAGCCAGGTGGTTATGGGAGGATCCTTAACTCTAGGTGCTTGGGGTGCATTGAAAGTGGTTTTTCTGCTTTTCCATACCACAGTAACTATTCTGTGGGAGGAAGACAGCAGAAGGCATTTGGCAGGTCTTGGCTGCTATCTGCCTCTGCTGGTGAGGCCTCAAGGGCTTCAGAGGAATTAGTGTGGCTTGCTGGGGCTTTTTTTGCTGAGTGTTTGCTAGAGGGATGTAACATTTTGACCTGTCTTTCTGAATTCTTCATGCAGCTGACCTTTTTTTGTGTGTGTGTGATAAAGACAGTTCCCTCTATAGAAAACACCCAAAATACTTTTTTAATTCTATTGTACGGAATAATTTAATACCAAGAACTACACTTCTACAAGCATTATACTGCTGATAAGCTTTGCAGTTGTTTATGCATTTAAAATTCTCCATTCCCTAGTCTTACCTTTCCTGTTGTTGGCTTAATACCCTTCCATAATGTGTTGCTGCTTTAATAAATCAGTGCCTTTCAGATTTCTAAAGTCGCTGTGAATATCTGCATAGGTGGCCAGAAGGTGCGTGCTGGAAGCTAGCTGGCTGCCTGGGGCTCAGGAAAAAAGCACTGTCTTTGGAGCTTAGGCTTTAATAACTCTTCCTGGAGCAGCAATTTTTTTCTGCAGGTTTTCAATTTCTAACTTGTCTGAACTCCAACATGAAGAACTCACAAGAACCATAGACCATACTGGTGCAGGGAGAGTATGGCTGAATGAAGCTTTTGCTTTAAGAAAGTATCAGAAGAAAAAACTTTTTTTTTAAACAAAAAAAAAAAAGGAGCCTTGTTTGGGTTCTGCAAGAAGATCACTTGCTAGATTATTTGTGATTTTAATTGCATCTTCTTCCTGACATTTTGTTTTGCAGGTACAGATGTGAAAGATGCCCTGGTAGTAAGTGTTTCTACAGGAACAAAATGCATCAATGGTGAATACATGAGTGATCGTGGTCTTGCATTAAATGATTGCCACGCGGAAATTATATCTCGCCGGTGCCTGCTTAAATTTCTGTATACACAGCTTGAGCTTTATCTAAGGTAAGCTGGAGGGAAAAGGAAGATGAGCTGATCACATGGAGCTCAAAAGGTGTCTGTGTAAAACACCTGTCTTAATTATTTCAATGTGAAACGCTTGTCCTGTTGCATTAGGATGTTTAATTTAGAACTCAGACCCTTTGCCCTAAAGTTTGACTTTAACAAAACATGTATTCAGTTGGGTGTCAATCATGAGAGGGGAGGACAGAAAAAATAATAGGGAATAATTTTGTAAACTGTAAACATGTAAATCAGAATAATCTCAAGTGGGCTAAAGGGTGGTGATGTTTCATTTGCTGGTAAGTGCCTGAAAGCTCTTGACATCTGGAGATGTCAAGGGCTCTCTATTTCTTGTCTTGATGGTCTTTTAATTTTGTTAATTCTAATAACTGTTAGATTTGTACTACAAAATTTCCAGACAACCTGTGTTTGTTTTTAATGCCTATTAAGACTGCCCATCTTATGGTTGTTTATGTGTTAATGTCAGTTTTGACTCTAGCTTTATTCTTTGTTTCAGCAATAAAGAAGATCAACAAAAATCCATTTTTATCAAATCGGAGCGAGGCGGGTTTAAGCTGAAGGAGAATGTGCAGTTTCATCTCTATATCAGCACATCTCCTTGTGGCGATGCTAGGATTTTCTCACCACATGAAGCAGCACAAGAGGGTATGACAAGCAGTCCTACTCAAGCAAGGGAGTTTAAAGTATTCTTTGAGGAAGTGGCACAGTTAAAATTTAGGTGTCTTCTTTCCTTTTAGTGTAGATGTGTGTTAGACAAAGATCTCTTCAAAAAAATCTGAGCTGTTCTTCCTGTGTGGTAGAAGTTAAGTATAGACTGATCCACCATGTGGTCTTGAAGAGGCTGAATGCTAGCTGAGATAAGCCAGTGAGTCAGCAAGTATTTGTACAGAACTAACTGAACCGTTTCACTGTTTCCATCTTTTAACGGTGGTTGTCTGCCTGCCCCTTTCTTGATCTGTCCATTAACTTCATTCTAACACTGTAACGCGTAGAACAGAATTGAAGAGCTACCTGCTGCGTACTGCTTCTTCGTGGAAAGCTTGGTTTAATTGCAAGTATGTTTTAGAAGACAGTATTTGTGAGAGATGCCTGATGCTGTAGCTAATTTGCAAGTAGCAATCCAGCAGTTATGCAAGCAAATACCTTTAATCGACTCTTCTTATTGTCATGCTATCTGTAAAACAGTTTGAGAATGTTTCTCAGCTGATTGTAAGTCATTTTTGTCATTTAGATCAAGGGGACAGGCATCCAAACCGCAAAGCAAGAGGACAGCTACGGACAAAAATAGAATCTGGAGAAGGGACCATCCCCGTGCGCTCTACTACCACTATCCAGACGTGGGATGGTGTATTGCAAGGAGAAAGGCTACTTACCATGTCCTGCAGTGACAAGATAGCGAGGTGAGATATCAAATGATTGATTTCTTTGCTATTGCTTTTTATTGTTGAACAAAAAAGGAGGGTTGCATGCTGCTTGCAGTGAACATGCAGGTTATTGATTGGCTTATTTCATTGCTTAGATGTAGCGTGGGGGTGGCTGTAACTCCAGTGATAAAGCTCTGATTCTTCACTTGCAATTGGTGTCAGACCTTCTGCTGGCTTCAGAGGCAAGGTGAAATCATTATCTATCAATCCAGCCACTTCAAGTCATATGACAGCTTTGTTTTGTATTTATATCATTGGGAAATAGCAGAAGAATGCTTCCCCCTCCCCCTCCCCTGCAAAGTAGTATAGCATTAGCAAAACAGTGCAATAAATATATTACAATAGTTATATTTGAATAACTTTCTCTGATGATATACATCCTTGCCCTGTCATTGGAAATGTTCAAAGTCAGGTTGGATGGGGCTTGGAGCAACCTGATCTAGTAAAAGGTGTCCCTGCCCATGGCAGGGGGGTTGGACTAGATGATCTTTAAAGGTCCCTTCCAACCCAAACCAGTCTGTGATTCTATGATATCAAAGATACATACATTTTCCATGGAGAGATTTAGATTTGTATTATTTTATAAAGGGAAAAAGTGTTCCAGTTAAAAAAAATCTTAATTGATGGGCACTTTTAATTTTTAACTTTAAATTTATTTTTAGTTTAAATATTTTTACTGTAATTAAATATTTTATTTCCAATACTAGTGCTTTTATTTATATTTTATCCGATTCCTTCTTTGTTGTCCTTTTTAACAAAGATTGAAAGATTTTTTTTGTTCAAAATCATAAATGGACAAATGATTACCCCCCAAAAGAATTTAGCAGCAGTATCCTTTAACAAATATCAGAAGTATGGGAGAGCAAGCAAATACCTTTAATCGACTCTTCTTATTGTCATGCTATCTGTAAAACAGTTTGAGAATGTTTCTCAGCTGATTGTAAGTCATTTTTGTCATTTAGATCAAGGGGACAGGCATCCAAACCGCAAAGCAAGAGGACAGCTACGGACAAAAATAGAATCTGGAGAAGGGACCATCCCCGTGCGCTCTACTACCACTATCCAGACGTGGGATGGTGTATTGCAAGGAGAAAGGCTACTTACCATGTCCTGCAGTGACAAGATAGCGAGGTGAGATATCAAATGATTGATTTCTTTGCTATTGCTTTTTATTGTTGAACAAAAAAGGAGGGTTGCATGCTGCTTGCAGTGAACATGCAGGTTATTGATTGGCTTATTTCATTGCTTAGATGTAGCGTGGGGGTGGCTGTAACTCCAGTGATAAAGCTCTGATTCTTCACTTGCAATTGGTGTCAGACCTTCTGCTGGCTTCAGAGGCAAGGTGAAATCATTATCTATCAATCCAGCCACTTCAAGTCATATGACAGCTTTGTTTTGTATTTATATCATTGGGAAATAGCAGAAGAATGCTTCCCCCTCCCCCTCCCCTGCAAAGTAGTATAGCATTAGCAAAACAGTGCAATAAATATATTACAATAGTTATATTTGAATAACTTTCTCTGATGATATACATCCTTGCCCTGTCATTGGAAATGTTCAAAGTCAGGTTGGATGGGGCTTGGAGCAACCTGATCTAGTAAAAGGTGTCCCTGCCCATGGCAGGGGGGTTGGACTAGATGATCTTTAAAGGTCCCTTCCAACCCAAACCAGTCTGTGATTCTATGATATCAAAGATACATACATTTTCCATGGAGAGATTTAGATTTGTATTATTTTATAAAGGGAAAAAGTGTTCCAGTTAAAAAAAATCTTAATTGATGGGCACTTTTAATTTTTAACTTTAAATTTATTTTTAGTTTAAATATTTTTACTGTAATTAAATATTTTATTTCCAATACTAGTGCTTTTATTTATATTTTATCCGATTCCTTCTTTGTTGTCCTTTTTGACAAAGATTGAAAGATTTTTTTTGTTCAAAATCATAAATGGACAAATGATTACCCCCCAAAAGAATTTAGCAGCAGTATCCTTTAACAAATATCAGAAGTATGGGAGAGTTGCAACATAATTTTTTGAAATGAGTCTGTGTGTTTGCAGCCTCTGGTTCTTGCAAAATAGATGAGAAATGCCAATTTTTTTCAGCTGATGATATTTTAGTTATTTTTTAGTAGCTCTGCTGTTTTGTCAAGTCACAGTTAGCCTGATTCAAAATTTATTAAGTGTATTAGGTTGGAACTATTCTTCTGAACTGTGTATGCCAAATCAAAAATACAGGAGGAAGGTTATGTAATCGCTTTGTTCCTCTAGTCTTGTCTCAAGTAATCAGCATCTCTACTGAAGGAAGACGTTTTACTTTAGTTTAAATCCCCCTAACATAAATGGATAGGGCCTTTCAGAAGCTAGGACAGTGGATTGTTGAAAGGTAATTCTACAAAAATGACATTTCAGTTTCTTTTATAATATTTTCAATAAAATCCACCCAATAAATTCCCCAGCTTCAGGCCAGGGACTTCTCCCAACCACCCGACATGGTAATCGTGCCACATTCATTTGACTTCTTTTATCACATCGTCATTTGCCATTAGTGCAAATAAAAAAAAATGAAGACAGTTGTTGAGCTAGAACACATTTGACTATTTTGTTGATTTTGTGTGATGCAGAACAGAATCCATCTCTCGCTTGCGTAGCTAGCTGTCACCTCTCCTTGGGGCTAATGGGAATAATTTTGTTTGTGCCAGTGAAGGAAGCAAATAGAACCCCTTGAGACAGAACAAAGACTGTATGACGGGTAAGGAGGCCCAAATTTTCATATTCTTTTTTTCTTTTCTTTTTTTTTTTTACATTTCCCTGACACTTATGACTGTGTTTTGTCCATTTACATTTGAAAGAATGCATTGCTCTTTAGTGTCCATCAGTCAGTCCTCCAGTATGCCTGAGCCCTGTGAATTTCCACTGAGCCTTCCCAAAGGTTCACAGTCCCAGCCTGGAAAAGACATGGATAAATTTGGGGTGCAGGATTGCACAAGCAGGAAAACTCTTGTATCTGAACAGCCTCATCTGTGTGGATTATATGTATAATCCAAGCTGTTATTTCCAGCCTCTGAGCACTTTGTTGCAGTGTGCTGTTTAGCACCCTCCTAAGCCTGGTAGGAAGATCCAAGAAAAATTGTGAGAAACATGGAAAAGCCATGAGTGTAATTCCATTTGGGTCAGAAGCATTAGAACAGGATTATCCTAGTGTGTTAGTGCCTGGTGGCACTGCAGTATGGTGTAAGGGTGGTTTCTGTGACCACAGTAACTGTTTTGGGACATTAATATACATGCATGTTTTAAATGTATCCTAATCTTGTTCCATGGTACTTTATGATGACTGTTTTTTGTCATTCTCCATTTGATGTGTTTTTCTGCCCACATTCATTCTAAGTTTTTTGGCTTCAAATAATTACTTAACTTCTCATGAAACATTCCAGTTGTGGCTAATGTCTTGCTGAGAAGAGCAAAATTTTTTTCACCCTGTTTCATTGGTAGGAAGGCTGTAGAAATTGAGAAGAGCTTTAACATTAAGTCAGGTTGTTAAGGGGGAAGTCATTGGTGCTCTTCTACTCTAAAGAAGGGAAAATATTATTTCTGATAATCTTCTGTGTGAAAGAACATCATGTGCCCATGCACTGGCCTTGTTTTGTGCTTATTCAGAGTGGGAAATCCAAATGGAGGTTTGTAACTCAGTCTTTCTCTTTATTTCCCCCATGGCTTTGTCTTCTTGACCCTGCCACCTAGTTTTTTGGGACTGATGAAGTTACACAAACACATCTTAAAATCCTATGCATGCTCACATGTTCTGCAGCTATGTCCATGCCCATCCATCTGTTTTTGAGTTTGAGAGTTATTTCTAAGTGGCAAGCTCCATGGCGGAGCTGGTGTGATTTCTGAACAGCAATAGAAAGAGCAGTTCTCCTCACTCGTTCTTAACCCAAGTGACAGTGGCCGATGTGAATGTATTCACTTTGATACCTAGTGGCTGTGTGACGCCTACGTAAGAAACCTGGGAGAAAGTGGTAGGAAACCACTACCCAAGATGTAGCATCTAAATAATCAGATGTGGCATCATGGAACCTCTGAAACCAGTGACCTGAGTCTTGACCCAGGCTCACTGGTATGCAGCAAATCCAGGCAACACCAGAAAAGCTGGGGCAAGTCAGCTGTGTGGTTGCCAGCCTAGGTACAGCTACAAGGGAAAACAGATTCTCTTGTCTGTAATTGCAAATCTGACCTCAGGATAAATAAAAAGATGTTTGGGAGAAGTGCTACTGTCAAAGACCATGGACTTCTTGCACGTAATGATTTATAGTGTGGGCTGCTGACCGAGCCACTTGATGTAAAAGAAGCTAACTGCACTCCACGTAAAGATGTTGCTGCCTGTTTATGCTGTGGCTCGTGAAAGGCATGGGCTGGTCATAGAGATTCAGTTAGTCTCTTAAGGAAACAAAGAGAAATCGGATTTAAAATCAGAAAAGAAACCAGATTGCAGTTAGCTGAATGAAGTCAGCTCTGCCTGTTCGTTCTGCCAGGTGATGAGAGTAAAGCCCAGCTAAATGGGTGTCCACAACAAGCAGATCATGACCTGCCCAGTGTGGGTCTGAGTTGAAGTTGAGCAGCAGAAGTGTCTCTGCACATGAATGATGAACCACACCGAACGTGATTGCAAAGACAGACAAATGCTTGTCACCGAGCTACAGAGGTGAAGGCCACCACAGGGCTCTGCAAGCATCCCTGGGGATGCTGCCAGCCTCAAACTTGGCAGGCTGATCACAGCAGTCTTGGAAACCAGAAACATGCAGGAAAACCCACGGGCACAGCTACTGCAAACACGAGCGCCTTCTGTTCAGAGCTAGTGGGAGCCCCTGGGTCTGCGGCTTCCAACGTCTTCATGGTAAGAAGCAAGTTGTCCCACATCTTGGATGCACAGTGGTCATGGGGAGCTTTTGGTTTGCGTTGCAATTCAAAAGACCTTGAAATCTTGTTGGTGTCACGGTAAGCCAAGCCTGCCTTTGGGATTACTCCCTGAGACAGCTGCCATCTGAGCTGTGTGCCTCTGTCATGGAGGAGGGCAGGAGATGCATGTGAGGAGACAAAATACTTTCTGGGGATAGTCTGACATCTTCTCACACGTTGACACCTTCTCTCCCTTGCCATCGGTTGCAAGTAAAAGATTGTCATAAACAAAATGCCTACTAAGTCATTTTCCTTTGTTCATAGTCATTTCTGTCTATAAATTATATTGATAAAAGCAGCACTTTGAATTGTAAACACTTGTTTTTGTCAGGGTTTGCAGTCTATCATAAATACCATTTTTTCAACAGTACACTTGTTTTGGTAGTTGCAGGAGACTTCATTTTCCTGCGATGAATTCTGACACCAGTTCCATGTGCACACCATTGTAAATGCAACACGTAGTGACTCACCTCCTCCATATGGCTGTCTGCATAAAAATTATTGAGAGTGATACTAAGACATCTGATATTAATATCAAGCTTTATTACTTACTGCTGTTAGGCTCCCCTCTTTTCTGTGTTTTCTCTAAAATAGTGCAAATAACAGAATTTCTATGCAGTTTGGGTTTGGAAAGATCAGAGAAGAGGTTTTACCTGAAGTGTGTATTTTCAACTGGGTTTTTTTTGCAAGAGGTGCACTAGCACACTCTGTGAAAGTGTTGCTGCAGAGTTAAATTTTACTTACCTTTTCATGTATCAAGAGTTGAGAAATCAGCTGTATGTCATAAAGAAGTCAATAGAACTTTTAGGAATCCACTGTAGATACCCTTGCCTCTGAGCACATGGTAGCCTAAAGCAGAAATGTGACAACACAGCAAGGAAGAGAGGACTCCTCTTGATTTGGTGTCGGTCTCTGGTTTCTCTGCCCTCTTCTTTTAATGTAGTGTGATTGAGAACAGCAGAAAGGTTGAAGAGGTGCATCCATCCTCCAGGTTGTTATCAATAGGATCTAAGTGGTGAATATAGAATAAGGAAACCAGTAAGTATGACAAATTTGTAAAACTCAGATTTCCCCAATGCGGTGCTTGTCTATAAAACCTCAGGTGAGCACACTACACAGAGAGTATCCTCTGTGTAAATAGTCAGGAGTTGAACACAATTCATGTGCACAGATCTGCAAAGGCCATCGTTGGGGTCTAGTTTGTAAAGGTGGTGAGATGTAGTGGTTTGAAAGAGCATTTCTCGGGACACTTGAGCACAAGATTACTTCGCAGACAAGGTAGAGGACATGGCAATATCTTGGTGACAGGGAAAATTCGGTCTTTTGGTCTCACTGTAGCTAAGCGTGCATGGGGAACTGTGAACTGTAGAGCAAAGTGGGGATACAAGGCACCCTAAGCTATACTCCTAGGGAGACATCTCAGCAGTGTTTCTGAATTGAAGTAGTCTTTGGTTCGCATCTGAAATTTTTCAGATGGCTGAATTTTTCATGCTAAACAAAAATACTCAATGGAAAGCAGAGTTTTTGTATAAGAAGAAGACTTCATCAAAAAAGATTATCTGCTGGTACAACTTTGATGGAAATTTCTCAAAATAATAAACCTGATACCAAATAAGAGAGCTGTATGTAATTATGCATTATTTCTTCCTCATAGCAAACTGAATATATGTATATATGAAATAATAAGGAGTTTAGAGAGGAATAATAAGAGGTTACTAAAAGGATACATGTTATATGTTGGTCAGACCAGGTGTAATTTGTTGCTCCTCACACAGTTTGCTCCATCTTGCATCATTTTGCTCAGCAGAGTGGCCCCACTGAAAGCAGTAAGAGTCTCTGCTTGAAAAAGCATCATTTGTCCAGTGCCTATTTCCTTTCTAAAAGCAAGCTAACTTTCAGCTGGGTTTGGGAGTGTGCTTTCGGTAGTGTATTCTCTGATGGAGAAAGTGTTTTAGGAGACTCCCAGCACCCGTGCCCAGGTGCTGCATCCCTCCTGCGCGCTGCATCTCCCTGCCTCTCAGCGGTGGTCCCGCAGTTGTTTGTGGAGCTGTGCTGTAAACTGGGCTAGAGAAACTGCCTCTTCAAAATACAAGGCCAGGGGTTTGGGTTTTTTTTTTCTTTAAACTTGAATCATGTCACTGTTCTAACTTTATGGAGGGCCGTACGAGCAATAAAATTAGCAGGCTTGAGGAGGATCAAGGTGGTGATAGGCAGTCCTCCTCAGTCAGGCTTAGTGCTGGGGAAATGATGGGGTGCAACTTCACACTTTATAGCAGCAGCAGATTACAGCATCCTTTGACTGTTGTCCTCCTTATGTTTTTTAACTGTTTGGAGCTGCTCAGTGGCCAGATAGTCAGATAAAGTTATCATTTCTTTTTCCTTGTCTCAGAAAAGCAGCAGTAGCTCATATGTGTAGTGATGGGAACACTGAACCTCCTAATCCAGGTGCCATTGTGGTGTGTCGGGCCATTGTGGTGTGTTGGCTGGCCTGTCTGAGGAAAATGGAGAGCTGTGGGTTTGATTTGCAGCTTTTCTTTCCCTTCTCGTGTTTAAGTACTTTTCTAATTATTGCTAGAAGAGCTTTAGAAATTTTGTTGCCTTGTCAAACGTGGTAGGGCTTAAACATCACCTCGATGAGCCCCTGGTAGAGAATGAACCAAACTGCTTGTTACTCTGAATGATCTTCTGTCTCACAAAAGGCAGCTTAGAAGCAAAAGGCCAGTTCAGGATGAGTGAATATACCTTTGAACTTTCTGGCATCACGTCAGGTTGCCTTTCCTTGCACTGTGCAATACTTGCAGAACTGCAAAGTTGAAAGAGTATTGCACGCTGCTGAACACGCGGCTTGTGTTTGGCCGCAGGTATCTCCATCCGCACCAGGTGCCCCAGCTTCTCTGGCATTAGATGGCCAACTTGTTGATGGAGAGCTGTTCAGCCCAACAACTATGGTTGTACTCGGCTGCTGAGTAAATCACCATTAACCGTAATGAGGTCTAGATGCCCAGCTCAAATCAAGGCACTTGTATGTAAGTGCTGGCAGTCTGGACCTAAATCCTGTGACTTATGCTTTATATCAATATAACAGCTTGTATTTTAAAGGTCAGTTTTATTCTGAAGTTTTATAAAGGTTGTGAAAGAAAATTCTTGCAGTAACTTAAAACCAGAACACCCAGAATATGTAAAATGCTGTCATAAGAGGCACTGGTTTTATGCTCAGCTAAGACAAGCGTCTCAGATTTTTCCAGTGAGAAGTTTTACGTTGGAGGGTGTCTCCCTGCCCGCTGAGGTGTTCTTCCCCTTTGGCAAATCTCTTGTCTACACGCCTTACTTCAGGCATTTCAGTATCGCCATTGACATGATGCAGCATTCCTGTATTCTGCTTACACTCGTGCTTTAGTGCTTTTCTCTGTTACAAACGTGGTGCCATTTTCCTGCTTTAATGGTGAGAAAAGGTACTGCATGGGTCCAGTCTGCTCTGTAATCTGCCCAGTAAGACTGGACCTGAGATCAGGTCATTTTACATGGGAGCTTTGCGTTTTTACCCATGGCCAGTGCAGGAGAGATTTAAACTGCTGAATTAGTGATGGGAGAGTTGTCTTCTGTTATCACTTTCCTGAGCCATCAAATGCTCCTAAATGAGTACTGTGCTGTGGCCGCTCTACTGCAGTGTGGAAAGGTTCATTTCTGTGTTATAAACTACATCTGAGCTTTGGAAGGTTTGAGTTTGTAAACTAGATTTAAGTCGCTTCAGTTATTTAACCCTTTTCTGATACTTTTAATGTGAAGAAAAAAATCCTTTGCTTAATTGTTTCACTGGAAAGGCAACACTGACTTTATTAAAGTTTTCTGTAGTAAATGTTGCACTTTCTGCTCTGCACCTCTGCACTATTTGTAGTGAAATACAGAATTTGGCCCATTAGCTTCAAAAGAAGTTGTCGTTTCAGTGAACTTCTGACAGCATTTGTTGCCATGCATTCTGACAATTCGTGCTTGTAAACTGGAAGGATGAGGCAGTTTTACCATTTCAGGAGGTAATGCCTG
Source organism: Aptenodytes forsteri (assembly GCF_000699145.1). Lineage (NCBI taxonomy): Eukaryota > Metazoa > Chordata > Aves > Sphenisciformes > Spheniscidae > Aptenodytes > Aptenodytes forsteri. The sequence goes on along the minus strand of NW_008795697.1, from coordinate 342,872 downwards.
TGGCCTTTCGAAAACTGATGCGTGGTATTGGTGTAGCTTCTTCTCAGTTTATAGCTATAAAGGTTGTTTTTAGTGTACGTGCTAATGGAAGTGGGAAGTTACTGTTTGACAGAAAGCAGTACAGTATAAAAAAGGAACAACAAGAAAGTCTCTGTGCAGTCCTTCCTTTTGACTCTGTTACAATCTGCAGAACTTCATTTGGGTTTCATGTTTACCTCTGCATTACTGCCAGTTTCTGATACAAGTATATGTTTCTGTAGAAAAGTATATGTTCTTTTATTATAACAATTGAAATTTAAAGCTAGTTTTATAAACCTAAGCACCATCCAACCCTGCCTAATCAATACTAAGAGCTTGAGGCTTTGGTTGTATGAATGGTTTCTGCAGCAAGCCAGCTGCTCTGAATCCAGCACTCCTGAGCACGTATCACAGTGGTAAACATGATGCAGCACACCCCAGCAAAACAGCAGGCATGTGGGCAGTCACAGAGTAGCTCTTGTAATACCAGTTCATACAGTTCATCTTGCAGAAGCTTGTTCAGGTGTCCACGCTCCTCCTCCTCTTTTAATCAAAAGAAGTTGAGCAAGACAAACTTCAGCTTTCTTTTTCTGTGCCAGAGAAGGTCACCAAGTATGGGAGGAAGCAGCAAAACAAAAGCTCTGGAAATACTGAAGTCTGAAGCAAGAAAAACGGTCTGGCAAAGGTTTTATGGAATGCTTTTGGCCTCTTTTAAAATGTCCATCTGTCACTCAAGTACTGGTCATGAAAAGTAAATGTAATGTGCCTCACTGATGGAAGCTCGGTTTGTGTGTCTGCAAGTTTCAGATACAATTGTATAACCCCAGTTTGCAATGCTTAGTCTTGAATTCTTTCCAGATGTTTCTTCCGTAATATTATCTGTGTATGTAGCAGTCCATATGCTTCTCTGTGCTTGATGTACGTAATACTGCAAATAACAAGAAAATACTTTTGTGATTCATTTGGCACTTGAAATACCTCTGTGCTTACAAAATTCTAGTCATGATAAGGTCCTTAGAAAGGCATCTAGGCCCTGGGAAGCAATAATTTTCACTTCATATCTTTACTCTGACGTTCGGTTGCTGATTGCATTTTCAGTATTATACAAAATATGCCTTTATTCAATGTAAAATATGACATATTTTTTATTAGCACAGTATTTTTACTCATTCATTAGGGCCAGCTTTTTTAATGACAGGTGAGTAAGCTAATACACATTGCCTCCATTTTCATCCTCAGTAAAGATATGCAAAGAAATTGTTTCCTTGGATTGCAATTTTTGTTTTACCCTTTTTTTTTTTAAACATTTTGCAAGTCTTGTAGCCAACATGTATAATTCAGTTTTTGCAGTTGTGAAGCAGTTGTGCTATATGGTTTCTAGCCTGAAATGATGATGATGTGTATCCATGCCATCCCAGCACAAACTGCAAGAAACACTGTTAGCAACATCCGAGTTCCCTGTTTTCCTAGGGGAACCTTGCAACCAGGTTTAGGATGGGCCTTTTAATAAGGACAACCATTCTATATGAGCACGAGAGCTTCCATTGTGCTCATCTGTTTTATTCAAGCACCAAAAGAAACTTTCCTGCTGCTTGTGTCTGGCTGTTGTGGTTGTACTCAAGTATGCTATTTTAATAGTGCCAAGCTGTTTGCAAGAGTACCTCAGAGACAAAGACATTGAAAATACTCTGCAGGAGACTTTGAGGTTTTAAAAAGTACTTTGTATGACTGTTACATACAGATTGCAAGCCAAAACTTGATCAAATGAACACAGCTACAAAAAAACTTCAGTATTTTGCTCCTATGCATGCTATATCCCTGCCACCAGACCTGATCCAGTGTAGGTCACAGTGGTACGGGCAGGGATTTATGGTTGGAGTCTATGAAACAGCTAAAGTGAGCAAAGAGTATATGCACTCTTTGCATATTTTCAGTTTTCAGATACAGTTTTCTCCTTGGCCGTGTATATTGCAAGCAACTATCTATGTACTTTCTGGCAGCACGATGTGGACAGTTTGGCTAGGGTGTCAAGGGCAAGCTTTTCCTTATGGTGATGAGGTGCTGAGGTCTTGCAGACACAATCCTTCTTGTGTTCTGGGAAGGATGGTTTGCCCACTGCCAGGTGTCTTTCAGAGGCATCAGCTACTGTTTCTGACTGAGGATCTCACAGTTTGGCTTTCTCCAATTGAATGCTCCTGTCCATCTCTGGCATTAAGGTGCTGGAAGATGCATCACCAGACATGTTAGTGGGGAAGTAAAGTTATGGAGTCTGCTTCTGAAGTGGATGTTGACAGTAGACCTGTTGCTATAGGTCATTTTACTCAGGGTTTTGTTGAGCATCCCATAAGCTGATCTATGAAATTCTGGAAGGTGTCACAGCTATGCTACCATAGTCATGTGCTGGTCAAGAGGAAGGGCTGAAAGTCTGGTCCGTTGTGATTGACTGCTATTATGTCTAGCAGATGTTACTTGTTCCATTAAAAAGAAAGTGTTTTTTTGTTTTGTTTTGTTTTGTTTTGTTTTGTTTTGTTTTGTTTTGTTTTGTTTTGTTTTGTTTTGTTTTGTTTTGTTTTGTTTTGTTTTGTTTTGTTTTGTTTTGTTTTGTTTTGTTTTGTTTTGTTTTGTTTTGTTTTGTTTTGTTTTGTTTTGTTTTGTTTTGTTTTGTTTTGTTTTGTTTTGTTTTGTTTTGTTTTGTTTTGTTTTGTTTTGTTTTGTTTTGTTTTGTTTTGTTTTGTTTTGTTTTGTTTTGTTTTGTTTTGTTTTGTTTTGTTTTGTTTTGTTTTGTTTTGTTTTGTTTTGTTTTGTTTTTCCCTCCCTCTTAGGTGGAACGTATTGGGTATTCAAGGAGCCTTACTTAGCCTCTTTGTGGAGCCAATTTACTTCTCTAGCATCATCTTGGGGAGTTTATATCATGGGGATCATCTATCCAGAGCCGTATACCAGAGGATAGCAGAGATAGAAGATCTACCACCTCTTTATACACTCAACAGACCTTTACTTAGTGGCAAGTATCTAATGGAGAAGGCCGTGCCGGTAATTAAGTCTGTTCCAGTAGTAATGTGATTTTGCAGTTCTCAAACCCTTGCAAATTATGTACTGTGAGTAAACTGCTTTCTGGTTACAACAGAGAAGTTATCGTCTAAACCTAATATAGATACTTGGTCAGAAATACCATAGCAAGGACTCTTCATGAGTTAAAAGGTGGAAAGAACTGGAGTATGAACCTTTGGATGCGGTTTCACATAATTGCTATCTGGAGCATGCCCTAGCAATATGTAAGGCAAGTTGAAGGCCCTGGCTTGGTGAAACCTCTTCTCACCCATGAAATAGTGTGCTAGCGCTCACTGTCATTTCTCTTGCCATTGCAGATATTTGTTGAACAGCCACGTCATTAATCAGTATGCCAAGATAGACATATTTGGCTCACAATTTCTAGATCAACAACCAACTAAAAAAGGATGGAGAGAACATTTCAGCTGCCATTGGTTGTATTTTCTTTTTGTCATCAATCTCTGTTGGATGCAGCGATGGCTTTAATTAGCATGGCACCCAACTTATTTGCATGACCCAATAATCATAATATTTTAATTTCCACTTTGTAGGTTAATTCACAAATGCTGCATTCAGAGCCCAGTGGCACATTCTTTGGGAATATTTTTAATGGAGTATTAAATATATCTGACAGACAGCAATATGGCAAGCCCCAGCCAGTGTAGTTAGCGGTTGTCTTTTGCAGCTGCTGTTGAACATTTAAGTACTGTTCTTTGGCTTTGCGCTGATCCTAGGCTCTAGTGGGGCTAAGAGGAATGGCAGTATTTGAATTAACAGGTCATAACTTCTGATTGAGCTGTGACTTTCAACGGGAAGTTCTGAAGTGTCTTAAATTCTAAAACTGATAGTTACAGTAATTCTGTGAAAGCTATAAAACTGAAATCTCTTATCCTCCCTCTTGTTGTGTGCATTGCTTTGTTCTGTAGAGCTTGGCTTTTGGCATGTGTTTGTTTATTTTCCAGGGAAAAAAAAGCTCAGTATTTTAAAGCGTGTTTAAAGTTTGACATGAATTTTAAAAATAGATTTAGGGAGGGAGTGGGGAAAAGAGCGTATTGAACAACGAGCATTTCTTTAGATAAGAAAGGTAATTAATAAGGATTCCCTGAACTAGGACGTATTAAAATGTTAAGTAACGTATTTGTCCTTATTAGCAAGTAAGTAACAGTTACAATACTCACAGTACCAAATATTAAATTGTTGTATGGGCATAGTAGCTGATGTATGGACTGTTTCTGCCTGATTTTGGGGAATTTTTATAAATTCTTCAAGACAGCAGGTTTGGGGTGGGGTGGGAGTTTTTATTACCCTTTTCAGAACACATAATAGTACCTTGTCTTCTTAAAAATCATCTTTCTGAAATATTGTTATCATCTGTTTGCCATGAAATAGCACCATCTGTTTAAACCGTTCAGTTGGGACTTGCTGAGCAGTAGAGAGAGTTCAGAAACATTCTCAGCTGTTGAGTTTTCATGAAAATACATGTCTCAAAAATATATGGGAAGCTGGTTTGGGAGGTTGGGCGGAGAATTGTGTTGATGGATTTTCTTCTACTAGTTCAGTCTTGAAAGCTAGTCTTCTGACCCATGCTGTTGGATTCAGCTGGGGCATTTGTGTAGCTACCCATCTGGTCTTTGATTCACACATTTTACAGTGTATTCTCACCTGGAATAAGCACTGCAGAAATACCTGTCCCCAATTCTATGTTCCTCCTGGTACCACACACACAACTGTGTGATCGTGACTCATTTCTACCAGAGGGATGAACTAAAAGAGAAATAGCTGTCTTTCCCCACTGTCTCACCTGTTTAACTGAAAAAGTACAGTAAAAACTGGGTTTTTTTCCTCTCATAAAACAAATTTTATGTCTGCAGGGACAATTGCATTAAGTCAAAGTCAGACTGAGTTATTGTTACCTACTGCTAAAAATTCTTTTCATCATCTTTCTTTCCTCATAGGAGATTTTCTACTTATACCTCCTTTTGCCAGCAAGTTAAATGTGAACATGCATATCAGAGTAGCTGGTTTTCAGCTAGGGGATGCGGGAAGCCCATATGTTGGTAGAAAACTCCCTCCCCGTGCTGACTCTTGGAAGTCTTGGTTGCAGGACGCAGCCTTTTGGGATGCCTTTAACACCGCAGCACTGAGAGCACATGAGCTCTCTGAGAATTGGCCAGCTCACTTGAAGAGAAGACAGGTTCGAATCTTGTGAATTTCTAGAATAATCTGAAAAGGGATCGATTTCTCAAATAGAATGAGGATGATTGTATAAATCAGCCGATAACAAAGTGCCAGTCTGCAGGGTAATCTGCACAGACTCTTTTTGGAGCCATTGTGGGAGGTAGGCACGAAGGAGTTCACCTGGAGTGGAAGTAGGGTGGCAGAGCTCAGCAATCAGAGAATCAGCCCTTGAAAATCCTTGGGAGCGGAAGTCATCAAATATAAGAGAGCTAGTTACATATAAAAGGCAAGCCTTTCATCACTGGAGGCAACTAGCGTGAACTAAATTTCATCAGGCATCTGTCCTTATGGTTCCTGTTGCTGGTAGGTGTGCCTCAGATGCCTGAGGACCTGGGCTAATGGCATCCGCTGGGGCTATGACCACAAAGCAGACAGCAGGCTGGGCCCCAACATGCTCTCCTGTCCGCAACAGCTACTCAACCAAACCCTGAACCCTGCAGTAGTGGCTGCTTTCGTGGACAATGCCTTTTTTCTTAGCTGTGATTATAATATTAATGCAGGCAAAGTTTTCCCTGTTTTGATGTCTGGTCAGTTGATAGTTTCTTATGCTTTAGTTTCTCTAGAGCTTCCCATCTTTTATCAGAGTATTGTCAGAAATTGCATTGTTGGCTGTTTTGACCAGTTCCTCGTGGTGCTGCTGACAGGTATTTCCTATTTTGGTTCTTGGCTGAAACATCCTGGAGCAGCGTCACATCTGCTGATTATCTTGTCACCAGCGTAAGAATTGTCTTAGGTAAGACCAAGGTCTTAAGGTACAATCCATCCAGCCCAGTACTCTTTTTTTTCCACAGGTAGTTAGGCAGTGAAAAGCAAAAGGAAATAGTAAGCCTCTGCAGATACCTCCTGAGAATTGCAGCAGTAATGTGCGGATCAGGGACATCGCAAGTCAGGTATTGAGAATCTTTGTGTTTAGAAATCCTTAATGGATCTTTCATTCATGAACTCCTGGTTTTGTTTTTTGAACTGGTTTAAACTTTTTACCATCTGCAGCCTCCTTTAGTAAGGAGGGCTGTAGGACATGTAAAGATTTGTGCAATGGAATTTCCTTTCTGCTAATTTCATTAGATGCTCCTCAGTGCCCTGTATGATACAGGCTATAAGCAGTTGTCATGGCACTTTTGTCATGGCTTTCAGTTTTCTATACCTCTGCAATATTCCTACATAAGTCCTATTTTTTGCAAGCTGAAAAGTCTTAGTCTGCTTTGTTGTCCCTTGCATGGAGACCCTTCCACGTAAGGATCATCCCTTCCATTTTACAATCACATTTTTGAGATAGTGAGACCAGAGCAGCACCCGATACTCAAGATAAAGCAGCAGTACTGATTTATATGGTGGTATCATGATATTCTGTTCAGTTCCGTGATCCTTCAGTAATAATTCCTAACATTCACTTTGCTTCCTTTGATTACTGTTGATCATTGACCTGACCTTTTGGTAGAACTGAATATTAGAAACTAAAATCTCATTCCTGAATGCTAATATCCAGCTCCAAGTCCAGCACTCCTTATATAAAGTTGCTTTGTTTTTTCCTCGTATGTGTTACCTCGTATTTATCTGTGAGGAATTTCATCTGCCTTTTTATTGCTCAGTCACCCAATGTTGTGAGCTTTTTTGCTGCTGGTCTTTGCAATTGCTTCTCTTATTTACCTTCTTAAATAATTTAGTATCATCACCAATCTTATTCACCTCATTTGTTCCCCCCTCCCCCCCCCCCCCCCCCCCTCTCTTTCCAGGTCTGCACAGAGCTTGAGGGTCTCCAGCTGTGTTGGCTCTTCCCAAGGAGACCGTCTTCATCCAGGTGCCCATTAAGTCTGTTTTTAAGGTAGACATTGAACAGACAGGCCTTTTACTCCCTGGGCTCTGTAAGAATTAGTGTCACACTGGCCACCTGCAGTCTTCAGTTACTAAGGCAGTTTTTTGTTGAGTCTTTCCCAATATTGTTGTATTTACATCTGTGCCCAGTAGGGTGGTATCGTAGTTCCTGCAGCCTTCCTGGTGCAGATGTCATGTTTATTGACTGGTAGTTCCCTGGCACACCTCTAAACTCCTTAAAAATTGGAGTTGCATTGGCCACCTTTCATCCTGGAGAACTTGTGTGGTTTGTGATGAGAGGTTATGTACCATGACTGCTGTTCCTGCTGCCTCGTCTTTAGTTTCCTTAAACGCGGTTGAATATTGTCTGGGTGCCATAACCAGTGTTTGCTTACTTCATACGCATATCCTAGAACTATTTTTACTGGCACCTCAATTTGAGATGGCTCCTCTGGCACGTTGCCTGTGAAGAGGGGCTCTGGCCTGGGAACCCACCCACCCTTTTTGCAAAACATTCATTCATTTTTTGTACACAAGAAGACTTCAGTCACCACAGCAAGAGTGGTTATTATATGTGTCATGCCTCAGCACTCCTCTGGCTGCTGTCTACATTTGCATTTTTTATATATTTTTTTTTTTTAACAAAAATAAATCCTTCAGCAGAACCTTTGGTGATTTTTTTTGCTGTTTCCTTGGTACCTTATCCTCCCGTTCACATTGGTGTTTTTCAGCTCTTTATCTCCTTTTTAATGAAGCTTTTTTGAGCTCTGTCCTCAAAGAACTGTCAAGCTTTATTATTTATATAGGCGCAAAGAGCTGTGACCTTTGCTTTTGCTTATTATACCCCATTATAATAATACTCAACAATAAGTTCTGAGCGATGGTCTCTAGGTAGCTTAGTTATATCAGTTTTCAAAGGAGAATAAAATATTATACTTTCTATCCTAGCTTTCTCTCCCATTACTAGTTTCAGCTTATTGTGCTATGTTCATGTCTAGATTTTGAGGGGGAAGATAAGATCCACCTAAAGTGTTATCAGACGCTTTGCTTTTGAGATGACCTTTATTCCCTGTCTGTGCTACTCGTGATTCACTTTCAGGGACTCCTTTGCCATCTCTCAAGGGTTCATGCAGATAATTAAGCAGCTGAACAGGGTGTTGTTATTTAAGTCTTATTTGAAATTCTGAGTCTATTTTTTAAATTTATTTAATTCATCAAAATAACCTAAGGAATGCAATTGTGTAATTGCCATGGAAATGTAGTGCATACTGGATGTTCAGCTTCCTCATCTTTATTTAATTTGCTTGTGTGGGTGCTTGTGATGTCACAGCTGTTTGAGTAGCTGATAGGGCAGGAGCAGGCTCAAGGAGCAAATGGTGTTTTACAGTACTTGATGAACTATATCTGATCCCTATACTTGTTCAGCAATGTATGGAACAAAAGCAAAGGTAATAGCATAGATATCATTAAATTAAAGAAAAAATATGACTGACCCACTTGTCATATGGTGGCAATTTCTTAGCCCTCTTGCCTCAGTAGTTTTGGTAAAACCAATTTTTGATTAAGATGTTTGTCAGCATGGGTCTGTTTCACATAAGCTTCACAAAAGCAGCCTGAATTTATATGCTTTTGGAGACTCAGAGTTGAGGTTCGTTTTGTGTGCACCCAGAATTTATGATTTATTAGGTGTTTAGGTGCAAGCCTCGTGTTGTATGACTCATGGAGTGGCAGTGTTTGCACTTCAGTGGCACAGGACAAGTTGTGCTGTGCATGATCAGCTCCAGTTTTCAGGAGGCGTGATGCACGTGCTCATTGCCAACTGCTCAGAAGGACCACAGAAGTTGTGATGAGGACTTTTCGACTCTCATCTTGTCATAAAGCCCTGTTCTTGCTGGGTCTTCCGCAAGTATTGCTTGCATGATATTCTTGATGGTACCTGCTCAGCAGGGACCGCTGTCTGCCCTTCCGGGTTGGTCAGTGTGTGGATCCCACATCCCTGCTCACCAATTTACAGATCGGTGGGTGTAGATCCGTGGCATCCTGCTGTGTTTCAGCTCCTGGATGCCTTTCTCCTAAAAGAAATCAGAAAAGAGCTCTTCAGGAAACTTTTGTTCCGATTCTAAATTTTTTGAGCTTATATTTTAAGAAAATGGGCAATGGTAGAGTTATTTTTTATTATTTTCTTATTCACTTAATTACTGATTATCAGTCATAGTGACCAGGTTGACATAAACAAAGCGTAAAAATACAACAGCTTCAGGAAGTTCAATATGATTGATATTTCAGAATGTTTGTTTATTTAGTAAATGAGGAATTGATTACAGTAAGCAAACTGAATTTCGCTGTGTCATTCATAGAATAGAATCATAGAATCATTAAGGTTGGAAAAGACCTCTAAGATCATCGAGTCCAACCGTCAACCCAACACCACCATGCCCACTAAACCATGTCCCTAAGCGCCGCATCTACACGTCTTTTGAATACCTCCAGGGACACTTCCCTGGGCAGCCTGTTCCAATGTTTCACCACTCTTTCAGTAAAGAAATTTTTCCTCACGTCCAATCTAAACCTCCCCTGGTGCAACTTGAGGCCATTTCCTCTTGTCCTATCACTTGTTACTTGGGAGAAGAGACCGACACCCACCTCGCTACAACCTCCTTTCAGGCAGTTGTAGAGAGCGATGAGGTCTCCCCGAGCCTCCTTTTCTCCAGGCTAAACAACCCCAGTTCCCTCAGCTGCTCCTCATAAGACTTGTTCTCCAGACCCTTCACCAGCTTCGTTGCCCTTCTCTGGACACGCTCCAGCACCTCGATGTCCTTCTTCTAGTGAGGGGCCACTTCAGACCTTGTAGGTCTCGCGTGCTGGGCCTAGAGGTGGCGTGAGACTCGGGCCAAGTGAGCCAGACCTGCGCTTGGGTGCCTGAGGTTGGCTTAACTTTTTTTATTAGATTGTGTTTCAAATATCAGCAAGGAATGCATCCTGCTGCAATACTTATGTTCAATTTATACTAATTCACTAGATTTTATAAAGTGTAGGACCTAGCATGACCTCAGAGTAGATTTGAAATAGGCTCTCAATGAGAGTTGCGTTAAAGTAAAAATGGGATCTTTACTTATTAGAAAGAAAAAAAATCCCCTGTTTGTTTGTTCTCTCCTGGTGAGACAACTGAGACATCCTAAAGGTAGAGTTTTGCTACCCCTGTAATGTCTGCAGGATCAAAAGCAATGTGTTCCTCAGCTTTTCCATAGCATGCACAACCCAGACTCATGTCCCTGGCTGCTGCTTGCGAGCACCGAGCGCCGTCCTGCTGCACATGCAGGAGAGGAGTTGCACGTGGATGGCAGCAGCTGCCGTGATCTTCAAGCATGGTACTGCGGTCATTATATACAGTGCATCTCTGCAGCATTGGGGTGCCATGGGGGAATAAATCCTGCCCTGGGCAGGCAGCCAGCCTCCCTTCACACTTGGGTTAGACTTGTGGTGGCTTTACTTCTCCGTCAGTAGAGATGAAGCTGTTATTTGAGAGGTGTCGCACAATTTAATGTCTGAGCAAAATGATCTGCATCCTCTCTTGAGTCCTGCATTTCACCATTTCTGGGCACTGTAAGTAGCACTGGGGATGTAAAGTGGGGAGGCAGCTGAAGCTCAGCTGGATTTATGCTGAAAGACTCAAATGTCTGCCAGTTTTGGCTTTCTGTGGAGGATGCTGAGGATGGGGCTCACTTTGCCTAACTCAGATACCCACAGCGTCAGTGCTGCTGCCTACGCTAGTCATGCCATGCCCCGGCATAGTCCATAAGAAGGAGGAAATAGATTGGTAGCTTTTAATGAAATGTGCTTGACAGCTACTGAAATGTAGGCACCTTCATGCCTTGGTTTGCAAGGCATCCTGCCGTCTCATACCACTGCTCTGACCTAACTCCATTTTTATGAGGGAAAGTGAAAAAGCACATTGTAGGCTCTTCTAAATAAGCACAACCTCTCCAAATAAGACCTCAGTCCAAAGTTGTTAGCTGAATTGTAACTGTGTGTTGAAACATGACCAGGGTTCATAGTTTCACACTCATTTTGGAATGAGATAAGCAACATGCACCTAAATTTTTACAACAGCAGAGTGAAAGGGAATTGATTGGAGAGTTATAACTGTCAAAACCTTGCAGTATCTGCTCTTTCCTACACTCAGCTCGTCCCACTACTGAGTGGGCTCGGAGAGCAGCATTTTCTTGTGCAGGAGCAGAGCAACTTTTTTTCTGCTTCATAATTATTTGCAGGTTAATAATTAGTTTATTGGTTTGCCCTATAAGCGAGGCCAAATCCTCCTGAGATGGATGTGTCAAGGCGCTCATGTTACTGTCCACATGGACCCTTGCCACAGACCTCTCTGCAATCCCCTCCGCTGCAGAGGCTGGTTTCTCACGGCTCCAGCGATGCACATTTGCCCTGCTAGGAAGGACAGAAGGAGAGAGCACTTTATCCAGGATAAGAATGAGATGTGCATGGCGCTATCTCCGCGAGTCAGTGAAAAATCTGCAGGAGAATGTCCTTGGAATAAAAAAATCTGCTTGTAAAACCGCTTAGTGATGTGATTTCAGTAGCTCTGCTGTATCACTCCCCAGTAAAAACAAAAATCAAGAGTTAGTATTTACTATTGTCATTAAACATTGCTTTTCTTTCAGGTATTAGCAATGCAGAAGCCCGTCAACCAGGGAAAGCACCAAACTTCAGCGTGAACTGGACAGTAGGAGACACTGGTCTTGAAGTTATTAATGCTACAACCGGCAAAGATGAAATGGGTCGTGCATCTCGCCTTTGTAAGCATGCTTTTTACAGCCGCTGGATGCGTATTCATGCAAAGGTATATCTTCCAGAGTGCTAGATTTTCCACTTCTTAATTCTTAATGAAATATCTGTGTGTGCTGCTTTCTGTATTCAGAAGTCTCTTTCTGAGCCTGTTTTAAGCTGAGCCTAACGTTAGCTACTGCTCCATGTAGTAATGGAAAAGAACAATGCATTTGTTTAGCTTATTCTTTAATTTGATGATGAAAGGTCCAAAACGTGTGCAAGGATCTAATAATCCTTGGTTTATAGCTAACTAAACAAAGGGTGCTATCTCCTTTGAGCTTGCCTTCTCATTTCAATTTATTTGAAGGATAATCCCAGTTTCACTGCAATCGAACCTACTGAGGTTTCGCTCAGTCCTCTCTTAGAAAGAAAAGCTACAATAAAGTATCTGGCAGTGGCTTTTCAGTGTCTAGATTTCTTCCACCAAAGGAAGTTGATAATCCAGAGAAAGCAAAAGGCAGGCTAGCTGGGGTGAGACTAGTCCAAAGAGTGCTTCTGCTGTGGCATGACGCTGCAGAAGGGCTGGCTTTGCAAGAGGCAAATGTTGCAGTTGGGTGTGGTGAAGCTGGGTGCAGAGACATGATGATTGGAAGGAGCAGTACCGTGTACATGTCTGCCTTTGCCTGAATGTTTGGTTTAGTAGTTCACTACCTTGTTTTAATAATAGTTGTTTTAATAACTCAGTCACTCTCAAACTGTTTAGCTTAATAGTTTCTTGTCTCTCTTCTTCTCTCGTCTTTAATCCACACAGCTTTCCTCCAGCTTGCGCTCAAAGATCCTCAAGCCTAACCTGTACCACGAAACCAAGCAAGGAGCCACTGAGTATCAAACTGCCAAAGAGTGTTTGTTTAAAGCATTCCTGAAGGCAGGACTTGGAGCCTGGGTGGAGAAGCCCATAGAACAGGATCAGTTTTCTCTCACTGTCTAATTCACAGACTGCACATCACTTTGGAAAGGGGGTTGTTCTGGAAATTCCTGGTGTCCAGCATTGCTTTCTGGCATCTCCACAGCCGTCAAAACATCTTTTTACTGTTTGGAGTTGGGTTTTTTCCTTTGTTTTTTTGAAACTTCATAGTAACTGTTTCTGTTTTGCCTAAGTATTGAAACTCAGTGATGATCTGACACATAATTGTATATTTTGTTATGGGAAAGTAATTTCTGGTGTATTTCTAGAAATACTTTTACTGTAGAAAACTTGCAGTAAGGCTGTCCTTACAGTATACAATGACTCATTTTTTCTGGGTTAAAATAATTTCTTTTTTTAATTCAATGTCATCAAGTGCATGAAGAAATAAAAGTTTCTCTAGGTTTTACACCACACTTTTAGGAAGTAGCTTAATTTTTTAAAAAGAAAATAGGTGACAAAGCTGATGCTACTCCTCTGTTAACTTGTTTTTGAACTGCAGATATTTCTAGCATATAGATCACAGAGCCAGAATGGAGTCTGGTCAGCTAGTTTTTCCCCACTTCCTTGCTCTTTAAAACCAGCTGCTGAAAATTTCATGTCTTTGATGTATGTATTTATTAGTCTGTGACCCAGGTTTTAACATGCAGCTTTTTATTCTGTTTTTAAAAATACATTTACCTCCCATTTACACACATTGTGAAGTCTTCATTTTTTTTACCATTGTAAACTGGAAACAACAAAATAATTATTTGTAAGTTAAGAAATTTAGTCTATAACGTGCAGAAACCTGTTTTAGAAGTAGGTGATTTGTATATCCCAGGAACTCATTAGAATACAATCATAACTGTTACAGTAATATGACAACTTAAAAAAAAAAAATTACTCATTTTAAGGGCAGTAAGCCTGAATTGCCAAAAACAGTCACTTGCTGGGTATTGAATACTCTCCTCTCGAAGAAATGAAAAGCTCTTGTACAGACAAAAAGTTGTTAAAGCTTCTTTCCTGTGAGTTATATCTGCTTTCACTCAAGTTGTTGTGTCTCTGAGATTTCATTGCCTTTTGGCTTCACATGTGTGATGGTCTTCATGAAGCTAATTAGGTAAGTTGCTCTCAAACATGCTTTCGTTTGCTTTGATGATTACTTAGAAAAGTGTTTTTCCTAAAGGTGTAGACAACTCTGCTTTATGTAAAAATGTAAGATAGAAAGGAAATATTGTGAGATCAGTTTGATTAACTGGTGTATAGAAGGCATTTTTAAAAACACTTTTCAGTACATGGCATTTAGGAGCGATGAGACAATGTCTGGTATTGCTTCTCTGCTCAAATGGTGTGTGTCCAAACACGTCCCTTGGCTCATGCCCATCCAGGTATCACCTGTGCTTTCCGAAGAGCATCTCAGAGATCCTCTGTGTTCCCTTTGCAAACGATGAAGGTGATGCTTCGTGACATGGGAGTTTGCCTGACAAAACCAAATCAGTGCACCACCTGTTGGTTCCTGTCCCTTCGCTCCACCGCCCCTTGCCTGTGCTGCACAGGACATCAGGTCAGCGGGCTGGTCCATGCTTTGAAGTCAAGTCAAGTGTTATTTTTAGACCCACATTGGGTCAGAGATACAGTTTAGAGTTGTGCTGGCGCATCTGCAGAGGCAGTGGAGTGGAGCGTGGGTCCCTTCAGCCAGCTTCACGGCCAAAGCCTGTGTATCATGAAGCTGTAACTGGAGTTACCGTACCTTAGCCCCAGCATCTCTGGGGGGGTAGCAAATACTTGGGGTGTTGGAGACTTTGATGAAAAACCACTTCTGGCCAATAATGAATGCCAAGGAGATGTGCTGCTTCGTTATTGCTCAAGTAGGAAGCATTTTCCACTTCAAAAATTGATCAAGCCTGAAAATCACTTGTGCATTGGTTGAAGCCTCTGGGTTAGTGTCTTGGAAGTAGTGCATTGAGGTGCAAACAATGCATTTTTGGCAGTATTATGGATAATAGCGAGCACTGCTGTGGAAAGGCAAGCAATTCTGTGACCTGGTGATCCCCTCGGAAAAGACCGTGATGCTTCCAGAGTTTACTGCCTTCTCCAGACGCCGGAGGAACAAATGTTGCAAGCTGCAATAGACAGGCTGTGTTAATTCAGCTTCACTGGTGACTTAAGCCATCCTGTCTGCTTCTCATTAAAACCAAGAGTGCTCCCATGGCCTCTGCCAGACCGACAAGGCTTTTGCAGTTATCTGACTGAGGCTTAGACTGACCTATTCTAAAACTAAAAGAAATTTAATTGTAAATGGTCAGATTTTGCAAGTACTCAGGCATCTGCCTTTGAGATCAACCTTGTCTCATTCACGTTGCAGAAATTCTGTTGTGGCTGTAGTTGGATACGTGCATACGTTTCTGCAGGATTGAGGGAAAGCTGGTCACACTGTGTGCATTTTCTTGAGATCGTTACTGCTATTAGATGAAATACACGTTTTTAAGGGGCTCAGTCTGTTGATAAATGAAGTCTGTTGATAAATGAAGTCTGTTGATAAATGAAGTCTGTTGATAAATGAAGTCTGTTGATAATTTCCAGCAAATTATTTTTACCCATCTTTCTGAAGTGCTCATTCAAAAGTTGGTGTCTCTGGATTTTTTTGACGACTAGGAAAGTATTAGCTCAAACTATTTTTTTAATGAAGTCACAAATATGAGCAATATATTTAAGTATTATTATAGACATAGTTTTTTAAGCTGTTCAAATGAACGATTAAAATTAAACTGTAAAGGAAATATGTTCCATGCCAAAACCTTTTGACGAAGGAATGGTGTCAGGTTATTTATGAGGAATGAGTTCTCTTGTTTATAATTCCAGGATTTTAAAAAGTAAGGAGGTTTCCAGGGTTGTATGCAATCCATGTCTGTCTTCTGGGAGTCAATAAAATACCACTTGGCTTCCTTTACTTGCTTGTTCCTTTTTGTGCAGTTAGTAGATGGAAAGAAGTTGGGAGGCCGAGTTGTGATTGCTGATGCTCCCATATTCCTCACAAGTCACCATCACCAAGCAAGAATGGATAGCGATGTATATAATTTCGAGCAACTGCAAAAGATAAGACAACTCAGCTTCCAGCAGCTGCTGAATTTTGTGGCTGACCTTTCTGTTGGGAGCTGCAAGTCTCCCCGGTAGGTTGAGAGGATGAGCGGTCTTGTCTGAAAAGCCTGGGCTGGGTGAATGGGAGCTGGCCTGCACACAGGGACTTGCAGTGCTGCTCTGGGAGCTGCTTTGGTTTTTAATTATTTTTCTTTTCTTATTTTTGATTGAACATGAGTGTTTGTCTCAGGATCTTCAAAGGACTTAAAGAGTAACAACTTTAATGTTGATGAATACTTGAAATCTAATTTAAGGTGTTTTTCTCCAGATGACAGTCTAGCTATAACAAAGTTTGTAGGTTAATAAAATAGATAATTTTAAATATAGGTATTTGAAATAGGTATGTTCTGCAGGATCATTTTAAGAAAATTTGGGCCTAAAGGTTAACACTTGAAATTGGTTATGTGGCTGGACTCAGGAACTGAA